>NW_026294562.1:122926996-123286996 GCF_007827085.1 Peromyscus californicus insignis
ACAGAGGAAATGAAAGGAAGCCAGAAAAGAATAGGGACAGAAAGGATGTGCAATACGGAGAAGTACGTGAGTATGTAAGCTGATGCTTAGTCAGCTTATAAAACAGAGAAATCGATGGGAATTCTAGTGTGTCCTGAGGCTGGAGGATGCAGGGTTAGGGGAACCTGCTGCTGGGGCTGCTGCTGCTCCCAGTCTATGGAAGGGAGCTGGCAAGCTAGATTCCCATCACTTTAAGACCTTGTGCTCATATAGAGGGTTCTTGCTGGACTCTCTTTCCCAGCCCTCAACTTCGAGTCAGAAAGCCATGGTAGGACCATATCCACTATCCCAACATGGTAGCTCTTGCCATTGTTCACCAGGCCGATTGTACAAGAGCTACAAGGTAGATGGCCAGCATCCAAACCAACAGCTCCTGGGCTGCAGGCAGGCTTTGCTACCTTCCTCATTCTAGGGGCTTCAGGATGGTTGGTACCAGGAATGTTTGGAGAGGATGCTTTGTTTGCGGAGGTGAGAGGGAGCACAATGGAATGTCCGCAGAAGCAGACCCTAAATACTTTAGAAGACAACACTGATTTCTCTTGATTCCCTCTACCCCACAGATTCATATGCCATATATCTCTTGACTTGGCTACATTGTGATAAGGAATAAGGTGTTCTTCACCTTTCTGGGGTCCACTCTGAACACAGGCTCGATGTAATTTCCCAAAACAGTCTCCTCCGGTTTCCAGTGCAGTATGGTGGGAAGTGGGTGCCTTAAGAACACAATATGGTTTTATATCTTGTCTCCAAACATGCTACCTTTGTGGTAGTGAGCAGGTTTGTTTGTTTGTTTGTTTCTTTCTTTCTTTTCCTCCTCCTCCTACCCTCTTCCTCCTCCTTCTTCTTTCTCCCTCTCCCTCTCCCTCACCCTCACCCTCTCCCTCACCCTCACCCTCTCCCTCTCCCTCTCCCTCTCCCTCACCCTCACCCTCACCCTCTCCTTCTCCTTCTTCTTTTGATTTTTCGAGCCTTGGCTATCCTGGAACTCACTCTGTAGACCAGGCTGGCCTTGAACTCACAGAGATCCTCCTGCCTCTGCCTCCTGAGTGCTGGAATTAAAGGCGTGCACCACCACTGCCTGGCTTTGGGCAGGTTGTTATCACTGGCTGGAAATTTCCATAGATGGGAGGCAGGGAATGACTTCCTGTGATAACCTTTCAAATCACCATGAGTCTCTAGGGCCCTTGGATAATCAGATGCAGCTGGGAGGGGACAGGGGGCTTTGGGAGAAAGGGAGTTGGTACCAAAGGGGTCTCTCAAATGAGTGAGGGGTGCTGAACATGGGGCAGACAGCTTCTCCCCAGAGAACCTGGCCTAGGGACTTCTTGGATAAGGGTGGCTGTCCCTAGAATACAGTGCAGCATCTTCTTATGCCCCACACAATGTCCCCTGCTCCTGCTTGGACTGTGTGTGATGCCTCTATGCTATGTGCCCCTGACTCCAGCTGCTTTCCAACTGTGCCTCTAGCATACTGAATGTTGCTCCTGAGGGGCTTTGCGTTTTTGCTCTTTCTTCTTCCTGGTACACCCTTCCTGAATGTTCCCTGGCTGTCCACTTTTCAGTAAGAAGCTTCAGTTCAAACGTTCCCTTCTGTACACATATTCCTTCCTTACCACATCCACCTGTTACAGCTCATTCATTCAACACATGTGGAGTACCCCCTAACTATCACATCACCTACGGAGAACCTCTAATCTATAGCACCACATGTGGGGTACCTCTAGTCTGAAAAATCCAGAAAGCTCCTGAATCCAAAACTGAGCACCAACACAAATTCCCCAAGTGTCAAATTCATCACATGAATGAAACTTTGCTCCATGCCCAAAATCACCTTCAGACTATGTATAGGGTGGAGAAGAAACAAATGAATTCATTGTTTAGATTTAAGACCCATTTCCTAGGTACCTCGTTATGCATATGCAAATACTCCAAACAACAATAACAAATCAAAAACAAAGTCTGAGACCAGAAACTCTTTGGATCTCAAGGGGTATTCTACCTGTAAATCGTTGTCTTTTCTTTGTTTTTCAATTGCCTATTTCTCTTGCTGGAATTATGCTCTATGGAGGAGGGGACTTTTGTTTGTTTTACTGACTACTTTATTCCTAGTGTCCAGAACAGTGTTTGGCATACTGGGGAAACTCAGTATTTGTTGATTGCATGAACAAATGACTCTTTTGAATTCATTCTGGGAATGGTGACTCTTTTGAATTCATTCTGGGAAAGTTAAGTGCTAAACTTAAGGATGATGGTTATAGTAGACTGTCACCTTCATCCCCTGCCCTGGGAGTTTCAGAAGCCTCTAGGAGCATATGCGGGGCTGTCAAGAAGCCTGGGGCATACATGTGGCCTGGGGACTATCCCTCTCACCCCTCCCCTGCTCAGAGAGGACTAGGAATCAGGCAGGATGGGTCAGGGAACACTAAATAGGGAGCTGAGTGTCCTTAGAGATGCCAGGGACAAAGTAGCGTTGAGAAGTGGGCTCTGTCCTGACTAAGGCTGCCCTTCTGAAGAGTGGGAGGTCACATCTAGGCACTGTGCAGGACTTCACAAGGACTGGGTGCCGGAGCAATGGCTGTGGGCATTTATGACTCCCAAGTGAATGCCTGGAGAAAAGTGGGCACTGGTTAGCTTCTCCCCACCATTCCCACCCGCCCTGTGCTCACTTTTGGAGTCCTTGGAATTTCCTGTTGAATTGGAGGAGCTCTGGGCTCAGTTTCTGGCTCCTGGCTTACCCACCCAGGGCCACTCAGCTCTGCCCTGTTCTTCTACGGAAAGGACCCCAGTACTTGGGACCTGCCTCTTCCTGTCTCAGCCTTCCACTCCAGCCTGGGGAACTCAGGCATTTTTTCTGCATTAATTTCAGACTTTGTGTAAATATCAGACTTGGGTCTTTGGGAAAGAGCATCCTTCAGTCCAACTTTCCATCAGGAGCAAGCCCCTTTCCTGGGGCAGCGATCTTGGGCCAAGATCTCACTGCTGATGGCAAGACTATGAAATGTTGGGGGAGGGGCTGGGACCCAGAGTGATGACACCCTTGATGGACTTTCTGGGTAGCAGTTGAGCCCACACTTCTAAAACGATCTTTAGTAAAGATTAATGAAAGCCGAGGGTCTTGGTAGAAATACCTGCTTGAAAGATGCTGCCATCAAATGCATGGGTTGACAGCCAAGCTCCTGGAAAAACTAAGGTCATGTACTTGGGATGTAGCTAAAAGAAAATGAGGGGCAATTAGCCCAGTTCCTTAAGCTTTGGGGACAGATGTGCTGAATTGAGTTTAGTTTAGGGATCCATATGAGGGCAAGAGAGGGGCGTGGGTTATGTGGGATCAAACTGCATTCCTTAGGCTCCAATGCACTTCTGATTTTGGATGCTGGGAAGGACTTCACAGAGAATACATCAAGCTTCCTTTTGAGTTATATTTTCCTTTGAGTAGTGATGGGAGTCAAGGACAAACTTCTTAGGCTATTTTGTGGGATTTTGTGTAGTTGATCAGGGAGAGTATCACAGAGTAACTCTTCTGAGCAGTAGAGAACTGACTCTAAGACAAAGTTTAGCTCTTGCTCCCAGCTCCAAGGAGGTGAGCTCTGAGCTCTTAGAATGCCCTGCCTGCTCCGGGTGCGGTGGCGCATGTCTTTAATCCCAGCACTCCGGAGGCAGAGGCGGGAAGATTTCTGCGAGTTCTGAGCCAGCCTGGTCTTCAGAGCAAGTTCTAGGACAGCCAGAGCTACAGAGAAAAACCCTGACTTACTAAAACAAAAACAACAACAAAAGAATGCACTGCCTGATAAGAGACACTGTTTCCCCTGGGGCTCTTGGGCCAGGTGGGCAGTCTACATTAACGGTGGAGGTTTGTGCTGGAGAGCTTGAACCATGAGTTATCACCTTGACTTCTGGAGGGACTGGAGGCTGAGGCAAGGCACTTTTACATGACCAATCCCACCAAAACTCCTGGACTCTTCCCTGACCCATCAGTCACATCATGTCCCATCCAGGGTGGGTCAACAGTGGACCGTGGGTGGGACCTCCGGACCCCCGTGTTGGCCCTGCGGTGGCACTGCTCTCTCTTGTTGGAAGAACCTGCTTTCTGGCCCTCGTGTGTCAGCGATAGCTGTCCTTGGTTCAGAAAGTGCCAAGCCCCTCTGGGTTTGCTTTGCTCCCTCCCTTCCTCTTTGCTTTATCAAGCATCCACCATCTGCAAGCTTCCGGTACAAGTCCAAAGGCTCGACAGATGGATCAGTCTGTTGGATCGGGTAAGGTTAGAAACCACACTGGGCTGGGTCTTGAAGAGCTTCCCTGAAAGGACTTAATGGCATTGGGAAGGCTCAGTGTTTTAGGGGATTGACCCAGTCCCAGGTGTGGCCAGAGAGGATAGCACAGACAGGTAGGATACCATCTTTGCCCGATAGCCTCTCCGACATGAAGTCTCCAAAGAACCGCTATCACAATCAAGTTCACCATTATTCTTAATCACAGCAGGAGCATATGCTGCCTAGAGTGTTTGTTTGACTCTGCAAGGAGACTGCATGGGGGACAGGCCCTGGATCTCACTCATCCTTGGCTGCTCCTCCTCCACGGGCATGACCCCAGCTCTGCCCTCAGGGTGTCCCTAGATGGAGGCTGGACCCCATGTTAGGTATGGTAACCGATGGAGCTTGAATAGAAAGCAGCCTTGGGAGCGGCTCACTGTCATCAGTTCTAATTTAGAATCAATAGAGGTTCCGAGGGGGTGACTGACCTCACCTCCCATAGCGGAGGAGCAGCCGAGCCAGGGTATAAATCAGATGGTTGTGATGCTGTAGAGGGATTAAACATGCTAACCAGTTCTCTGCTTCTGAACACATATGCAAGGGGGGTTATGGCTGAAGAGGCTGCTGAATAGGGTCATTGAAGTGTCTTTGACAAGGTGTCATCTGGATTTGTTTGCTTGCTTGTGTGTGTGTGTGTGTGTGTGTGTGTGTGTGTGTGTGTGTGTGCGTGTGTGTGTGTGCGCGTGTGCATGCGTGCGTGCGTGTGCGTGCGTGTGTGTGTGTGCGTGCGTGCGCGTGCGTGTGCGCGTGCATGTGTGTGCATGCGTGTGTGTGTGTGCCTGTGTGCGCGCGTGCGTGTGTGCGTGCGTGTGTGTGTGTGTGTGTGTGTGTGTGTGTGTGGTTGCCACAGTAGGAATGTGGAGGTCAGAGGACAACTTGCAAGAGGCGTTTTCTCCTTTCACCTTGTGAATCCCAGCTGGGACTAAACTCGGATTGTCAGGTTTGGTGGCAAGCGGTTTTACCAGCTGAGCCATATCATAGCCCTCCATGTTGTTTACATCATGGAGAGAGGTGAAGGGGGCGGGGGAGGAGGCTCAGCACATAGGAGCACTGGCTGTCCTTCCAGAGGACCTGGGTTTGATTCCCAGCACCGACACTGTGGCTCACAACCATCTGGAACTTCAGTTTTAGGGGATCTGATACCCTCTCCTGGCCTCCACCAGCACCAGGCACACACATGATGCACAGACATCCATGCAGGCAAAATACCCATACACATAAATAAAACAAAAATTAAAAATAAACAGTGAATTATGTTAGGGTAGAATACTCTCTCAATGTGTGTTTCATTCTTAATACCACTAAAAGGGGTAGGACCACAAATTAAGAGACACACACTGAATGCCTGCTGTGGGGTTCTCAGATTGGTTCTGTTTCAAAGTTGAAGGGCCAAGGCAACTCTAGCTGAAGCGTTGGGAAGGCCTGTGCCCTTAAAGGGGTAGAGCTTATCTCTGAGCCCCTCACAGAACACCCTGGAACCAGGGCTTGAAGCAGAGCAGAGAAGAGCCACAAGCCCTCACAAACTCTTTCCCCCTTTCCAGCTGTCTCCAGCATGTCCCCATCCTCTGGCTGATCTGCCCTGAGCTGTGTGACTGTCCTCAGCGAGGCTGTCAGGATTATAGTATACAAGAACCCTCTCAGCAGGACGTCACGTCTGCCGCTCCTCACTGTTGCCTCCGTCTCTTAAAGGGTATTTCAATCCTGAGGTTGGGCTCATAGACAAATCTACCTTTCCTGTCCCTTTATTTTATTTTCTCTTATTTTGAGACAGGGACTCAGGCAACTCAGGCTGGCCTAGGCCTCAAAATGTAACTGAAAATGACCTTGAACTTGCGATTCCCTGTCTCGACCTCCCAAGTGCTGGGGCTACAGGAGTGAACCTCCACACCTGGCCTATGTGGTGCTGGGGATTGAACCCAAGGCTTTTTGTATGCAAGCTCTTTCCCAACTGAACTGTATCTCTAGCCCTGCTTTTTTTTAATGATCCCCCAGAATTGTGTTAAAATATACGTATTATAAAATTTATCATTTCAACCACTTTAAGGATACAAGTTAATAGCCTCAAGTAGCCATCCTGTTGAGTTCCCACTAGCTCCATCCATCTCCTGGACCATTTTCTTCTTACAGAATTGAAGATCTGTATTGATTAAACAACCACCCCATATTTTCCCCTCCTCCCAGCTCCTGGCAAGCATCCTTTCTGTCTCTGTGAATTTGACTCTTACCTCTCTTCCCGCAGAGGAAAATTGATAGCTTCCCCTCAACTCAGTTTCTAGATCCCCTCCCATCCTATCTCAGTTGGACAGCTTTCATGTCCTCGGGAATCCCTTATATATCTAATGAAGACTCCCTGTTCCCCATGAACAGGGTCTTCTCAGCTGCCATACAGCCAGCAGCATTCACAGCAGGGGACATCTCACGCATTCACTCCACAGAGAGGCTGTTTCTTTGTGGATATTGGCTCTACAGCACCACAAAAGGCAGAGGGAGGTTGATCAAAAATTTCCCTCAGAAACCTCCAAGGCATGTGCCATATTGGGGACGCCCGTGCTGTCTGCCAAGGTCCAGCAGAACCCATCTTCCTTCCATTGTGATGTCACGCTATTGATTCCTTATCCCAGCAGTGTATGGATGAGTTGGTTTATTTTAAGGGCCACGTGGTATAAGAAATACTTATCATCCAGCATTGTATGCTCACAGGAGAACAAGGGAACCAGGACCAATTCAGAGCAGCAAAGTTTAGGTCTCTCTGGCTTACAGGAACACATATCCATCAGGAGGAGCCCTGCAGACCTCAATGACATGAAACTGTACTTCAGTTGAGCCTGAGATCCATTTGAAATGGATGATAGCAGCTGTGAGGGTTTTTTTTTTTTTTTTTTTTTTTTTTTTTTTTTTTTTTTTTTTCTTGTTGGAAAAATTCTCTGGCGGTTGCAGTATCAGCAGTGGGTCTTGGACCAATAGCTAGGACTCTGTGCACCATGCTACCGAGGAGAATTCCCAGCAGATGGTCCCTCACCCCACACCACCAGCTTCTCTGAGGACAAGGCAAACTTCCTATTCCGCTCACCATGTCTCCTACTGTGACCAGGAAGGAGTCTGGTGTAGAAAGCACTCAAGTCTAGAAACTGGCATGCATGCAAACATATTCATGCTTGTAAGCAAGCCACACAATAATACATAGGATACAACCCCATTTTATTCTTATGCATAGTCACAGGAAAGAAAAAAATAGAAACATGACATTGGTTACCTTGGAGGTAGAAAGTTTAGAATAGATTTGATTCTTTCACTCCAGTGTTTATCTTTCTCAAACTTTCTACACTGCCCTTTACTAGTCTGGACAGGGAAAAGAGTTTCTAAAAATAATATAAAAATTTTAAAACCTTTGAAAAATTCGCATTCCATACAATCACAGGAGGAAATCAATTCTAGACCCGGAAGGCAATCAGGAGAACAAGAGTTTGTATGAAAACCAATGGACTCTTCAGTGACCAAGGTGGTAGCCAGCTGGGGATGGTGGGGGACAGAGTGTCTTGATGGGTGAGAAAGTATGCGCTCTATGTGGTAAGACTCTTGGGACTCTGGGCTGGGAGAGAGCTTAGGCAGTAAAGCACTTGTTGCTCATGCGTGGTAACCTGAGTTCAAGCCCCAGAACCCACCTAAAAAACAAAACAAAACAAAAAACAAGACAAACCAGGTATGCTGACCCCTGCCGCAATCCCAGTGCTGGGGAGATAGACAGGTACACCCCTGGGGCTTAGCATAGCATAGATGAATCTATGAGCCCCAGGCCAATGAGAGACCCTGTCTCAAATAAGGAGTTGTCTGGCAACTGAGGAATGACGTCCAGAGATGACCTCTGGAATCCAGGCAGGTGTGCACACATATGAAAACTCTCTCTCTCTCTCTCTCTCTCTCTCTCTCTCTCTCTCTCTCTCTCTCTCTCTCTCTCTCTCTTTCTCCTCTCCCTCTCCCTTCATGGGGGTGGCAATATGCACATGGGGATATCAGTTCAGACCATACAAAGGTATTTCTGTCCTTGCTTGGTCTTCAGGGAGCATTACAATATGCTTGTCTCTCTAGATAGCGCTTCCTCTAATTATCTAGATTTAAAGGTCTAAACCATAGTAGTAAGCCAATCAAGAGGATCACATGCTGATTGGTATACTTCCCCAAACAGGTATATTGAAATTCTCTCCCTCAGTGACTATGAGTGTGAGCTAATTAAGAAACAGGGTCTTTGCAGTTGTGATTAAGTTCAGATGAGTTCACTGGAATGAGGCCTTAATGCAATATAATTGATGTCCTTATAAGAGGGGGACATCTAGACACTGGGGTGAGACCCTGCCTGGAGCCAGAGCCTAGAGTAGTGATGCAGCAGCCATACAGGGGATGCCATGGGCCTCTGATCTTGGGGGGGGGGGTTCCCTCCAGGTTCTAGAAGGAATATGTCCATTCTTGACACTTTGATTTAGAGCATCTAGCTCTTAGAACTATGAGATGATAAATTTCTATTGTTTAAATTATCCAGCTTTGTGGCACACTGTCATGCAGTGTGAATGAACAGGAGGGGCAACTTTTGATCACAGTGCTGTGACTGATTTCAACTCTCTTTTTTTTTTTTTTAATAGAGAAACTACTTGCTCCCTTCTCACCTGGCAGCTGACCTTTAGATCGCTGAGAATGGGGGAGGGCTTACATTATTTTTTTATATCATACCTAATCTTTCTACCATTTTCCTTTTGTCCATAGAGACAAAACTTTCTGGTCTTTGGATTGTTTTTTATGCTGTTTCTGGAACTTTCTATCAGCCTTTCTACTAGAGCCCAATCTTTGGGACTTTCTAAGACAGGCTCCCTAGCTCTTGGGCGTTTACGGGACCTCCCCCTTTCCTTGTGGCTCCCTGATGAACCACATGGGCTCTTTGTAGACTCAGAGAGAAACACACTAGATCCTAATCTGGATTCTGCCTTTTATCAAGGAAAACTCTAGAAGTGAAGCACTGTTTTATCTGGGTCCAGAGTCTCCTGCTCCCTGGGGTTCACACAGGGCATGGTTTTGGTTAGAGGCTGAACTATGCTCGGCTGCCTTAACTTAATGTTCTTCTGGGGCATTTAGAATCCTCTAATACCCAGTTCCCAGAGAAGAGGATAGAGGGGGGGAAAGGGGACAATCTGGGGGCCAGAGGCAACTTCCAGAACGACACCAACCCTTTGCTACTGACTTAGTTCCCGATGCCACAGCCATGCTGACTGTAGGGACAGCGCCTGCACCAGAATTCTCGCTGACCCATCTTTTGCAATGCAGCATCCACAGCGCATTCCTAAGAGAACGGCTGCAGGAGCAAAGGATCGTCAAGGATGATGGGGAAGGGCAAAAGTTGTTCACTGGACTGTTCCAGCTGCTAACTGCTGTGGAACCCTCTGGAACTATGCAGTGTAGGGAGCCTGGGTTCAAGGCCTGCTGTCACTGGCCTATCAGGAACCAGACCATGCTTTTCTCTCTACCTGTTTCCAGCTAGCTTTGAGCTGGTAGAATGCATAGAGCATTTCTACTATATTCTAAGATGGTTAAACTGTCTTACGAGCCTGAGCAGGCAAGAAATCAGTTCAGCTTGGGCCACCAGAGACAGCCGAGATATCAAGAATGAGGCTCTTTGGGGTTTTAACAGCAGCTGGAGCTTGGCGAACATCTGCTCGGCGAGTGCCGTGGCTTAGTTGCATCATCTCACTTCACCCTACTACACAAGGGGCAAGTGATTATACCCAATTCGTAGACAAGGAGCTGGGGGTACAGTGTGATGAATCGTCGCGGCTGGTGGAGGCCATGCTAGGCTTGGAACCTCTCTACCTCACCCATGTTAGGGTGACAGTGGCCTTGAGGATTCTTTTGTGAGCCACGCCCTATCTCCTTCTTGGTCTCAGCATCTGGCTTGCTTCCTATCTGCCACGTCCACAGATGGCACAGGGACCCTGAGCTCACAAGATGGAAAAACTATCAAAGGAAAATGACCCACAGCACATGTGGAGTTGCCCGGGGATAGAACTCGAGCCCCAGAGGTGGTAATGATGTAAAAGTACAAACGATCCCTTAGAACAGCAGCTTCCTATGTTGCTGAGTCAGTAGAAGCTGCTAAGGGCATCTGGGAAGAAGACTGCTGGAGTGTGGAGGTGGCCACTCCTCTCTTCTTTGGGTCATTGGTGCCCTCCATTGATGGCAGAACATGTCCCAGGTGGCTGTGCAAAGTCCCTGAGCTCTGGCTAGGCTGGGGAAACATTCTTTCCTGGTCCTAGTTTTCTTAACTATTACAAGAATAGAATACATCTTATGGGTGGCTTTCAAAAGACAGAAAGCTAGGGTGGTCCTGATAGAGTCTGACAGAGGGATCCCCCAAATTATCAACTGTACCCCTCTCCATGAACCTCTGTGACTCATGTGGGGGTATCATAGGCCTCCGGCATTGCAGACTCCTTGGAGTTTTCTTTTCTTTTCTTTTTTTTTTTTAAAGATTTATTTATTTATTATGTACACAGAAGAGGACACCAGATCGCATTACAGATGGTTGTGAGCCACCATGTGGTTGCTGGGAATTGAACTCAGGACCTCTGGAAGAACAGTCAGTGCTCTTAATCTCTGAGCCATCTCTCCAGCCCCTCCCTGGAGTTTTCAAAGCCCTGGGTGGAGGGTGTTTGTCCATCATATGACAGGGGTGTGGAAGGGCACAGAGTCAAAGAAACTGGCAAGCAACAATCAACTACAAAAGCCACAGTGGAAAGAGTAGCCAGGGCATGAGAGCAGGAGCATTTGTCTTCTTCAAATGGGGTGGCCAAAATGAAAGTGACATGTGAACCCGAATAACCAAGTGGGAGGAGCATGTAGGCTGCAGAACAGAGGGCAGGGCACTGAGGCCAGAATAGGAGCCCAGTGGCCAGTGGGGTATGGGAAATGAGACCAAGTGGGCATGTCTGGTTTTTGTTTGTTTGTTTGCTTTTGATGATGATGATGATGATGATGATGATTTGAGACAAGGTTTCTATGTATAACAGCTCTGGCCTGGAACTCTCTCTGTGGATCAGGCTGGCCTGGGACTCATAGAGATCCACCTGCCTCTGCCTCCTGAGTGCTGGGATTAAAGCCATGCACCGCCATGCCAGGCTTCTGTGGGTATGTCTTTATACCAGCTCCTGAGGGCCCATGGGCTGCAGAAGAGGCTTGGGCCTAACAGCATGTATGACAGACCCACTCTCAGGTCCTTTGGGAGTTTCTGCAGTGGCGTGCTGAGAAGTGTTATATCGATGGTCTTGATCGATTGATTGCTGCGCACACCTAAGGATGGATCATTCCACACATGGCTTTTGGTGCCTAAGGAGCCAGGGGCATCAGTTACCTCTTTCCAGCCATCACACATTGCTGGAGCCTTATCTGGCAGAGGAGAATCTTCCTAGTTTGGTTTCTGGTAGATCAGGAGCCCCTAAGTACCTGAGATGGTAGGTGGAGCTCCCAAGAGGAGGGCAGTGGGAAGGCTCAGAGAAAGTCTACCAAGCTCAGGCCATAACCCAGGGCCAAGATTTTCCTTGGTTATAGCCCTCCTCATCCTTACCCCAGCCAGAGTCAACACTCCTGTCCCCCAGGAATGGAGGAGAAGGCCACAATAAGCAACCAGGTCCTAGAGGATGGACAACTATTAAAATGTCAAAAGAAGCTACAGAAGCCAATGTGGGTTGGTTTGGGGAACCAAGTGGATATCCCAGAGTGAAGCTATTGGGGGCAGATGCCTTGAGATGTGGTGAAGGAGCTCCTGGCTAGACCCTGTGGGTCTGGATGATGGTGATGCTATGGATGGGGTGATAGAGGCCAATGTTAGGCAGGGCCCCTCTTTACTGGGCTGCAGAAGCACTGCTCACCTCCTAGGGATGCTGTCCACAGACAGGTGGCCTCTGGTGTCACTCAAGAGGGAAATGGAGACAACAGGGTTCAGCCTCAGTTATGAGGCTTGGAGGGGCCTCAGTTCTGCAGCAAGGACTGGCTTGAGGCTCCCTCACCCCATCCCCATTCACAAACCACACAGAATGCTCCTCTTCCCTTTGGGTCTGGAAAACAATGGCAGCAAAAGGAGCCAGAAGGAGTGTGTAGCCTCCACAGGCTCTTAAATAGAAGATGGTTGGTGTGAACAAGATGCTGGACCAGCCCACATGAGGATGGAGAGAGCTTCTGGCCAGTGATGGTAGGAGACTGAGGGGTTTTGTTTGTTTTTGTTTTTGAGAAAGGGTCATATGTAGCCCAGGCCGACCTCACCATGTGACCAAGGATGACCTTGAAGCTCTGGTCCTCTGACTCTGATTGGCTGGGATTACAAGCATGCATTATCAAACCCAGGGCTTGGTGCATGCTAGGCAAGCACTCTGCCAGCAAGCTCTACTCTCAGCTGCTGGAGCCTGAGGGTTTTTAGGCAACCTACTGGGCCTGCCTCTTCCCTGGCTTGCTCCGGAGACCCAGCGCAGCAACCTTTCCTCCCACAGATCTGCCAGATCAGCATCTCTCAAGACTGAGTCCCTCAATCTGCCGTGGGAAGAGAGAGCTGGTTGTTCACATTCTGCCTGAGGACTTGAAGGAGATTCCAGCCCACTGGCACCGATAGAAGCCTGGTGGGAAAGGGACCTGCTTAATTTCCGAATTTCCCTAAGAGGTGACCCTACCCCCCCCCTTTTTAAACACTTTGCCCATTGTCCACGAGGCATGTTTTGTAGAAGCCATTTTGGGGAAACCTCTGCCTTGCCCCTAGGGATAAAAGTACTTATTTAATCCAAGGTCAAAAACAGCTGTGTTCGGGAAGTGAGGCCCTGTCTCAGGCTTCAGAGAGGGAGCAGACGAAGCAGTTCTTGTCTCTGCCCTTGCCCTGCAGAGCAGAACCGCACCATCAGCCACCAGGCTCTCAATGAGAGGCGCAGGCTAGGAAAATCACCAGAAGTGATGTTTAAAATGAGATTCCTGTCACCACTGTTCATCCCACAGAGGAGGTTGACTCCACCTACAATGGTCAACAGCTCCTTAGATGGGTCTAATTCCTAAACTAAAAGCTATGCTCCTCTCAACAACAGTTCCTTTTCAGTGTCTAGTCGAGTTGGACAACATCCTCCAGCTCTTAGAGTTGTCCTAAAGTCTAGCTGTTCCCCTCCGCCATCCACAGATAGAGGGAGAGGCAGGAAGACTGGGAAGTGAGGCAGCCCTGGCTTGGGAGGTGAAGGGTGGGGATGGGGTGACTTGATGAAGCGTGTCAAGCCAAGGGTGCAGGCTCTGAGGGGAAACCCTCTTCCATATGACTAGGGTGATGGCTGAAGAGACGCGCTCTAAGGTAGGTAAGAGCCTGGAATGCCCTGCTCGGACACTTCTCTTATACAAGACTTTATTCCTTAGTGTGGCCCTGGAGCTAGCCAGTTAGGATATGGAGGGTAGAGCCAGAAGGTAAATCAAGAGTGGATGGTGGTGGGTGGCCCCAGGGCTGTCTGTGGTTAGGCTCTTCTCCACACACCTTGGCTTTTTTTTTCTTTGATTTTGTTTTGTTATTTTTTTGTTTTTTGAGACAGGAACTCATGCAGCCAAGCTGTTCTCAGATTTGCTATGTAGCTGAGGAAGATCTCTAACTCCGAACCCTCCTACTTCTACCTCTCCAGTGCTTGGATTGCAGGTGTGCGCCGCCATACTCAACGGAACCCAGGCATTGTGCATGCCAGCCAAGCATACGGGTAATTCAGCTGTATCACTTTTAAAAGACAAGATCTTGCTGCCTAGTCTAGGCTGACTTCAAACTCAATGTCCTCTGGAGCTTAGAGTCTTGAGAGCTGGGACTGGAGGCCTGTGTCACCACATACGGTGATGACCGAGCTCTGGTCGGATGACACAGTGCTTCTGTGATGTCTCCTGCCCCCACTGCTTTTCAGGTGGCTGGGGAATGGAAAGGATGCAGAAGTCTGTTTGCAGCTGAGGCTGTGCTAAGAGCAGCTCCCCTCCATTCAAATGCCCCCTTCCACCCCCCACCCCCCGCCAGCTTAATTAAGAAGGAGATGTGGTGACAACCAAAACCCTTCCTGCTTTATTTTCTTTGGACCCTATAAAATGCAGGTTCAGGGACACTGTGTGAGCTAGCAAAGTCCATCCCTTTGTCAAGTGGCTTCCAGTGGGGCCTTAATTTATTGTAACTCCATTTCTCCAAGTGGAGGTTTGGCTAGGCTTGCAAGGAGTTCCTGGTCCCCACTCAGTTTTTTTTCTTTGGAGCTGGGCTGGCCTTAGCGCTGGTGCCTCTCTGACCCACTCACTCCCCACCAGAATCCGACTGCTGTGTCTTTGGTGAGCTCTAGAGGGCGCTGCCTCCCAAAGAAGTAGAGAGAACTTACTGGATACCAGGGGCTGCCATTTTTTTTTTTTTGAGGGGTTGGGGATTGCCCATCTGGGTGTTAGAGGTCTTCTCCTTGTCAAGAAAGAAACGTAAAGTGTAGTAGTCTGTTTGCTCATGTGCTCATTCGTTCATTGACTCACTCAATTCCTCCATTCAGCTAGTCTAGCATGTGTGCCCGGCACTGAATTAGATATAAGACATATGAAATTCCTGCCTTGGTTTCCAGACAACCCTATAAGGGATTTCAAGGACAGTGGATTCTTTCAGGGTCTTGGTATACCTCCATTTTACAGATAAGTAACACAAGATTCAGAGGGGTGGTGTTTCTGTCCCACAGGGCTGGTGTCTTGTGACTCCAAGTACGGGATTGTTTCCACTACCCACCCTGGACACCTCTGGCTTCTCACCAGAGCAAGCATAGTGGCCTCCTCACTCTCTGTATGTGAGGGAGGTGCTGATGCCACACAGTCCCTCCCCTTCCCCAGCAGAAAACATCGCTATGGCAACCAGCCGCAAACAGAAACCTTTGGCTTGGAGACCACATATCCTCACCTGCTGATGCTGTAACTTTCCATAGCAGGACCTTGAACAGCCTCAAAGATAACAACAGCTGACATTTTTATTGTAAGTCTACTTTCTGCCAACGTCTGTATTTGCTTTATCTTGGATGTCCATTTCATAGACGCAGAAATGTCCGTGTCCATGTCATGGATGCAGAAACAGGCTCAGAGGGGTAAGCACATCGCATAGGCACCCAGCTAAGATTTCAACTTTTATACGGGCCACGTTCTTTCTTTTGGCCGCTGAGGCCCTACTTTCTCCTCACTTCCCGTTTGTTGCTTGCTATTGGTTGCTAACCAGACTCCCCCTCTAGCTTCTGATTGTCTCACTCTATTGGGTGTGGCTTGACCCAGGGACTGAATGAAGGTCTGGAGCCATTTTTTTTCTCATCTTTGGTACTAGTGGCATTTTGGATTTTGTGCTGTGTGTGTGTGTGTGTGTGTGTGTGTGTGTGCGCGTGCGCGCGCGCTATCCTGTATATTAGAAAGTGCTTGTCAATTTCACTGGCCTTTCTCCACAGCATGTGGGTAGCATTCCCCTTTCAAATAGTGACAACAGAAAATGGCCTCAGGCATGTTAGGGAGGGGGAAAAAGAGTTCCCAGTTGAGAATCACTCTTCTTTTTTTTTTTTTTTTTTTTTTTTGGTTTTGGTTTTGGTTTTTTCGAGACAGGGTTTCTCTGTATAGCTTTGCGCCTTTCCTGGAACTCACTCTGTAGCCCAGGCTGGCCTTGAACTCACAGAGATCCGCCTGGCTCTGCCTCCCGAGTGCTGGGATTAAAGGTGTGTGCCACCACCGCCCGGCGAGAATCACTCTTTTATAGAAATGAGGTGCCAGGGTCAATGGGATAACAGCTCCTGCTCCCATTAGACCGTGAAGAAGAGGGGCCAGGATCAGCTAACACAGAGCCCAAAATGGAGCAAGTACTGGTAATGAATGAATGGTAGCTGTGGATGTGCAATGTTCCTGATGCTCTGGGTTCCTATACAGATCCTTACAAGTCTGTTCTGGGGTGACCCGACATCAGTCCTTCCCCTCCCTAAGTCTCTTTGGAAATCTCTTAAATGAGGATCATTACAGGCTTTGAAGACCCTGAGCATCCATGGTCTGGGAATAGTCAGAAACCAGAAAGCCGAAGATGGGCTTCCCCAGGCTAGGCACTGCAGACCTGCCTAGCCCTGTCTCTTTCCTCTTCTTGCCCCTCAAGTCAAATCAGTTATGGAGACAGGCAGCCCCCTCTTCCCAAAGTTTCCCCTGAGGAGACATGGCTCCTTTTTCTGGTTGGATGTCTTAAAAGGAAAAACAGGGAGCCTCAAAGGTAAGCAAATAGCCATTTCGTGATGTCCAGCTTCACAGCCCCCAATCCACCTATTCACGAGTTTAACAAAAAGCTTCTTTAGGATACACTGTAAGGCCATTGAAGGAGCAACGTTGCCTCTCACACACCCCAGCCAGCCCGCAGAGCCAGCCCGCCCTCCGAGACACACACACACACACACACACACACACACACACACACACACACACACACAGCTGCATACAAGGAGGCTCTGAGTTTTTCAAAGTAAACTCAACCATTTCCGTTCTTGCCCTGGATTCAACTTTTGAAAAAAAGGAACCGTTTTACCGGTTTCCCTACAATTTCCCCTCTGGTTCGGTCCTCTTCTTGCCTGCATTTCTCTCTCCAGCTTGTCCCCACCTCTCTCCAGATTCTTCTAACAGGCATCCAGTCAGTTAGTGTCCAGGAATGGGGGGGTGCCATCCTTAAAGGAACCTCTGCATTGATTGTCCTCCTGTATTCCTGGGACACGGGAGCCCAGAGCATGATTCCCTGACAGCAGGAAACTCTCCCATCGCTATGATGTGTTTCCATACCGTACTCCACTTCTCAAGACAGCACTTACCTATACATCTGTACTCAGGGCTGTCTTCCAATATCTCGGTTCCTCTCTGACACTGAGAGTTCTCTTTATTGAGCTTGTCTTTCTTCCCTGTCCCCAGGTTCTACCTCTAGCTGCCTCCAGTCTGGCTAGGTGTTGGTACAATTGCAGCAAGGACACTCCAGTGCCTGCCACCTGGAGTCACGAGGCAGGAATTTCTCAGACAGAAACACCCTTGCTCTTGGTGTCTTGTCTTCTTGCCTCTTTCTTTCTTTCTTTCTTTCTTTCTTTCTTTCTTTCTTTCTTTCTTTCTTTCTTTCTTTCTTTCTTTTTTCTTTCTCTCTCTCTCTTCCTTCCTTCCTTCCTTCCTTCCTTCCTTCCTTCCTTCCTTCCTTCCTTTCTTTCTGTTTTTGAGTTACATTTGTAGCCCTTGGTTTTTGACAAAGGATCTCACAATGTAGCTCAGGCTTGCCTCCAATACATATAGCCAAAGCTGGCTTTAGACTTCCAAATGCTGAGATTATAGTATACCATCACACTGGACTGCAGCTGATATCTTCCACATTTTTATGGACTATAACTTGCAACAAGAAACACATTGTAGAAATATAAAATGTATGTCTATTTGCATATATATTATGAATACACATACCCTCATAGAGGGCTGCAAAACACATAGCAGAAATGAAAGTTTCCAGAAATAATATTTGCCCTTACTATATGGGAGGCATAATATTATCTACTGTTTCATTAAAGCCCTCGCCAACCTGGTGTTACAGTTACAGCTTGAGGTTGGATAAATCTTGTAGACATTATGGACTCACAATGACACTCCAAGCCAAAGTCTATGGACTTCCCCAGGCTCAGCCAAGGCGCCCCAAATGTCCAACCAGCAGGGCCTGGGAAAGATCCAGTTCTAAAAGGTATCATTAAAAAAATCCACACCAAAACTCGAGACATGCAGTCTCTAAGAGTATTCAAAACTGGCACTACCCAGAGCTTATGATTTGCGACCCAGTAAAGGAGAACTAAGGTTTGTAATGTCTGTAGAGGGTTTGAAAAGGCACCCACATTATGCCCTTTAATCTTTGAAGAAATCCACTCCTGCAGGCCCCCCGCCCCCACTTCTTGCCCCTTTTAGAGACAGGAAACCGAACCTCAAGGAGGCTCAGAACCTTAACAAACTCATGTAACACTAAGTGGCGGGATTTGAACCCTAATCTGCTTCCCTACCATCTCAGGAGGTGAGTTCTCTCTTGGAGCCCCCTTGCTGTTTGGGACGTGGTTCGCCTTTGCATGCCAGGTTAGAATAATGCCAGGGGATGAGGGGAGGTGTTCAGGATACCCTGAGTGCCTAGGGATAATGATGGCTTTTAAATACCAAAGAAAGAGTCCCAGTAGGAAGATGATCAAGTATGGTCTTCATGGAAAAATTTAGGAAAAGTACAATTCCTTCATATTAAAATGAGTAATAGTAGCAGACACTCCTCAAGTACTTTCTGGGTGGTGGGTGGGCACTGACCCTTTGCTTGGGTCATCTTAGCTGTTTACTGGGTGCCTGCTGAACCACCACAGAGCCTGGCCTCTGAGTGATACTCTGGAGAAAGCACACATGAATGAATAAACCAGGCCTGGCACTAGAAACACCACATGATTATATTTAAATTCAACACAACTTCAGGAATTCTAGTATTTATTTCTAAGAGAGATTTTTCCATTTTTGATAATACCTTTATCTAAAATGTTTCAAATGGGGATGGAAGGGTTACTCATTATGTTATGTTTTCTTTAGGCGAATAGAATCTCCTTTGGGGTGATGACTGGCTGGCCAACATTCCTATCTTCAGAATCCCCTAACTAGCCTTGCCCAGTATATATAAGCAACTTGATAATCCTTGTCATGGTAACCCAGAGGTAAGGAAGAGTTGAGACTTCTGGTTCCTTAAGTCAGGCTGAGGAACTGATTTTGGCCTCACAAATCTAGACCTAATCCTTGTCTTTGTCCCTAAATCAATGTCCTATAGAAAGTCACTGAGCTGGTCTAGCTTCCCTTCCCCAGAAATGAAATGGGTGTTTTCCAGGGTCTAATGTTGCAGGTACCAACCCAGTGCAACATCCACAGGCAAAGGCACTGTGTTAACACAACTCACATAGGTTCTTCCTCCAGTTGCTTCTGGCTGCCACCCCATAGAACTGAAGTCACCACACCCACCTGGCCACCTGGGACCTGAAATGCTTGGGAGTGAAACTCAAGTGGGTGCCCCCTCCTGGGCTCAGCTCCCGACTTCGGAGAGAGGCATATCCGAAAAGTTTGGGCCAGATCCTTCCTCCTGAAGGAATCAGCCCTCCACACCCACAGCTAACTGACACGCTGTCACCAGCCCCAGACTTGGAAGGGTTGCAGAGAAGCCCAGAAATGGAAAAGCTGCCCTGGGACAGTCGTCTGTCTCCTCTCCCCTTTCCATCTTGACAAATGCCATCTTGGTAGAGGCAGTCATTTCTGAGCTTGGCTCTGGTCTGCCCTGAGAGCAGCTCAGTAGCCCTGTCTCATGTTCTGCCAAGCTCTTCCCAGCTTTTCCCTACCGCTTTGGGTGCCGCAGGACCCCTGAAGCAAGCAGAGTGGACCTACTAGTTCTCTGATCCCTCCTCAGGTATCTGCTACCTCTCTGACCTGCTGTCCACATACTTTTGTTGATTCCCTGGCCACTCGGCCTTCCCAAGGGAAGATAAAAAGCCTCATGGAGCGCCAAGAGGAACGGGACTGGGGAGATTTGAACCCACATTTCCTTGGCTTTAAAACTGCTTCTCCATCTACACTTCAGTTTAGCGCCCCCAGACTTTAAACTTGAAAAAACGCTCTGGTCTTTCTTAATCCTGTGTACTAGGAGCCAGAGGCCCTCCACGTGTTCCCATTCAATCTGATTCAGAGAAGCAGTTGAGTTTACTCAACTTCAATGCACATGCAGCTGAGGTCCTGAGCCCCAACACACATACCCAGTAGGGACACCGAGGCACACCACCCGCAGCCCATAGGCGCGTGGCCCTGGCAGCATTACCAGATGCCCTGGGACAGAGCTCCTCTGGAGAGGAGACCTTTCTTTACCTTGAAGAGTTGTACTTGCTCCTCCAAGAACTTCAGTCCCGTAACGCTGGCGAGGCAGCTAGGGATTCCTGGGGGCTGCGAGCCCCGGGTCTTGCTGCGCTGCAGCGGGGATGCTCTGCGTGGGGGGTGCCCTGCGCACCCCTCCTCCCGCCGGCGTCTTGTCCGCAGGTCCCCTCGGGCGGTGGCCTCAGTGGCAGCTACCTGGCTGGGTTGCGGAGCAGGGTTGATAGAGGGAAGGGACACAGAAAGGTGCCCGGAGCCCCCTTGGCACCTGCGTCAGATGCCAGCCGGCAAGGGTGCGGAGAGAGAGTGAGGGACCTTGAGCGGTGCTGCCCGCGTCCTCAGCTCAGTGAGCCCCCTCTGGCACCGCGAGGAGGTAGGTGGGCGGGAATGGCGCGCGGTGACACATACATAGGGGCGGGCGGGGGAGGGGTGGGCACACATGAGGGGTGGGGATGGGAGAGGGCGAGCGCACAGGGAAACCCCACCCCCGGGGCCGGTCTGCAGGGGGAGGGGAAGGCAGAGGCGTCCAGAGCGTGCTGGACCGGGGCTGGGGACGGCGCTCAGCTGGGGAAGCCGTCCGGAGCGCAGGGCACGAGAGGAGCACGGACCCCGCAGCTCCGGGGCCCGCGGAGGACAGCTGCGCCGGCAGCGCTGGAGGACCCGCGTCTGCATTGCGGTCGGCAGCTCCGCAGTCCAGGCGGCCCCGAAGGGCTGCGCCTGCGGAGTGCCGGGAGCACCCGGCTCGCGTGGCCAGGCCAGGGTGGCAGGCCGAGGGTTCCCCCCCGGCGTCTGGTGGAGGAGATTTGCAAATGAGACCCAGAGGGGCGGGATTGCGCAGGAGGACCCCCTACTCTGGGGCTGTGATTTGGAAGGACCCTCATGGAGCAGTACTGGAAAGTTTTTTTTGGGGGGGGTACCCCGAGACGACAGAGGAGGGCGGAGAGAGGAGACGGGAGACGAAGCAGCCACAGAGGCACAAGGCACAAGGCTTAGGGGTCTTCAAAACTCGGCATAAGCCAAGGACATCTCAAGCAGGAATTTGCTACCGCTTCTACGGCACTCTTTAATAAATTTGTTTCCTGGGAAAAGAATTAAAAAAAAAAAAAAACAACTAAGTCTTTGAATACCCTCTATGAGCTAGTTGCAACATACAGTAATATTAATTTCTCTAAATCGCCCAATAAGTTAAAAGCTACAATTCCACCCCTCACCTTCCAATGCTCATACCATGGGGCTCAGAAAGGGGTGGAGCTGCTCATCAAGTTGGGGGCTAATTTCAAACCAAGGTCACCCCTCTGTGCCACAGGAGCAGCTGGTCAAGCTGCAGCATCTTTGGTGGTTGGGGATTCGGACTGCTGATGGCCTTGAGAGGAAGCTGGTAAGCTTCTCATTAAAACACGGTGGCCCCAGGCGGAGTGGTGGAAAGCTCCCGAATCTCTCACCGGACAAGAAGCAGGTTCTTCGCAGACTGCACAGAACAGAGAGAACTGTCCGAGTTTTTTCTTGATGGCAGTGTCAGAAGGGGTGTGCCTCAGTTTCTTCAAGGTGACTAGGCTGGAATCGTGTGGGTATCTCACTGGGCAGCTGTCTTTGGGACTGGCCCTGACCCAGGGCGTTCTCTGTTTCTCCCCAGTAAGTGTGTGTGAAGCCCAGGGTGGGCTGTGCTGCTCAGCCCACCTTCAGTGTCTGAGAGCTGAGCTGCGTCTCAGGTGTTCTGTTGGCTGGTCGTTCTTGGCCTGTCTTCTTTTCTACCTGAACATTGGCTGCTCTGGGTCACAGCCAGCAAGTTCCAGAGCATCTAAGGCACAGCCACATAGGGAATCAACACCGCTCAGACATTTGTGTCTTCCTTTGTTACAGGAACCGAAGGGAACTTTATAAGTTACCAGGCCAGGGGAAAAGTGCTTTCTAGAAACATCGATCTCCTTTTTAAACATTTAAATTAGTGCTTCTTAAGCCAGGCAGCGTGGTACACGCCTTTGATCCCAGCACTTGGGAGGCAGAGGCAGGCGGATCTCTGTGAGTTCAGACAGCCAGGGCTGCCCTGTCTCGAAAAACAAAACCAAACAAAAATAAATTAATTAATAATTAAAAAATGTTCTTTTTGAGGAAATACCAGTCTCTTAAATTCCAACGCATTTCTCATGTCATATTCTGGGTGACAACAGACTTTCCTTGTCTGCAAAGTGGGGTCATACCTGACATACATTGTGGGGTGCCTTGATGAAGAGCAGTTCAAGCCAAGGACAAACATTCACTAGAAAATTCATCTTTGGAATGAAGGGAACACGTGTTTACTGATCATCTAATAGTTTTAATGAAAAGACAGCCGCCATTTTGTACATGGCTGATGTTTTGTGGCTCCATGGCCTCCCGGGTACACACTAAGACACTGAGACTCTAAGGCCAACCAGGCCACGAAGGGGCTGTGGAGGCAGATGGATAGGACACCACACTGCCTTCTGGAGGATTCAGACAGCCCACGCTAATGTTCAGTCAGATGCTCGAAAGAATGGATCCCGAGAATCAAAGGTCACACCTTGAGAAAGCTCTGAGTGGCACATCGACACTTGTCCCACCCAACACAGGAGTCCCACTCACCGGGAAGTCTTTCTGAGTCTGTTCACCTCTTCTCTGCTAGAATACTTCGTAGTTTTCCAAACGACTCTTCAGTCCCTCGTTGTCTCTGACAAGCCACCTGAGTCCACCTGCGGTCACTGGTTAAGTTCTGACTTCTCTCTGCAGTGTGTGGTCCGCAGACGCTCGTGCCAGCTGGGAGCTTGTGAGAAACACAGACTCTCAGGCCCCCTCCAGAGCTTCTGACTCAGAATCTTCACTTTCCCAAGAGTCCTCAGGTATTTCACACACTAGCCGAAGCAGAGGTGTGGTGATGACATCACTCAGCAGTGCATGCCATCACGGAACCATAGACGGAGATGCTCAGAGTGGTGAGGGGCTCTGACAGAACTCAGAAGGCACCCCTTCTCAGAGCATGCTAGCTGTTTCCACGACACCCCCACAGGCTGGGCAGCACACTGTGCTCAGACTTGCCCATGGGCTTGCCCTTCAGAGGCCATGACCCATTTTTCTCATGGTTTCTACTATTTAGGAAGCCCTCCGGTCATGGAGCAGCCTGTGCTCTTGTCTTGTGTGGAATCAGTAGTGAATAAACTGGGTCCATTTCCACCCTCTGTCAGTGCCCCTTGAACCTCTTCTGCATGGCAGGTCCCTCCATGTTTTAATCAGTGCAGTCTCCATCAGCATCTCCTCCTTTGGGACTGAGCATCCTTGCGTCTTTCTTCCCTTTCTCATATGTCTCAACCAACAGGTCTTGAGCCTTTCATAGAAATCTTCGTTAAGGTAGTGTGCATTGCCCATGAAGGAGTGATTTAAAATGGAATTCAGTCCTGTTGATGTGTGTGTGTGTGTGTGTGTGTGTACACCGCCTTTGTCTGAATTCTATGCTTCTAGTTTGTACAACCTACATTTTTTTGCGTCTCTCTGATAGACTCACCAAGGCGGAGCCTGCAACTTTTCCCCCTGTACTGCTGTGACCCCATCTCTCCTGTGGCTTGTCCTGGTATGATGAATGGGTGGGATTTCATCTTGGCTGTTGGTTATGATTACCCTCATCCACTCAGCTCACCTCTCCACAGAATCTTGGTGTGGTGTGATTGCAATTGCTCTCAGTCGCAGAACTTCTATAAACTCACCAACATACCACACCCAAGGTTCAGCTCTACTGGGAATAGAGCCTAGGTGTAGCTGGAGTATTCCTGTGTCCACCCGGCTCCTGCAGCCACTCAGACTCAACTAAACACACAGATGCTTATATTATTTAAACTGTTTGGCCTAATGGCTCAGGCTTTTTGCTATCTAGATCTTACATCTGAAATTAATCCGTTTCTATTAATCTATAAGTTGCCATGTGGCTTGTGGCTTACAGTACTTTACATCTTCTTATGGCAGCAGTAGCTGGCAGCGTCTCCTGACTCAGCCTTCCACTTCCCAGAATTCTCCTCTCTCCTTATCCCATCTACACTATACTTCCAACATTATCTCAAGTGAAACAGAGTGCAAGATGGCTCAAATGTATAGGACCAGAAGGACAGAGAAGAACTTTGGATGACTGTCCAGGCTGCCAGCTGTCTCTGTCTACCCTGGAAGACTCCCAAAAGTTGTTTGCATCCTTCTCTTATTTCTCAGGTAGTATTATATCCTTTTGAGGTCTTTGATGTAGTTGAAGACTAGATAGTTATAATTTCCTTAGTTATGATAAAAGGTAAGTTAGATATGAAACCTTAGACTCACAAATATGGGATAGATAGCATATCTTCTTTAATTTTGCCAAATACAAATAGACTAGATATTATAAATAGACTAGATATTATAACTATAATTCTTGCTTGATAATTGTTTTGTTATATGTAATTTTACTATGTTAAAGTTAAAACCTTCCTTTTTGAAAAAAAAAAGAAAAGGGGAAGAGCTGTGGATATCTGTATGCTGTGAATGTGTTGCTTTGATTGGTTAATAAATAAAGTGCTGATTGGCCAGTAGCCAGGCAGGAAGTATAGGCGGGACAAAGAGAGAGGAGAATTCTGGGAAGTGGAAGGCTGAGTCAGGAGATGTTGCCAGCCGCCGCTGTGAGAAGCAATATATAATGATACCAGTAAGCCACAAGCCACATGGCAAGGTATAGATTAATAGAAATGGGTTAATTTAAGACATAAAAACTAGATAGCAAGAAGCCTGCCATGGCCATACAGTTTATAAGTAATGTAAGTCTCTGTGTGTTTACTTGGGTCCGAGCGGCTGCGGGACTAGTGGGTGAGAGAGATTTGTCCTGACCGTGGGCCAGGCAGGACCAGGAAAACTTCAGTTACACATAGGGCCAGAGCCTAGAGCAGGACCCTGGAGGCAGCCCTTCCAGGATGGCACAGTTCCATATTTTAGTTGTTATGGTGGTATAACAAGCCTCCCCCATAGTTAGTGGCTTAAAACAGCAGTCATCATGTACCATTGCTTGTGGTCTTACAGTCAGGAATTTGGGAGAAACTCAGCTGGGCATTTCTGGCTTGGATTGTCTCATGAGGTTACGTTTGGATGCCAGTGCAGCTGCAGTGAGCTGATAGCTTTTCAGAGGCTTGGGACCCACAGCTAAGGTGGCTGGCTCACATGATTGGCAGCTTGGGGCTGGCTGTTGGTGAGCAGCCCAGGTTCTTCTCCATAGGGATCTCCTATTGTAGCTGTTGAGTGTGCCTGTGACATGGTGGTTGACTCCCATCGTGGCGAATGATGTAGAGGCCAGACAGGACCGAAATACTTCTGTATCCTTTTTAGCTTTGACACACACATGTCACCTCCACTGCATTTGATGGGTCACAAAGGCCACCCCTGAACTAGTACACATAATAGTGTAACAGGGGATAAATATTCCTGGATGCATGTTGGTGACTGTCCTGTACTCTCCATTAAATTGACTCTTAGAACACAGGCAATATCTCAGGGCACTGAACTGTGTCACCACAGAATATTTGCTTCTGTTTCTTACAGGGAGACACCACGCAAGTGCCTTGCTAAGTGTGAGTCTGAGCCACAAACAGAGTTCCAGGGATGTATCTGTCCAGTGTCTCAGTGTCAGCAAGTAGTCCAGTTTGGCTCTTAGGAGCAACACAGTCTCTCCCAGGTATACAGGACAAGTATCCTTAGTGAGCTGCATTGGGCTATCATTAGACCTCTCCAAGCCTCTTCTCACAGCTCAAGGCTACGGGGTCCTTAACGGTTTTCCCAAGGAGGTTTGCTTCTGGATTCCTTGGTCTTGGGCAATGCTTACTTGTGACTGCCTCTCTGAAATAAAGTTCCCAAGACTGGCTGCTGATGACAGGTGTGGACTGGCCGAGGCGGGAGCAAAAGTGGCTCTTCCTACTTACCACTTGAACGTTCAGCTCCTCCTTGTGTGACCGAAGATGGTCACATTTCAGAGCACTGTCACACCTTCTGGTTGGCACTGAAACTTGGAGATAATTAAAATCAGACTAACTGGGGCTGCAGAGGCAGCTCAGTGGGGAAGTGTTTGGGGTGCAGGCGTAAGGACCTGTGTTTAATCTCCAGAACCCCTCTATGAAACTCAAGCATGCGGCACACTTGCAATCCCAGGGCTAGGATCCCAGGAGCTCACTGGCCAGATGACCTCTCCTACTCAGGGAGTTCCATGCCAGTAAAAGAGCCAGTCTCAAAAAATAAGGTGGAAGATGTTTGAGTGATGATTGACCACTGGCCTACACACACACACACACACACACACACACACACACACACACACACACAGCTCCATACACAATCACCCAAACATATCATGCCTACATACAAATAAATAAAATAAAACAAAACAAAATGAAATCAAACTATTTTCACAAAGGTCACAAGGAAAAGGTGTCCTGTCTATCTTAAGCTACAAAACAGTGAAGGACCACGGCAATTCCTTACATGTCTGACAGCCTGGGATGCAAATTTCAGTTTTGTTTAGAAAATTTGGGCAAGTTTCTTAACCCCTTGGGCCTTTGTTTTCAACCTGTAAATGAAGGCACCACAGAGAATTTTGAGAATTAAAGTAAAATGTGGACTCTGGACATCTGGACCTGGAGAAGGGACTGGCTTTGGGTGCTGCGTGATCAATTTCCTCCTTTCTCCTAGACCCTTATAAGCTGCTCTCAGTAAATGCTTTGCCTTCGATGTGTGTGTGTGTGTGTGTGTGTGTGTGTGTGTGTGTGTGTGTGTGTGTGTGTTGCTTTCTGCATTTGTAGAAGAAGTTAAAAATAAGAGCACAGTAACGATAAACATCGGCTGGAATGAGAGGTGGGGGTTGCCATCTTTTCTGGAGGCAAAGGGGCATAGAAATATAATAAGACCTTCCTCAGGCCAGAATTGGGCCAGGAAGCGGAGCCTCGTGGTCCCTAGTGGCATGTTTGGAAAGTGTCATTTTATTACTTTAACACTGTACAAGTGACGACTGAAGAGGAAAATGTTCTAAGAATAAAGACCACGGGGTTAACTTAATGAAACACTTCCAAGCCCCCACATGTCTGTGTGCAAAACTGACACACGGGAACAGGAAAACTCCACGTCACTCAAGACGTAGACCTGGAAGGGCATGTTTAGGGAAACTGGTGTTTTTGGAAGCCCTAGTTTGCAGTTTCTCCCTGAATCCATAGTAGCTTGGTGTTTCAGCAAAACCCTGCCGTTTATAAATGGAAACCACCACAAGAGCTTTATTCACGCCTCCTCCATGTATTTACTATTCAGAATCCATGTGTGGGGAGGGGCGGAGTGGGCCGCGGCTGACTGGGTTTCTGTAGCATCTCCAACACCATCCCCAACATCATCACCAACCAGGTAGGTCTAGGGGAGGAGGACTGAGGCTCTGTAGTCCTCCGTTTTCCACTGAGAATCCATGTGTAGGAGGGGGCGGAGTGGGGTGAGGCGGTCTTGGCTTGTGTACCATCACCACCATCCCCGTCATCTGCATCATCATCGTCATCGTCGTCATCATCTCCCAAGCAGGTCTGGGGACGGAGAACTGAGGTTCTGTAGTCCTGAGTTGCCCACTTTGTAGGCAGCCCCTGTGGCTCTTGGGAGCCTGATCCCTTCTGTCCTCTGCCCTGGAGCCTAAGGGACTGCCTCCCACACCCTAGACCTGAGCTGGCTCTGTGCTGTTATTTCCTGTCTTCTAGTCATCAGATTCTCTTGGGCCGGACCACCCAGCCCTTGTTCTATCTTCTCTCAGCAATGAACATTGAATTATTCTGGAAAAAACCCAGACCCAGAAAGACAAACACGGGATGTACTCACTCATAAGTGAATATTAGACACAAAGCAAAGGATAACCAGGCTACAACCCACAACCCCAGAGAAGCTAGGTAAGAGGAGGACACTAAAGGGGACACACATGGATCACCCTAGGAAGGGAAAGGGGTTAAGATCTTCTGGGTAAACTGGGATTGGGGAATAGAGGAGAGGGGATGGAGCATGGGCACGTGAGGGCTCAAGTTTGGGGAGAGACAGGGAGGGAAAGCAATGAAAGAGATATCGTGACCGAGTGTGAGGGGATGGGGAGAAATCTGCAGTTAGGGAAAACCCCAGGAACTCACAAGCTTGTCCCCAGCTAAGACTCATAGCAATGGAGGAGAGGGTGCATGAACTAGCCTTCCCCTGCACTTAGATGGTATCTACCCTAATTGTCATCATAGAACCTACATCCAGTGACTGATGGAAGCAGATGCAGAGACCCACAGGCAAGCACTTGGCCAAGACCTGGAGTTCAGTTGAAGAGAGGGAAGAAGGATTATAAGAGCAAAGGGTGTGTGTGTCAGAATCATGATGGGAAAAACCACAGAGATAGCTGACCCAAGCTAATGAGAGCTCATGGACTCTGGACTGACAGCTGGGGAGCTGGCATGGGACCGCACTAGGCCTTCTGAATGTGGGTGACAGTTGCATGGCTTGATGTGTTTGTGGGTCCCCTGACAATGGGACCAGGACTTATCCAGGGTACAGGAACTGGCTTTTTAGAGCCCATTCCCTATGGTGCAATGCCGTACTCAGCCTTGATGCAGCAGGGAGGGGCTAGGTCTGTCCCTAACATGGTGTGACAGCCTGTGTTGACTACCCAAGGGAGGAGGCCTTACCCTCTATGAGGAGGGCATGGGGGTGGGATGGGGGGATAAGGGGGGAGATGGGGGAGCGGGAGAAGAGGAGGGAAGGGAACAGGTGTTGGTATGTAAAAGGAAAGAAAAAAATTTTAAATAAAAGCAATTACTTAAAAAACTGTTACAGGTTTTTACATATTATAATGTAGATGCAAAATACACACTGAGAAACATGAGTCTAAGTGGTGTAAATATACACCTCCGCCTATAAGAAGTATAGGTAGCAACTCAGTGGTATAAAAACTAACTGCTAATTTCAAATGCTGGCACAATCTCAACATTGGGGAGGCTGAAGCAGGAGAATCGGGAGTTCAAGGTCAGTGTAGGCTACCTGTGCTCCTGTCTTAACAACAGCAATAGCAATAACAAATGCCCAAATAAAATCGAATAATAAATAAGATGATCCACTAACATGCACATCTGCAAATATCTCCTGTCCTTACGAAACTCGGTACTTACTTTATCTTACAGTCTCTCGACGTCTTAGTTGTTGCTATTGCTGTGTTTGGATTTTCCCCATGTGGTCCTTTAAAGGGAGAAAACGTAGAAGGTGTAAAGGGAAAAATGGCGCTGTCAAACAGGGTCATCCTTTATTCTCAGGATATTGACTTGCTAGCGTTGGCCTGCCTGCCTGCCTCCTCACCTCTCCCTCTGTTGAACAGGGTCTCACTATGTAGCCCAGGCTAGCCTTGAACTCATGGTCACTCTGATTTAGCTTCCTGATTGCTAGGGTGACAGAAATTCACCACCAAATCCAGCTCCTGCTAATAGTAGCTGTCTGTCGAGTACATACTACATGCCCAGTAGCAAGTTAGGCACTGTATCCCACCCTCCCTTCTTTTCCTAATACTGGGATAGCTATTGTGTGTAAGAGCATCATGGTCCTTTCACTAATGGAGGCAGACAGAAGAGTGAGGCCTCCCCCACACAGGGGCCACCACTACCCAGCTCTCCCCATTCAGGACCTCGGACTCACCATCATCATATCACATGGTTTCTGTAGAACTAGAAGCTATCTGGGCCCTCTTTCTTTCAAAAACCAAAGATTGGGATTTTAGAGGAGATCAGACGACCACTAATGAAAAAATTTAAATATGCCATCAGCACACAGAAGGATGAGCAGCATACGTCTATGTACCACTGTGGTGATGGTGGGGAGAACAGACAGGAAGAGACGGGAGTGGACGGGAGCTTTGAACTTTTGACCCGGGGTGACTGGGAGATCAGAATAGCATGGGGGTGGCTGGAAGGGGTGACTGGCTATGTGTGTGATATAGAGGGCAGTGAGTTCACCGTAGAGAAGGTGGGTTTCAGAAGTGGAAGGTGATGTAGGAGACATTGAGCCGGCAGAGATGTGTGAGTCTGGAACCTGGGGAGACAGCCAACCTGAAACATAAACAGAGGACGTTGAGTTCTACCCAACAAGTACGGAGCTGTATTCTGATTGAACACAGTAATGAAGGGAGGACATGGAAGAGGCAGAAAATACAGATAAAAGAGAAATGCTGAACAGAATGTAAGGATGGAGAGAGGGAGAGAGGGATGGAAGGGGAGACTGCGAATCTTAGAAACATAAAGAGCGAATTTTACAGACCCTCCCATACTCAAGGAAAGTGATAGCTGTCTTAGTTAGGGTTTCTATTGCTGTGAGGAAACACCATGGCCAAAAGCAACATGGGGAGGAAGGGTTTATTTGGCTCACACTTCCACATCACTGCTCACCACTGAAGGAAGTCAGGACAGGAACTCAAAACAGAGCAGGAAGCGGGAGGCAGGAGCTGATGCAGAAGCCACGGAGGGGTGCTGCTTACTGGTTTGCTCCGCCTGCTTCCTTATAGAACCCGGGACCACCAGCCCAGGGATGTTCCCACCCACAATGGGTTGGGCCCTCCCCCACCCTCCCCCACCCTCCCCCATCAATCGCTAATTAAGAAAATGCCCTACAGGCTTGCCTACAGCCCAGTCTTCCTGAGGCATTTCCTCAATCGAGGCTCCCTCCTCTCTGATGACTCTAGCTTGTTTCAAGTTGACATAAAACTAGCCAGCACAACGCCAATGAAGAGGTTCTAGGGCAAAGGAAATACAAGTGCTGTATTAATGAGGGGCAAAGCTGTGTTAGAGCTGGGGTCCTATCATATTGTTCCTGAGGTGTTTTCTGAGGTTTGCAGCCACAGGTGCCAACAGAACGAGATTCTTTTTTTTTTTTTTTTTTTGGTTTTTCGAGACAGGGTTTCTCTGTGTAGCTTTGCGCCTTTCCTGGGACTCACTTGGTAGCCCAGGCTGGCCTCGAACTCACAGAGATCCGCCTGCCTCTGCCTCCCGAGTGCTGGGATTAAAGGCGTGCGCCACCACCGCCCGGCCAGAATGAGATTCTTAACATTTACCCTCCCCCTGGCCCAAGGAAACATGATAGAACTGTGATCTTAGGGATCTGATCTGATCCTCCTTAAATGTCACACCAAGGTAGAAGTCCCCCCTCAGCACTCATCTCCTACCTTTCTGAGAACCTCTCTACCTAGCAAGAGCCACATGCAGGCTGACCTAGGACCTACAGAGCCATGCCAAGGCCACTTTAACTTCTGAGGATGAATGAAGAAGGCAGACATGGTATTCATGCCGCTAGGCTGTGTTTGATCACATTAGTGACAACCTTTCCCACTTCCTGTTTCCCATGATTGAACAAAGAACACCAACCAGGCATGGTGGTACACACCTATTATCCCAGTATTGGGATAATAAAGACAGCGGTCAAGTGTTCAAGGCCAGCCTTGACTACGTGGTGAGTTTGAAGCCAGCCCAAGCTACAGATAGTCATGACGTAGCACTTATGGAAGTCTCCCGGTCAGAAACTAAGTTCCATGCGTGTTACTAAGATTATACCACTGTGAAAAGGACCCTTACAATGTGATTAAGAAGCAGAGAGTTGCCGGGCGGTGGTGGCGCACGCCTTTAATCCCAGCACTCGGGAGGCAGAGCCAGGCGGATCTCTGTGAGTTCGAGGCCAGCCTGGACTACCAAGTGAGTTCCAGGAAAGGCGCAAAGCTACACAGAGAAACCCTGTCTCGAAAAACCAAAAAAAACAAAACAAAACAAGAAGCAGAGAGTTGATAGAGTGACCGAGAGCCCAACAAAAAAAAGTTGTGTAGACGAGACAATCAATACTAAAGGATTCACCGATTAGAAGGAGAGAGAACGAAGTGGAGAACGCTAAGAACTGAGTGGGGCTTGGTAAGGAAAGAAACAAGAAGAATACTCAAATGTGAATGTGGGGGACATGAAGAGAAGTGCCATTGGCGGACACAAGGACTTCCTCCCAAAGCACCCCCAGTCTGAAATCAGTTGATCTTCTCAGCCAGGTGAGCCGAGTCCACCCAACTCTCACACGTGGACATTCGCACCCATCCGTGGCCCCTCTGCATGCCACGGTTTGAGTAGCTTTTCCAGAGTCATAAGGCTGAACACAAGGCACCTATTCACCCTGGCAGGTTTGAAATTCTCCTCTGAAATTCCTTTCCCTGCAACGCCTTCTTCCAAGTACACTGTGCATCTTTTCAAATTTCAGACATAAACAGCGGCGTGGCCCTGCCTGGCAACCCCCTTCTCGCTCTCCAGATAAAAATAGCAAGAGCTGAGGGGAGGAAACCCTGGGGACAGTGGGGTTTTGTGGATGCGCTGTTTGTATGGGTGTTTCTAGCCCTCTTCGCCTATTCTAGGGAAGGGTGTCTCCAGGGAGGAGCTTCCAGGGGGATTCTTGAGGGACTGGTCATCCCTGGCACCTAGGTCCCTTCCATTCTGGACCCAGGTCACACCTCTGTGATTGTGTATTTAACTCTGCATCCCAGGGAGAGACGCGTTTACCTGTGGCTATTGGTTTGGGTGTTACCCCAGTGGTTGTGGGGGATGGGATGACTGGCGGGGAGGGAGTGCAGGGCTCTTTTGCAGAGCCAGTGGAAAGAACTTTTCGATGGGCAAAAGGTTGCACATGGTGACAGCTTTGGGGTTGGGGTGATGACAAGTCAAGAGAAGCTCTGTGACCTGTGTGTAGGTGAGGGAAGGGCTTCAAGGGCATTGCCAGGGATCGCTTAGATTGTCCCATCTCACCCTTCAGGACGGGGTGGGGGCGGGGGGACAATAATGAGAAGCAGTGAGCTGTAAGTGTTTGAGTGAGGGCTGACAAGAGCGGTTCTGGAGCCGGCAGAATCTGTTATTGGTGACTGGCCCTCCAGCCTCCCGCTAAAAGGGAGCCGCAGTATCCCCACTAGCAGGTCTCACTGCTTCTCTGTTTACGAGCACCCACGCTCTCCTTCTCCTCATCTTTCCTCATCTTCACCCATCCCCTCAGGTGTCTCCCATAATGCTTGCTTTAATGTGGCCGAGCACCGCCACCGCTTCATTGTACTGTAAATAATAGCAACCTTCCCTGACCTCCTCTTTTCTGTGACCCCACTCTGTCCCGGCATCTTCTTTTTTCCTTCCCTCGTTTAGAGCACAGTTTGCCACTGATATCTACAGTGTTTGCTGCCCCCCCCCCATCTTTCTAGACAGTGGGCTTCACGGCAGCAGGAACACATAGCCTGGATCCCGTCCAAGTATAAGACAGATGCAATCTCCCAATAAATAGCGAGTGGACAAATTTGTCCGTTTTGTGTCCCTCGTGTCTGCTACAGGGCAAGGCTCACAGTGACTCATAATTACTCATATGTATTGAGTACTGTGTGCTAGGGGTCGTGCTAAACACTTTATGTTGAGAAACTCATTCAGTAACCATAGCAACTTCATGATTTGTAAATATCACACATTATTCCTGTTTGTTTGTTTGTTTTTTAAAGGAAATGCAGAGGTCAAATCTTTGCCCAAGATCACACAGTTAATGAGTGGCAGAGGTGAGATTTGGTAGCAGATGATATGGCTCTGTGTGTGTTTAACGTCTCCCCACCGTGCAGAGTGAGGAGAGTTTCTCACAGGTGCTCACAAACGTACACTTGTTCCCTTTCCTTTCCTGCCTACTTGATGGAAATGTTCAAGTTTGGGCTTTGTAAAAATGCTGCAAAGTGTGTGGTCAGGAGTAAGAACTTATAGGGACGCCCAGGGTAGACGGGGAAACCTAGGTGCCATCAGCCAGTCACTGTCACCATCTGGGGATGGCAGACAGAGATGTTGCTTAAACCATGGACAGAAAGATGACCACAACCCGAGGCTGTAGCTGAGTGGGGTTGGCGTTAAGCAAGGACAAAACCATGAAGCTTTATGTTCTCCACGAGGGCAGAGTAAGAGGGTTGATGGGAAACTGACACACCCTAGAGCTCACTGGGATGTGAGGCTAACAGGACATTCCAGGGAGGCATCTGCTCAGGCCTCAGAGACAGAAATTCTCCCTGGCCAATGAGAAACCATGAAAGGTGAAAGCAGTCCTCAGTCAATCCTGGCAGGAAGGGCTGGAGCCCCCAAGCCTGAAGGCACACCTCACAGCTCTCCCCAGTAGTCAGTCTCCAGCCAGGGCTTTCTTGACTGTAACAGCCTAAGCTTCACCTGAATCTGTCACTGGAGTCACTCGGAGTGGATGAGGGATGTCATACCGGTGCCCACTAGGTTCTTGCGCCAAAGAGCCTGGCACATCCTGATGGTGTCCCGCATACCTGGTGGATTCCCATTTAGTGTCCTGAGGCCAAGACCTACTCTTCAGGAAAGAGAGGAGAGAACAACCTCCTCATGGTTGCTCCTCCCCAGGAAAGGCCTTCAGGACCTACATTTATGTTCTGGGTCTAGGTCCTTGGGATAACGAGGTAGAATCAAGGTGCTTTCCCGGTCACCTCTTAGCACTGGGAAATTGGTCCTGTTTCTGATCCATGCTTTTATTCCTCGAATCCTGAGACAAATCTTGGAACTCACAGAGGGAGATCACTGGAGGTTAGTTGGTGTGATTCCCAGAAGTTATCATATCCTTTCCAACTGACAAGATGGTTAGTCTTGTCAGTTTGATGGGATCTGGAATCACCTAGAGTTTGGCTGAGAAGAGAAGAGCCAGCCTGAGCGAGGATGATGCCATTCCATGAGCTGGAGCCCTAGACTAAACAAAGAGAAGAAAGTCAGTGGCACACCAGCACTCACCACCCACTGCTTTCAGGTGACAGGCATGTGACCAGCGACCTCATATTCCTACTGCCATGCCTTCCCCGCCATGATGGACTGTGCTCCCTCAGACTGAGAGCCCAAACAAATCCTTTTTTACTTAAGACACTTATGTCAGAACACTGGGAAATGAATACAGCATGTTAAGACCCTTTGTTGGTTGGCCAGCGGGATGGATACAGGCACAGAAGTGGGGAGGTGTAATCGGAGTTCCCGGGTTCAGCTTCACTGATCACGCAGTGTGCCTGGTGCCAGTAAGTCTGTTCTTTCTCACTCAGCAAATGGAGATAAGCCAGGCAGCTCACTGGAAGACAGAGAAAAATCAAGGCTAGAGAGTCCAAGACTTCTCTCTTCTACAAGACCTGCGGTCTCAGTGCAGATGGTTGTGCTGGAACCAGAGTCTGAGGAAGCTTTACATTGCTTCACTCTTGCTCCAGAGAGTTCCTGAGGTCTTGACCTGGCTCCCTCCCTCCAAGTTTAAGAACTGAGTCTAGAGGCAGGGGTGGCAATTGGAGATGAGAATTAGGGTCCAGGTTGTAGAAGAAAGTCCACCCACCTCGGATGCCTGTCCAGGGCAGGGCAGGGCCACCTTGGAGAGTAAGTATAAGTTCATAACAAACCAGGATCAGAACAAAAAACAGCATAGGACCACAGAGTCAAGTTAAAGATGCTAAGACCTGGGATCATGAAGGTCTGACTGGAGTTGTAGATAGGGCCTGAAGACAGTGGTCAGGAGAAAGGAATTTCCTCCCAATCTGACTCTCTACAGGAGAGCTGGCCTTGTGTGCCTTAAAAACAACTTTCTTTTTAGAAGTTTATTTATTGGTTGTGCGTGTACGTGCACACATGCCATGGGTTGTGTATGGAGGTCAGAGGACAGCTTTGTGGAGTGGGTTGTCACTTTCCACCTCTGCCTTAAGTGGGCTCGGGAATCTGACTCAGTTCACTGGCACGCACAGCCAGCTCCTTCACCACACTGAGCCATCCTCCCCAGGGTGCCTTATTGAAGGCCAAATCTCATTGGCATGACTGGCACATGGCTTTGGACAAAAGGTGGGAAAAGCTCTCTTCCAGTGTCAGGGCAGTGTGGCCTTGGTAACACCTTGATTTTGGATGTCTGGCCTCCAAAACTGCAAACTAATCAGTCACTACTGTTTTAAGCCAACTTCTTCTGCTAAGCTGGGTTTTCCTACTCCTCCCATTTCACTTCCCTTTCCTTTACCTACTGGCATTTTGCCAGTCCGTCTTCTGTTTTCTTTGAGATGTTCTACAGTTTTAAAAGGAATACTTTTATGTGCATGATGGTCCCTTTTGGGGTTAATTCTGGTGTGTGATATGGTTATATCCCCCGCGACCACAAATGTTTGGTGCCGTTTGTTGGATTGCTACCCCCGTGCTGAACCAGCACTTTTGGTAGAGGTCAACACATAAGGTCTACTTCTGCACTCACCTCTGCTGTACTAATGTCCGTTCGTGCAGTGACGTCACATGCCCTTGACTAAGACAACCTTAGATTTTATACTTTGACTCGAAATTAAATGTCTCTCCCTCCAGCTCTTCTTTCTCTCCCATAGGCCTGGGATTGACCCAGGGGCCTTGCACATGCCAGGCGCACTCCACCACTGAGCTAACTTTTCAGTGACAAAGTGCCTCCATTTAAAAAGTGTTTGGGCTACTTACGGTCAGTTGCCCACATAAATTTGAAAATCACATTAACAGTTTCAAAAAAAAGTCTTTGGTTTTATGGTGATGGAGCTGAAAACATTTGATAAATTGGCATTTTAGCAACACCCAAGTATCCCCACCCACCAATATGGCACATCTCCCCATTATTTAGGTTTTTTTTAATTTGTCTTAGCAGTGTTTTGTAGTCTATAAAGTTTCAGTTGTATTGTGGAACCTTCCATTTCAACTTCAAATTTTATCTTGACATCTTCGAGCTTCACGAGGCCCCAAAGTCCTCACCATGAGCTCCTTTGTGCTCACCAAACAGATGCCCCACAAATTAAGAAAAGAAAGAGCCTCCATGTGGCCAGTTCCCTGTTAGTTATAACCTATTAGATCCTCAGACATCCGTTTTCGGCCAGACTACAGCATAATTCAAACAAACTGATCACATCCACTCAACAGGCCACCCCATTCTCATGTTACTACAGAGCAGCAGCTATTGCCCATAACTTGGCTGTTTCTCTTTGTTCTCAAGTATGATACCCAGAGGGCCCTGAGTGACGTTCGGTATTCTTCCCACATTGAGCTTTGAGACGGTGTAACAACTCAACGTTTATCGTCACATCTCTCCAGTGCTGGGTGTTAGGTGTAACTGTCTCATATTCTTTGGGGGAACATGAAGGTGGTTCCTTCACCAACAGGGTAAAAAGGACGTGATCAGCACACAGGCCTTATTCATCTTTCATTAAGTATATTTCTAAAAGATGTATTTTTAAAGTCACGGTAAGATAAGCATATCATACAACTTGTCATTTCAACCCTCTTAAGGTTTACACTTTGGTTGCAATAAGCACATGAACATTACTGTGCAAACAACCCATTCATCCATCTCTACAACTTTTTTTTATTTCTAAACTGGAAACTCTATATTAATCAAACAGCAGCTCTCCATTCCTATAGGTCCTGGTGACTGTCGGTCTACTTTCTGTCTCTATGAATTTGACAGATCTACATGGCTTGTATAGTGACACTGTGGACGTGTATGTGTGTGTGTGATTGGCTTATTTCACACATTTTAACATCTCTAAGATTCACCCATATTACAGCATGGGTCATTCTCCTTTATTCTGAAGATGGATTACTATTTCATTAAATATGTTTACCACAGTTTGTTTATTAACTCATCTGCTAATGGATCATATTTTAGATCCCTTTAGAGTGTGTGTGTGTGTGTGTGTGTGTGTGTGTGTGTGTGTGTGTGTGTTCTACTGGGAATTGAACCCAAAAACTTGATTATACCAGGCAAATACATACTACATCCCCAATCCAAGGCATTACTTTTTATATTTCTTTTCCCAAATGTTTTATTTGCTCAGATCTACATTTATAAAACTCAATGACCTCTGCTTACCCTTATTCTACTACATGAGAACTTTTGATTGATAGGGCAGTGATTCTCTTTTTCAAATTTTTTATAAAGATGCTTATTTTATGTGTATGAGTGTTTTGCCTGCGTGTGTGTGTGTGTGTGTGTGTGTGTGTGTGTGTGTGTGTACCACATGCATGCCTGGGAGATCAGAAGAAGGCATGAGATCCTCTGAAACTATTACAGTGGATGGGTCAAAAGCTGCAGTGTGGATGCTGGGAATCAAGTCTGGATCCTTTGCAAGAGCAGCAACTGCCCTTAACTGTTCGGCCCATCTCTCTAGCCCCAGGGGCAGCGATTCTCAATGAGCAATGTGAATGTCTCCAATGGCCAGGCCCCACTTTTGGGTCTGGATAAAGTTTCCAGAATTGCAGTCTTTGAGGGGAAGACTTCCCTGGATTAAAATCAGTGGAGTCTTAGTTTATGAACAATGGATGTGCCCCTCCCCCTTCCATAACACTGTGTTCGTTACACTCAGCTCTGAGGCTCCACTGTGAGCAAAGACCGGAAACGGAAGCGGCACTAGAGTCAAGTAGACACTGCAGTCCCGTGTGGGGTACACATGGGGCTTGACAGAGCCTTGTGGGAAGAGTGGATAGATTTTGTGGTCCTGGGTGCCTCTGCGGTTGTTGTAGTTTGGGGATCTGGAGTGGCCTCCCCACAAGGCCTGGTTACAACCCTCCAAGAATGAGGCTCCTTGTTGAGGTTAAGCCTGTGGGTCATGGCCCCTATGATCTTGGACTTTCTGGCTTTGTCTTGGGAGGGCTGTGTCACGCTGCCTCCAAACGCTCTGTCCTTAGTGGAAAGTTTTGGTCTCTGGGCACAGAGAGAGAAGGACCTGTCAGCTCTAGCGTGTTCCATGACCGCTGAGCCGTCCACGTTATTTGGTCTCGGTCCACCCTGCCTTGTTTGTTTACCGTCTGGGTTTCTTCTCCGAGCGGGATTGCCTGTCTCTCTTCCCTCCACACCACACCTGAACTGCTTTCTCCGCTCTTCCACCTGACCAGCGCTTCTGGAAACATTGTTCTCCCGATTGCCCAGAATCTGTAAACCCAGCTTACAAGCCAAGGCCTGGGACCCAGGGAGGCGTGAAGGAGTCCCCAGTTACACGCTTGACTTCCTCGCAGTTCTGTATGGAGGAGCGGCTCTGCCCACTGTCCGCCAGCGTAGCCCAGAGGCCTCCAGACGGCAACTAGGGGGTTCAAGCTGGAGGATCAGAAGTTCGCAGTCATCCTCCACTCCATAGCAAGGCTAAGCCTGGGATATGTGAGATCTTGTCTTAAAAATAAACTCAAATACCAGCTTTCCATTTACTCTTTCTCCAGCCCCTGGAAATCATCCCTCTACTGTCTCTCAAGATGAATTTCACTCCTCGGGGTACCCCATCCAAGTAGAATCATATAGCTTTGGTCTTTTGTGACTTTTCCCCACTGAGAATGTATTCAGATTTCATCCATGTGGTAGCGTGTGTCAGAATGTCTTTCTTCTTTGAAGCTAAACTATATTCTACTGTATGGTACATCATGTTTCATTTCTCCAGCTATCCACCAATAGACACTCGGGTTGCTTCTACTCCTGGGCTGTTCTGGACGGTATTGCGATGGGCGAGGGTGTGCAAGCATCTCTCTGAGGTTCTTTCACATGTATGTACAGAGGCAGAGCTTATGCATTGTACGGTAATTTCCACTTTTAATTTTGTTTGAGGTGCCATCATCCCATTTATCACAGCAGCTTATAGCGTTCTGCAATCCCACCAACAGTGCCCAAGGGCTTCTCCACAGCCTACCCACACTTGCTGTTTTCTCATTTTTTCTGTAGTAGCTATCCTAATTGGGTGGAGGCAATATTTCATTGCAGATTCAATTTGCATTTCCCTACTTATTAGAGACAATGGCCTTTTTTCTTTTGCTTTCTTTTCTTTTCTTTTCTTTTTTTTTTTTTTAAGAAATGCCTGCCTTAAAATTCAGGTCATCTCTTTCACTGCTACTGCTATGTTGTAGGAACTCGTTATATATCTTGAACATATATGTGTATTAATATTACGTATAATACTAATGTTATATCTTATTAGTATTATAATGTCAATCCCTCCTCAGTTTTGAGGCTCGCAAGTGTTTTCTCCCGTTCTGGAGGTTGCATTTTCGCTTCATCAGTTGAGCACAGAAGTGTTAAATGTTGATGACTAATTTGTCTGTGTTCATTTTCAATGTTGCTATGTAGCGGTTCCTCTGGGTTGGACATGATCATTGCCATCTTGGGTCAGTGATACCTGCATGAAGCTCTCAGCAGACCCTTCCTGTTCGCATACTCTAGTGAGGGGGTGCCAGAGACTCCTAAGGCTCACAAGGCCCCCTCTCTTCCCTGAGATCATACAAGGGGCACACGATTGTTGGGCAGAGACTCAGAGTAGAGTTGTCTGTGAGTTGTGCGGGGGACTTCCCAGTGGTGTGACTGCCCTTGAGCGGTCTATGTTTTTGTAAATAACCACCACAAAGTCATTAGTTCATCCAGACAGACTGGGACAGAATCGTTTGGATCTGGGGCAAATAGTCTCCCCAGGAAAAGTCACACAATAGATGTCAGACTTTGGTGTCATAGCTAGGGAATCCTTGCCAATCAGTGCCATAAAGGTTTCTCTGTAGGAGTTTTGTAGTTTCAGGTCTTAGACCTATTTTGAGCTAATTTTTGTACATGGTGTAAGGTCCAGTTCCATCCCTTTGTGTGTAGATGTTAAATTTTAAAAAACCATGTGGCCATTTCTGGGGTCTTTATTCTATAGCTAAGATCCACCTGTGAAAAAGGTGTGGTATCTGTCTGAAGAGGCCTATTTCACCTCACAATGACTTATAATTTCATCTATTTCCCTACCAATGTCATGATTTCATTTTTCTTTACAGCTGAATAAAATTCCAGTGTATACATGTGACATGTTGTCTTTAGCTATTTGTCTATTGACAGACATCGAGGATTGTTCCATATCTTGGTTTTTGTGAATGATGCAACAGTAAACATGAATATGAAAGTATTGCTGTTGATTCAGAGGCCTTTGGGTATAGACACAGAAGTGGGACAACTGGAAAATATGGCAGTTCTACTTTTAGGTCTTCTAGAAATCTCCATACTGACTTCCACAGTGACTAGACTGGTTTATACTCTCACTAACAGCAAATAAGGCTCCTTTCCCTCTACATGCTCACCAGCATTTTTTGTTTGTTTACCATTCTGACTGGGATTGAGATAAAATCTTAAAGTATTTTTAATTAGTATTTTCCTGATTGCTAAAGGATGTTGAACATTTTTTCTTTCAAATATTTACAACTACATGTTTCTTCTTTTAAGAACCATCTATTTAAAAAAAGGAATAACAAAACAGAAAAACATTAAAAGGTGGAAAAATCTTACATGCTCATGGGTTGGCAGGATTAGTGTTGTGAAAATGGCTATATTACTGAAATCAGACTATAGATTGAACACAATTCCCTTAAATTTTCCAATGATATTCTTCACAGAACTAGAAAAAGCAATCTTAAAATTCATATAGAAGTGAAAAGACAAAATACCCACTAGTCAAAACAGTCATAAGAAACAAAAACAATATTGGAGCTATCACAATTCCTGACTTCAAACTATACCACAGAGTCATCGTGATGAAACAGCATGGTACACACACACACACACACACACACACACACACACACACACACACACACACAGCTATAGAAACTGACGGAATAGAATAGAGGACCAAGAACTAAATCCACAGTTATAATCATCTCATTTTTGACAAAAGTGTCAAAAACTTACATTGGGGAAAAGCCTTCCAACAAGTGTTGCTGGGATACCTGGCTAGCCACATCCAGAAGAATGATATTAGATCCACATCTCTCACCCTGCACAAAAATAAATTTAAAATGCATCAGAGATCTGAAACATTGAAACTGCTTGAGAAAAATGTCAGAAAAACGCTTCAAGATTCAGATATAAGATCTTTCTGAAAGGACTCCGATAGCACAAGACATACCCCCAAGAACTGACAAATGGGTTCCCTGAGATTGAAGTTTCTATACAGTGAAAGAAACACTTATTAGAGTAAAACGACAGCCCACAGAACAGGCAGAAAACCACGCTGTGTCTGTAGCCAGAAGCAGAAAGACAGATGCCGCTGCTGCTTAGCCTTTCTCTTTTCCCACTTTTTTCATTTCCCTCAGGACCCTAGCCCATGAAGTGCTGCCATCCACATGGAGGCTGTGTCTTCTCTCCTCAGTTTACCCCCTCTGAAAACACCCACAGAGACACATTGCTTACAGGATTCCAAATCTAATCAAGTAGACAACGAAGATTAGCTGTCGTAGAGCTTCCTTGGGGGATATTGTGCAACCATTTTTTATGAGGGTAAAACCTTCCATCGTGAAGGAGCTCATTAAGACACAGGACATCAGAAAGGAGGAGGTGAAATGCTCCAGCTTGAAATGTTGCTTTTATTCTTTATCAATAAACATTCAGGAGTCAGATATTGAGATAAAAGCCTGAAAGATCAGAGAAGCAGAGAAGCCACCAGTCCTTCCAACCTGCTCCGTTCCTTCCTCCAAACAGAGAGCTGGATCCCTTTCTGCCCCACCTTACTACTTCCTCTCCTATCTGTCCTCAGTCTTCCAAAACCTCTGTGGTTAATTTTGGTTGGCTAGTGGCTAACTCCGCCCTCCGACTCCAAGCAAGCTTTATTTGTCAGAACATGATCAAAGTATCACACAACATTTCCCCCTTTTGTGTGTGTGTGTGTGTGTGTGTGTGTGTGTGTGTGTGAGAGAGAGAGAGAGAGAGAGAGAGAGAGAGAGAGAGAGAGAGAAAAGAAGAAGGAGAAGAAGAAGAAGAAGAAGAAGAAGAAGAAGAAGAAGAAGAAGAAGAAGAAGAAGAAGAAGAAGAAGAAGGGAAGATTTTAACTAACACAGTAAACCATAAGCTCAGGAAGTAAACACTAAAAGGCTTCAGGAAGTCCCTGGAACTGACCAGTCAGTAAGTTCTTCCTTCTCATATAACCAGTAAGGACAGCTGAAGGACACTCTCACACCAGCTGAGCTGCCTAGAAAGGCCACTCTCTAGCCTGCCATGCTGTCTGCGGGCTGTGCGGTGTGTTCCAGGGTCCTAGCTGTCACCTGTGCTCTGATGGACTTTGGTGATTCATCTGTCTTTGACTCATGTCTGCTCCTGGAAATAACCACACCTCTATACTCCAGTAAGTGACTCCAACAAAACTCATTGGCTCACCAGGTTGGACTTTGGTGGTGTCCATACACAGTTCTGTCGTTAGTCCTGTCAGTGGTGAATAGATGTTTGCTCATGTCTTCCCAGGAACATGTCACAAAACTAGGGAGTATTTAAGCTGAATTATGATTTCAGGGGGAAGATTGGCAAGACAGAAAGAAGAGATAGGGAGGTGCAGTAGGACCCAAGGAAAGGGAATGTGTATGTACATAGATGCGGCAGGAAAACACATCCTGGCATGAACTGGCCAGAGCTTGGCATTTTGTAGATTCTCTACTAGTGGCAATCAACATGACATGGTCTGGAAAACGCTAGAAATGCAAACCTTGGAGTCCCTCAGAGACTCACTGGATCCGGGACTCTGGGTGTAGGACTCAGTGACCCATCTTAACAAACCTTCCAGAGCAGGAGGAAGCTGTTTCTAGAAGGGTCGGTACCTTCCCAAAGTCCACTGGAGTGCTACTGCCATCCTGCCCTAGAGCTTGAGAGCCAGTGGTGAACTTCTCTTCCTAACTCTGAATTTAGTGACATCGCGGGTAGCTTCAAATTGGCCATTGTGGTGGCTGGCTGTGGTCGTGTGCCTTGTGATCCTGAGCTCAGAGGCTGAGGCTGTAAATTTGAGGCCTCCAGGGCTATAGAGTGAGTTTAAGGGCAGTCTGAACTGTATAGGAAGACTCTCTCAAAAAGAAATTTGGCCACCAAGTGTCATGGTATACACACTTAATCCCAGCCCACGGGAGGTGGAGACAGGAAGATCTCTGTGAGCTCTAGTCTAGCCTAGGCTACATAGTGAGATATCTCAAAACAAACAGGTAAACAAACAGAAGAAACCGATCATAGTGTAAGCTTCTGGAAATTAGAAAGTGTTAATGAATAAGAACTTCAAGCCCACCCTGAGAACCAGCCACTGAACATTCATCAGAACATCCTTGCTCTGGTCACTTAGTTGTGGTCACTGGTAGAAACAGGTCTGATACTAGATGGCCTGGCTCAGGAGCACATGCTCTTAACTCCTAGGTTAAACTTAGTCTGGAAGTCTCAGAAGACAATCTGGGGCTACGTGTGGAAATCTCTAAGTGCATGTCAAGAATTTGGGCGTTACGTGATGTAGCCACTGGATTTTCTCAGAGTTTTGAATAGCAAAGTGGTCATGATCGTACGCTTAGGCAGGAGAACTAAACTGGTGGCGGTGACTTTTCAGTTTGTAAATTCGGTGAAGCAGGGAGATGAGGATGGATGGCAAGGAGACTGAAGTGCTCGCTTCGTTGAGAACGGCTCGCATAGCTGGTGGGCTGCCTGTTGGCAGAAGAGCCTGTAAAGAGCTGCAGAGCAAATGCCTCATGTCTCACAAGTCCGCCTTGTTCTTCAAGAGAAAGGAACCCTGTCCCCAACTCTAACCACCTACCACAGTGTGTACTGGACTTAATGCAACATTTGCTGGCCAGCATTGTCCCAAGAACCCTCAGTTCAGGTCAGAATTCACTCTGCAGTGGTGATACCAGACTGCATGGTTCCTCGGAAGACTCACCTCTCTTTCCTCAGAGAACATTGGGAACTTTTCAGGTGTCCTTTGCTTGCAGACAGCTGCATGCTTCAGGGAAGGCTGGACCCATCTTTGATCCCAGAAGATGAATTATGGTTGGATTTAAGTAAGTGACATTCAGACCTTTTGGGCTTAGGACACACTTAAAATTTGATATCCTAGCCAGGTGGTAGTGGCACACGCTTTTAGTCTCAGCACTTGTGAGGCAAAGGGTAGGTGAATCTCTGTGAGTCTGAGGTCAGCCTGGTCTACAAAATGACTTCCAGGACAGCCAGGGCTGTTACACAGAGAAACCCTGTCTCAACAACAACAACAACAACAACAACAACAAAGGAGATTACAACCTCTTTCATGGCTATTTGGGATAACTGCAGATGTTTTCTTTGATAATACACCACAAATTAAGCAGAGGTAGTTTCTTAGAGGTTAGTTGTAATTTGATACCTAAAGTGAGAGTAATGAAATGGCCTTCGTATTGATATCTTTAATTAGCACACAAACAATGGGTTTCACCATGATATTTTCTTACACGTGTGCCATTGTACTTCATTCCTATTCACTCCTATTTCCTAGAGCAATGGATTATTCAGAGCTTGCTACAGTAAAACCTGCTGTGTATACTGTTCCTTGGGTGGGTCTTCTACTCATTAGGACCATTAGAAAACGGAGCATGCACATTTTTTAGATTTTTCACCTGTCTTTTTCAAACCATCAGAAAAAAACATCTTTGTAAATGTAACCACTAAAAATCTTCATTGGGAAGGTAACAGGCTAGCTCCTGATGCCAGACACCAGTTTTGAAATTCAAAGTTTTTTTTTTAAATATTTAATGTTATAGTCAGCCATAAACTCTATCAGCTATTTCCCTTGAGATGACAGGCTCACTTTATTTTCAAGAAAATTTCTGCTAAATACCCAAGCTTGAATAGCAGTTTTGGATTCACTGTTCTTTCATGTAAAAATGATGTTCTCTGAAAAAATCAGATAGTTTAGCTTTCTCTTTGGTTAACGCTTGACTGTGTGTGTTACTATCGATAGAACCCAGAGACTTAATGTTGACTAAGGGCTCTACCACTGAGCCATGTCTTACTCAGCGTTATGATTGCTGTGATTAAACAGTATGACCAAAAGCAAGTTGGGGAGGATTTCCATATCACTCACTGTTCATCATCAAAGGTAGTCAGGACAGGAACTCAAACAGGGCAGGAACCTGGGCAGGAGCTGATGCAGAGGCCATGGAGGAAGGCTACTTACTAGTTTGTTCCTCATGACTTGCTCAGTTTGCTTTCTTATAGAACCCACGACCACCAGCCCAGGGGTGGCAACCACCCACCGTGGGTGGATCCCTCCTCCATCACTCACTAATTAAGGAACTACCTAACAGGCTCGCTTATTTTTTCTTTTTTTTTTTTTCCGAGACAGGGTTTCTCTGTGTAGCTTTGCGCCTTTCCTGGAACTCACTTGGTAGTCCAGGCTGGCCTCGAACTCACAGAGATCCGCCTGGCTCTGCCTCCCGAGTGCTTCGCTTATTTTTTCAATTAAGCACAGTCTGCCACTGCCTGGATGCCAAGGCCTTGGCAGCTTTATCTTACATGTGCACACATCAACATCATGATCTAAGATGAGCTGTAAGGTTCACAATAATCTCCAAGGCTGCAAACTTCAGCATAATTATGCTTACTGCCATATTCACAAATTCAGAGCGTGTTCAGTGTTTTGCTGGTGCAGGACTACTATCATTTGGATCTAACTGCCTCCAAAGGCCCCTGTATCCAAGGCTTGGTCCCCACCTGACGGCGGCACTCCGAGAGACAGTGGAACCTCTAAGAGGCGGGGTTCAGTGGGAGGTCTTCGGGTCACTGGTGGTGTGACTTTGAAGAGGACATTGAGATCCCAGCTCTTTGCCTTTCCTTTCACACCCCAGTCTAGGATGAGCAGCTTTGCTCCCCAACCTGTCCCTCCCACAGTGTGCTATCCCACCACCCTAGTCTGCAAAAGACCTGAAAGCAGTGGGACTGCCCGATCGACACTGGATTGGAAACTCTGAAGCGGTGAACCTAAATTGGTGTTTTCTTCGTACGCTGGTTTTCTAGGGCGTTTTGTGACAGTCACGGACAGCTGACTAACAAGGAACAAAGCAAAGCACAACAAGGAACGTAGCTTCGTCTGCACCTCCACCCTCGACTGAGGTGACCGCAGTTCGACCAGAGAGAGATTAGCTCAGTCTTCTTGTTTACAAGGCAGTCTGTAGCAGGACAGAGTTGTTTCCAAACCAGGAAATAACAGGGGTGGTGTTTCTTTTACTGAGTTTTGATTCAGCAGTGTCAACAGCGTGAGACTTCATTACTCTCACGGCCAAGGCAGTCTGATTAGGTACGCTGTCAAATGCTTCCATGACTTTTTATTGCTGCCATTAAAAGCTGTAAGAATCCTCTCTCTCTCTCTCTCTCTCTCTCTCTCTTTAATTTTAAGAACTTGTAGCATCCGTGTTTAAGTATTCAATTCCTTTTTCTTTAAACTCTTTAAAATGATACCTCAACTTAAATGACCACGTTGGGGCTGAGATGAGACTAGGAGGCAACAAGGGAGGCGTGGGGGTGGGGAGGGGGGCTGAGAGGGAGGTGGGGGGGGTTAGGGGTGGGGTGGGGTGGGGTGGGAGCAAGAATTATGGAACGATGGTGATGTCCAAGTCCTTGCTCCAGCTGAGACGGACACTCTCTTCAGCTTCAGAGGAGACGAGCCTTGCTCTGAGTCTTAGTTACTTTCCTGTTGCTGTGATAAAGTATCTTGATGAAAACAAGTTAAGGGAGGAAGGATTGACTTTGGCTCACAGTTTAGGGGCACAGTCCGTGGCGTCAGGGAAGCCCCCGAGACACACTGCCTCCACAATCAGAAAGCGGAGGATGGTGATGCTCCTGCTGTTGGCTTTCTCCTTTGTATGCCAGCCCAGACCCAAGTCCAGGGGATGGCGCTGCCCACATTGACGGTGGGTCTCCCTACGTCTATTAATAGAATCCAGGTAATCCCTTACAGGCATGGACAGAGGTGTGTCTCCTGGGTGATTCTAGATCCTGTCGTGCTGGCAACTGAGAGTAACCATCCCTTGTAGCCCCCTGTAGGACTGCTCCTGACCGCTGTAGAGCTCCCCAAGACATCCTGGTATGGGCTGGGGATGTCAAACACGCCTGCATTTCATCCCCAGTACCAGCCACAAACAAAACACAGCAACCCAAAATGCAAATGCAAGCTCTTCTGTTGCATAGGGCACACTTAACAAGTAGACAGGGAGATGGCTTCAGCTTTCTCTATGCAGTTACTTCCAGGTTTGTTAGGATAGATCCCTTCTAGCCACACAAGTCAGCAAACTGATGCATCATTTTTTCTCCACAGCTTTGAATTTAGATGGTGAGATGGGTAGCTGTGGTGGTTTGAATAGGTATGGTCCCCATAAACTCATGTGTTTGAATGCTTGGGGCCATAGGGAGTGGCACTAGTAGGAGGTATAGCCTTGTTGAAGTGGGTGTGGCCTTGTTGGAGGAAGTGTGTCACTTTGGGGGCGGGCTTTGAGGTCTCATATGCTCAAGCTACACCCAGTGTGGCACTCAGTTCATTTCCTGTTGTGTGTGGAACAAGATCTAGAACTCTCAGCTACTTCTCCAGCACCATGTCTGCCTGCATGCTGCCATGCTTCCCACCATGATGATAATGGACTAAACCTCTGATCTGTAAGCCAGACCCAGTTAAGTGTTTTCCTTTATAAGAGTTGTCATGTCATGGTGTCTCTTCACAGCAACAGAAAACCTAACTAAAACAGTCCTCAGTAACAGCCAGACATGGCAGCACAGGTCTTTAATCCCAGCTACTCTGGAGACTAGGGTAGGAGGATTAGAGGTTTAAGGCCAGCTTGAGCCACAAAGAGAGTTCAAGGCCAGTCTGGGAACTCAGTAAAACCATGTCTCAAAAATGAAAAAATAAAAAAGAGAGATTGAGGCTATGAAGTTCTGCATTCCATCCCAGCCACTACCATACTACCATCACACACACACACACACACACACACACACACACACACACACACACACGACAGTAATGTAGAAGTACTCATTGTATATCATGTATTGCACAGTCTTTGGAATGATCATGAGGGAATGAGTACAAAAGATATCTCAATATTATTATAAAAGTGAATTTGATCTTTGAGGTCTTCTAAGGTTCTGTTGGTCTCCTGGCCAGTGATTGGTGTAGGTGCAGTTCTGACTAATGAGACAGAAGGATAACTTTGCAGGTGTTTTCTGGGATGGTTTCTTAGCTACTAGGAGAGAAACACCAGAGATAATCTCTTCTTCCACTGGGCTTTGCTGAGCCTGGGTAGAGATGCCTTCAGTTGCCATAGCCACCTTGAATGGCATTTGATTGCTCTCATTCAACGTCTAGCAATTCCCATGAGTTCCACAGGCACCCAGCATCTGGAGGTCACCTCCCACCCCCTCCACACCCCCACCCAGTCCTAGCCATGTCCCACCCCCTCCACACCCCACCCAGTCCTAGCCAAGTCCCACCCCCTCCACACCCCCACCCCACCCAGTTCTAGCCATGTCCCACCACCTCCAACCCTCACCCAGTCCTAGCTACCTCCCACCACCTCCACACCCCCACCCCACCCAATTCTAGCCATTACTATTTCTTGCTTGCTACTGAAATGTTTTCCTGATTTTGCTGTTACCCTTGATCCCGATAGGGTAGTCAGGTGAGTCTTTTTCTGATGAAAAAGAAATCCAGGGCTGGTGAGATGGTCCAGAAGGTAAAGGTGATTGCTGCCCAGTCCAATGGCCTGAGTTCAATCCCTGGAACCCACTTGGTGGAAGGAGAGAAGCTATTCTAGGAAAGTTGTTTTCTGACCTCCGAAATCCTCCACCTGCCTCCACACCATAAACAAACAAACAAAAAAATAAATGTAAAATTAATTAATTAGTTTCTTAAAAAGAAAAGCAAGTTCTCTTGGGTCACTCTTTTGTTCAGAACCTCCAAGAACATTATTTATTTGGTCGTCTGTGAGTGGTCAGGGGGCACACACATGCCAGGGTGCATGGTGGTGGAGGTCAGCGGACAACTTTGAGAGCCTCCTTCCACCACATGGGAGCTGGGGATCAAACCCAGGTCTTTAGGCTAGGAGTCGGGTGACTACCCACTGAGCCCTCTGCCGGGTCCCCAGTTCACAGCCTTTGTCTGGCATTCCCCTCCCCCTGTATCTTTTATCGTGACTCTGAGGACTCATCTGGCTTGAAACTACCTCTGTGCTGCCCTCCTGCCCCTCGCCCACCCTCTCCTCCCAGTTCGCTGTCCCTCACACAAGCCAGACATGCTCTGCTGTCTCTGCCTTTGACCTGGCATCTCTCTCCCTGCGCAGATGGAAGGCTCTGCGTGGCTCACTTCCGGACTCTTTCGCACCGTTGCTCAGAACTGTCTTCTCGGCCTTCAGCCCCCCCGCCCGGGACCCTGTTCCCCTTTCACCTGCTCTGTTTCTCCTCTGTGGCACTTCGCTCTTTGACATATAATTACCGGTGTGCTGCCGATCGCCTCACACCGTACTCAAGCTCCATAGTTTTGCCTGGTGCAGTAATCCAGTTACTAGGCAATGTGCTTGGCGTTTAGGAGAGCTCATTAAGTAAGAATTCCAGATTCCAGATTCCAGATAGAAAAAGGCATACGGGAAAGAGGAAATCATTACTGAGAGTTTCATACAAAGCATAGAAGAAAGGGGGAGCAACTTGTATTTTGAAAGTTCATGGGGTACAAGCTCAGGGACAGAATGATTCAAAACAAACAGACACTCAAGTCAGACATGACAGAAGTCTCAGAACACTAGACACTGTAGTAAATTCTGAACATTAAAAAAAGAAAGAGCGGCCGGGCGGTGGTGGCGCACGCCTTTAATCCCAGCACTCGGGAGGCAGAGCCAGGCGGATCTCTGTGAGTTCGAGGCCAGCCTGGACTACCAAGTGAGTTCCAGGAAAGGCGCAAAGCTACACAGAGAAACCCTGTCTCGAAAAACCAAAAAAAAAAAAAAAAAAAAAAAAACAAAAAAAAAGAAAAAACAAAGAGCGGGCCATATATACACACAAGGGCTGCATTAACGTCGGATTGTAGTAGCAGGAAGCATTGAGACATGGGAAGCAAAGACTCATAAATAACTTGGCAAGATTTGTTATTCTTTAAAAAAGAAATTCTGAATGAATAAAGAAAAATGGTTTCTATGTAACCACTCTGAGTCAATTTTAAAAGATACCTCTGAAGCCGGGAGGGTACGATGCTGGGGGTGGGGGCAATGTGGAAGGGGGAGAGAGCCCAGCAAGAAGTGAGTGAGTGCCAAGGGAAACAGATTAACAATCAAAGAGGTAAGTGTGGCTCATTAAAAGTTAGGGAAACAACTAGAAACATAGAACATGTGACAGAAAAACAGGGCGGAAGAGAAAAAACTCAGACCCATGCAAGGGTCCCAAACAGAAACAGAGGACCCAAAACAGAAAAGAGGGGAATGTACGTGATAAATACGGTAAATTTGATTTTTAGACAGTCTTGGGTCTGGTCAGTGGGCAGGGGACAGACTCTGCGCCGAGACCCACAGTCTCAGCACCATTACTGCTTATCAGCTCTGTCCAGGGACAGGGATTGCAGGAGGGTGCGGCCTGGTTTCTGGGAGAGAGAGGCAGCTAGAAACTCCGTAAGGGAACAACGATGAGGTGGCTGAAATAAGGCCTATATATTAGCAATTAAAATAAATGTAAATGAGCCAAGCTCATTGGTTGAATGACAAAATGAAATCAAAACAAGAACAAGCAATGTGTTCCGTCTAGACCGTGATAGATGCCAGGACTATGCCCAGCCCTTTTTTTCTTGTTTCTCTCTATAGGCTGAAACATTGCACTGTTAGTCTCTGAATCTCCATTACTAGTGGGTGGTACAGTGGATGCCTGCTGGAGCACACTGGTATAAAAAGAATAGAAAACACAGAGTTAAAATAATAATAAGACTTTAATTCATCATAAAGCCTTTGATTTGGATGACTATATCACTGTTTTGGGTTTGTTTGTTTTTGAGACAGTCTCACATTGTAGCCCAGGTGGACCCTCAATTCATTATTCTCCTGCCTCTGCCTTCTAAGTGCTGAGCATATGCTACCTTGACAAGGTAACCTTATCTTGATTCCAAAACTAATGAAGAACACCACAAGGGAAAGTATTGTAGACCCTCTTCATTTATGGACCTAAGTGTAAAAGTCCTAAATAAGGTACCAACTGAACTAACCGAGATATGTAATGTTTTTCAAAATCAAACATCACGATGAAGTTGGGTTTATCTGACAAAAGCAAGAGACGTTCAACCTAAAAAGAAAAATAAATAAGTATATAATTCGTTTTAGTAGTAGACAACAGGAAGAAAGAACACAGCGGCAATTCTATCCTACCCCACAGCTCTGGGATGGCTTTGATAAAGTACACAGCTGCTTATGTTCTTTTTAGTTCTTACAACATTGAGAATAGATGGGAAGTGTCCTGATGAAAATTATCTACCCCAAACCTTGTAGTTAAAGACACAGTTTAGAGACATTCCTTTGGAAGTCACGCGGGAAGCCTGAGGAAGATAACTCCGTAGAACATTACCTTATCAAACGCATACACATATAAAGAATGCCCAAGAAATATTTGAATGCCATTGTCACTGGACAGGGCATTAGGATGTGGGAAGTGGCAGAAATGGAATTAAGAGAGTAGTCGTATGTGAACTGTAATGCGGATGGTTACACAAACCCTCCAAATTAAATAATAAGTAATAGGCTAGCAGGAGCCAGCCGGATGGTTCAGTGGGCGAAGGTGCTTGCTGCCAAACTTGATGACCTGAGTTCAGTTCTTCCGACCCGCTTGGGAAGAGAGAGCCAACTCCTAAAAGCTGACGTCACACAAGCACCACCATAACTTTTTTTTAAGAAAAAGAAAATGGTAGATTTGTTTGTTTTTTTTGCATTTTAAATAAATGAAAAAACAAACGCACAGATGTCAAAGGGTCTGCCTTGTTCAAGAAGGTTCTTTGGCTCCTGAGGAAAGTTCTCTGTCCCAATTGCTCCCGAGAAGCCCCTCCTGTTTCTGAGATGGCCCTTTCCTGTGGCCTCTTAACATGCAGGGCGTGTGAGAGACACAGGTAAACTGTGTGGAGGACGCAGGGCAAACTGAGACCACCTCTTTCCTCTGAGGGGTGGGCGGCTTCACCGGTCCGGCATGGGAGGCACCTCAGTGGGCAGGCAGGCAGCTTGTGAAACAGCTGGGCCTCTGTGTAGCCTGAGGTAACCCGGCAGCAGCCAGGCCCGCTGCTCCTAGACTCAGAGAATGGGCTTCTCTGTGTGTGCTTGTTTGCTTTGGTTTAAAGCTAAAAAAAAAATGATTTCACACATAATTAGGGCTGTGGCAGCAAGATTGTGTTCAAGGTACTTTTACTGGAAATATCAAGAAGGGGACAAGGGAGGGCTGTGTTCCTTTTCCAGCTAGGTTGTGAGGAGGAGGAGGAGGAGGAGGAGGAGGAGGAGGAGGAGGAGGAGGAGGAGTGAGGAGCTGGAAGGATGGGACAACAGGCGGTGTTCAAGGTGGGGAGCAGTTTTCCCGGAGGCAGACCCAGTGTGGATTGTGGAGGTGGGTGGTGTGCGTGTGCTACGTGTATGCACGTGTGCGTGCATGTGATGTACGTGGTGTGTGTGTGTGTGTGTGTGTGTGTGTGTGTGTGTGTGTGTGTGCTCTGTGGAGTGGCAAGGAGTGGAACTGCTGGTACTTACTCCTGCTTTTCCTCCCTGCCCTCTCTCTCCTCTGTGGCCACCCTTGCCCATGGAGAAGGACACCCCATAGAGAGAAGAGGGAAGGGAGTAGATGAAGGAGAAGAAGGATGCAGACTGAGGCCCTGGCCGTAGAAGAAGCTGAGAGAAGGGGAAGAGAAACAGGAGAGCCACTGGACACTTCTGCTGGAGTTACACCACCCATATGAAGTGGCTAGTAGAACAGCCATCAGCTGGACCCAGCTTAGCTGAGTTCTGGTCCTGACTCAGGGTATATCCAAAGGTCTCTGCATCTTCCTGGACCTCAGATGACTAGGCAGTCTTTTGTAGAATTTCAGCTCATTGAAAAAAAAAAGTGTTCAGGGAATATCTGCTGTACCTTGTCCGGCTCCTCCCGTCAAGTGGCACCTGGATGGCCTTTAGAGCATCACGGGCCATGGCAAGTCAACCAGGACATGGAATCCACCCAGACCAGTGGGACCCACAGTTTGCTTGTTATCTCAGTTTTAAAGTCCTCTGGGGTTAGTTATTCTTTCATCCTTCAAGGAGAGATTTGATTGGGAAACTTTGGGGAGGATTGGCCTGACCACTTTCTACTGAAGGGGTCATCTCACCCCTGGTTGAGGAGGCCTTTTCTCTCTGACCTGCTATAATAATACACACACACACACACACACACACACACACACACACACACACACACACACATACACACGCACATTTGATCATTGTGGTGGCTTGAACAAGAATGCCCCTTCAGGCTCATATATTTGAACACTTGGTTCCGTGTAGGTGGCACTGTTTGGGGAGGTCTAGAGATGTGGCCTTGCTGAAGGAAGTATGTCACTGGGAGTGGGGTTTGGGGTTAAAAAGCCATGTGCTGTTCCCAGTGCCTACTCTCTGCTTCCTGTGGTTCAAGATGGGAACTCCCAGCTCGCTGCTCCAGCTGCCACGCCCGCTGCTTTCTGCCATGCTTCCGCGATGGTGATGGACTCTTGCCCCTCCGGAACCCCAAAATCAAATAAACTCCTCTTCCTATAAGTTGTTTTGGTCATTGTGTTTTATCACAGACACAGAAAGGTGACCATTAGAGTCATGGTCTGGCCCAGAGCTATGCCCTGGTGATTCTCCAAATAACGAGAGCCTCTGGTATGCTAATGAGATGTCTGACTAAGGAGATCAAAAAGGGTTTCAGAGTTGAGACTTGTTGTTATTAGGTTCAGGACATGATTAGGTGGTGAGAACTCTTAGCTCCACCTACCTCCTCTCTGGAAATGGAAGACAGTCTGTTCAGTTGTAGAATGGTCTATACATGATCGATTATGTCTGTAATGAAACCTCCGTTGAAATCTTTGGGCCGTGGTGGGAGGACAGAAGCAGCATACATGGGCCGTGGTGGGAGGACAGAAGCAGCATACATGCCTAGTATCCTCAGGATTCTGGGTTCCAGCTCCAGCAACAGCAAACCCCAAACACACCATCGCTCACTGAACCTCAAAAGAAAACACAGTTCCGTACAATGAGGCTGGAGAACTTGTAGATTGAATTTAGCCATGTCTGGAAAGAGGAATGCATCTCAAATCCATGGTCAGAAGCTTCTGTGCTCAGGCACCTTGAGAACTTTTCTTACATGCCTCTTCATCTGGCTGACAATTGTATCCATTAAAGAAAAAGCCATTTGTTTATTTATTGTGTGTGTGCACATACATACCTCAGTGCATGCCACGGCATGTTGTGGAGATCAAAAGACAGCTTGTTGGAGCCTGTTCTCTCCTATCCTATGAGTTCCCAGTCACTGAACTCAGGTCTCTGGGCTTGGTAGAGATCATTTTTAATCACCAAGCCACTCCACCAACAACTGGTATATTAAAGGATTGTGTTTTCCCAAATTATGAACCATTTTAGCAAATTATCATGCTTAAGGAGATCATGGGAACCCCTGATTCCTAGCCAGTCAGAAGAGCTACAGAAGGCACTTGTAATTGCTATCTAGAGTGGGGTTAAGACTTGGGGGAACTGAGCCCTCTCCCTGTGGCATCTGCAGGGAATATGGGAAATTAGTGACTGAGTTAACCGAGTGGTAGGAAACACAGCTAGAGAATTTGAGAAGTGATTGGTCCGAGGAAAGATGAGTTTGTGTCCCAAGTACTGTGGGTAAAAATGGTTCCTCCTAACCCATTTTCCTTGTGTCATTTCCCCCACTTCTATGTCCACATCCCTTCCCACAAGACTCTTTTGAATCACCAACCTAGACCCAGCTCTCGTGACTGGCAGAATTTACCCCAGTTCATTAGCAAGGAGAGACAGCCAAGCAGATGGGAAGACAAGTCAGCGTGAAGTTCAAGGGTGAGCGCAGGTTGGGTAAAGAGAACATTTATGATGCTGAGGTGGTAAGGAGCGAGGCCAGCACAAGGAAGGAAAGCATGGCCCATGGTGAAGAGGGGTGAGATGACCACTGGGGGAGGCATGGTGAGGGCTGTAGACCCAGGAGCAGCCACCAGATAAGGGTTTTAGGGATGGATGGGGCATGATGACAATCTCACCTCGGAAAGAATGGAAGCCAGGGTGAGTGTGGACAGCGGGCAGGGTGCTCCAGTGTTGACACAGACAGGAGGTAGTGATGGCTAATTCAGATGTGTAGGAGACAGGGCCTGGTCACCACACAGCAAGGGGATAGGGAGATGTAAAGGTAAGATCTTGGGCTGGTGACGTAACTGTAGCAATGGAAGCCTGCAAGGGGTGGGTGAAAGAAGAGGAGGCCTTGCAGGGAGAAGGGCGGAGAGAAGAGAAGGGGACCACATAGTAAGGAGGTGCCCAGTGACACACGGCAATTCTAGTTAACAGCCTCTGTTTGATGACCTTAATTGTGGGTGGATGCTTACCCAGTCTGGATGGAGCAGGAGATTCTCTGGTCATTCGTCTAGTGCCTGAGAGAGGACAAGGCTCCCCCAGAGGGTGTCCACCCTCACTTTTAGGTAAAGAGAAGACAAAGCAGGAGGACCTGGTAGTTGCAGTCTGAGTTGCTGGGTACCTCCACACTCCCAACCTGGCGTTGAAAACCCGGAGTCTTCCTGGAGAGCTGCTGATCTTCAGTCACCAGTGGAAGCCTGGAAATGCTGGTTCTGCTGCCAGCCAAGGCAGCAGCAGCATCAATGGGGCAAATCAACTCGGTGGCAAGAGGGAGGGCCGACTGAGCAAAAGACGAATACTCCTCCCTCAGCCTCGGCCTTTGCTATCAGAGCGTTTACCAGTCTCTCAAACATTTGGGGTGGCTCTTCCCACATCAATTAAGGTAATCAGGACAATTCTAATTTGTGGCAAGTTGACATTGAAACCAACCATCACAGTATCTTCCATCTATCCTCTATCTTCTCTTTCTACTTCTCTGTCTGTCTATCATCTATTTATATCTGTATCTATCTATCTACCATCTATATATTATCTATCTTTCTATATATATATATCTCATCTGTTTGATTATTTATTATATATCTATCCATCCATTATGTATGTATGTATGTATGTATGTATGTATGTATGTATGTATGTATGTATGTATCTACCTATCTATCTATCTATCTACCTATCTATCCATCCATCTCATCGATCTAGCATCCATTTCTATTTTTGTCTTTCTGTCTGTCCAGGTTTTGTTTCTGAGCCATTTGAGGAAAAGCTGCACACATCCATGGTTCTCTACCTCAAATCATTTCATTGTGTATCTCCTATGATAGGTATTCTCTTCTACATAACTGTTCTATGGGAATCAGTTTCAGTAAACTTGACATCTATACATTTCTTTTTATCAAACCTGCCATCTGTATTCTAATTCTTTCAGTTGACCCAACAATACAGATTTTCACCTTCTCCCACATATGATTAACTAGCCTAGGGCTAAGGCTTAAAGTCTCTTTAGCTTTCTTTAATCTGGGTCATTCCATACCTCTGTTTTTGTTTTTGATCTTATGTGACATTGGCCCTTTTGGAGGAATCTCATCCAAGTTCCTTCCGTCTCTTTTCTGAACAGAATGCTCTGCATTTTGTGTTGGTCTGTGTCCTTTGAGATACTTTACAGGTGATAATATTCTCTGTTCAGGGTCTCACTTCCAGGGGTATGGGATGTCACCTGCTTCTCAGTGCTGATCTTAATTTTTTTTTTTTTTTTTGGTTTTTCGAGACAGGGTTTCTCTGTGTAGCTTTGCGCCTTTCCTGGAACTCACTCTGTAGCCCAGGCTGGCCTCGAACTCACAGAGAATAAGAACTTCAGAGCACCCAGCCGGAAATGGGACATACCTCCTCCCAAGGCTCAGTGATCATTGTGGAAGATGGAGCCAGAAGAGTATGTGAGCCAGAGGCAGTAGATGGTTACAAGGAAAGTTTCCTCTGGACACAGCGGGGCAGCAGCACATACGAACTCATGGTGGTTGGGACGGCATGCACAAGACCCAAGCCAGACCAAATCCCAGCAAGGAAAGGGAGTTAGGCATGAAGTCCCACCCTTAGCTGTGGCGCTATCGGCGATTGTCAGCTTCTGGAGGAGACGACGGTTTTCTCTAAGAGCATACCCCATTGTAAGTCGACCGTGCTCCAGTGGGAGACCACACATCCAAGAATGTTTGGGCAACACAAATTAGTCTTGATATGTTAAAAAAAAAATAGGACATAAAGTTGGATGGGTAGGGAAGGAGGATGGATCTAGGGAGAATTGTGGGGAGTGAGTATGATTCAAAACATGCGGTACAAAATTCTCAAAGAGCTATTAAAATATTCTCAAAAGAGAAAATGTCGACCCATTTTAATGTTTTCATACAACGTTGGAGAATTGTGCTATTTTCAAGGAAATAATGGGCCTTTGCAAACCATGTTATTTCATGTACTATGGTTGTATCCTGAGACACGGAGGCTGAATGACGGGTGTGCCCTCCATCTGTCCTGCGAGCAGGTACCTGTGGTGACCCAAAGGGCCTCACTGCAGCAGAGAATTTCAAGAGTTTGGTTTGTAGGGGTAGGGAGATGGATCAATGTGTAAAGTGCTTTCTACCCAACCATGAGGATCTGGGTTTGGATCCCCAGCACCCACATAAGAGCCGGTTGTACAGTGTGTGTGTGTGTGTGTGTGTGTGTGTGTGTGTGTGTGTGTGTGTGTGTGTGTGTGTGTAAGCTCAGCATGGGCTTGAGGGAGGAGCCAGGAGAATTCCAGCAGCTCCCTGCCCAGGAAGTTCCAAGTTCAACGAGAGATCCTGTTTCAAATGATAAGTTGATAGCAATAGAAGAAGATGCCAGACGTCATCCCGTGTTCACCATGTGCACACACATGGGCAAGTGCATGTGCACGCACTAGTGCACACACACACAGAGTCTCCGTGAGGCGATTTACGCTTGTGAGGTCAGAGCCAACTGGTCCTTCTGCGTTCTGTCCCTCTTCCTTCCACCTCCTGTTTACAGCACCTGAATTCTGCTAATTGCAAAAGAATCTCTTAAGCGCCCCATGCCTAGTATTGTTTACCTCGAGAACAAGCCGCCTTGTTGGTCTTCAGTGAGGCTAGGTGCTGACCTTTTCCCGGGTGGGCACCTCGGTCCACTGGGTCCCAACAATAGGTCTTTCTTTGGCTCTTTGTGTTCTCCCTTCTCTCCACAAACAGTTGTAAAACACGCTGTCCCTCCCGAGCTGAGCCTGCCCAGTGCCAGAGAACAGCTCAGATGGGTCTCAGTGAGGGAGATGGCCAACTCCTCGTGTTTTGAGAAAAAACACAAATGTTTAATCTTCGTCTTATTACAGCCTCTTCTGTGTTTGAAATAGAGGTCTCACTTTCTCACCCGCAGTGCCCTGGACTTGCTGGCTGCAAGTCTTCAGTAGGTTGCCAAAGGAAAAGTGGGGCCACTGCACCCCAGTCGTCCTGCAGGCCTTAATCTCTGAGAAGAGATTAGCTACCAAGGCCAGAAGCATCTTCAGCACAGCACATAAGCCTTTGCTGAGCAGCACAGCCATGCAGGAGCCTGTACAGTGGGGAGGCCAGGGCAAGCCAGTTATTGCCTCAAGAAGCCTCTTGTTCAATGGAGAATCAGACTCGGGCGACAGGATTCCGATAGGCACAGCTTCTACTTTAAGGAGTGAAAGGAGCTTTTACAACAAGTGAGCAACAGTTCCTGTGATTAGGAGAGGCTGTGTGGAGGATGGGTATGAGGCAAGTTCCAGAAGGATAGAGGAACAGGAGGAACAGGGGAGGCTGAACAGGGATCATATTAGTGTATTAGTACTTTTCTTGTGACAAAATACCCAACAAAAATGATCTAAAGAAGGAAGAATTATTCTGGTATATAGTTTGAGGCTATAGTCTAGCATGCTGAGGAAGGCTTGGTGGCAGAAGCTTGAGGCAGCTGGTCATATTGCATACCCCAGCAAGGAGCAGAGAGACACGGATGCCATGCCCAGATTGCTTTCTCTTTTCTGCCTACTCCAGGACCTCAGCCCATGAGATGGTCCCACCCACAGGCAGTTCAGATCTTTCTACCTCAATTCACTTTCTCTAGAAGCTCCTTCACAGACACGCTCCAAGGTGTGTCTCCTAGGTGACTGCAGAGCCTGGAAATTTGACAGTCAGTGTTAACTATCACAGGAAGCAAGCTGTATCTTCACAGACTAGATCCCTTCCCAAAGTCACCCTAACTGGTTTGGATTAAGACTTCAAAGGCTGGTGATAAGTAGAGGGTATATGGTATTGGGTTACCAGATGGTTATTGGAACTAGAATCCTATCTTTTGTGGTGCTTACTGGCATCTGGGTTGGGGCCTGGGCTCTTGTGTGAGCATTGCCCAAAACAATGTCATTGGGGTGAACTCAAGCCCAAATGAGGAGCCTCCCAGATCAATGGCTTTCACTAGCGGATTAGGGCAAGCACTGGCAGAGGACTCTGACCAGCATGGATGGAGTGGGCTTGGGACAGGAAGGAGGTGTCTTCATGATGTGCATAGCCAGCCAACCATGGGAAAGGGCCATCCATCAGTCTGAAGAAGGGAGCTGCTCTCATGACAAACAACTTCTTGGCTTCTCTGCTAGGCTTCAGAACTTAGACCATGGTTTGCCTTTAGAGGCATAATCAAAGGACACTGAGGCCAGGAAGAAAGGCTAGAGAAGCTGGCTTCTTAAACAGGGAGAGCTGGGCTGCCTAATGTCACCATGCCACCAGTTCTTAAAAGCTTTGTGTCATCTAAGCATTAAAACAGTGCACCTACATATGACAAATACCTTTTATGAAAATCCTTAGAGTGATGCTCTCAGTAATCAAAGAGCTCCAGGTGGGGCAACAGCGAGGACAAGCACCCTGATAGAAGCAGCATCAGATAAGTGACAGCTGATGTTGATTTCAAGTTTACAGGATCTAAAATCACATAGGAGCCCAGGTTCTGAGTATGTCTGTGAAGGAGTATCTAGGTTGGGTTAATTGAGGTGGGAACACCCACTCAAAATGTAAGTGATGACATCCCATGTGCTAGTATTCTGGGCTGCATATAAAGGAGAAAGTGTGTTGTGTGATATTTTGTTTGTGTTCTGACAAATAAAGCTTGCCTGGAGATCAGAGGGTGGAGCTAGCCACTAGTTAACCATTGAGGCCAGGCAGAGGTGGCACACACCTTTAATCCCAGCACTAGGGAGGATCATGCCTTTGATCCCAGCGTCAGGAGGTGGAGACAGGATCTTGGCAGCCCATTCGGTCTGAGGATTCATAGAGGTAAGAAGTCTCTCTGCTTCTGCTTCTCTGATCTTTCAGCTTTCACCCTTGATATCTGCCTCCAGGTTTTTATTGTTAAGACTAATTAGGATCGCACTTCAAAAGTGAGCTGAGCACCTGCTCTCATTTCTTTCTGCTTCCCAACTGTGGCCTCAGAGTGACCAGCCACCTCATGTTCCTAACACTGTGACTTCATGGCGACCCTGAGAAGTTGCCTTGTGCCCTCAAAGTGTGGTTTCAAATAAACCTTTCATCAAGTGGCTTTTGTTAGGTTCTGTCACAGCAACAAGAAAAGTCACCAATGCAGGATGATGGAGACAGGCACCAGTCATGGGGAAGCCATTGCAGCCTACCAGTGACATTTCAGAGTGTTTTTATTTCTGCTTTCTCTCTCTGCAAGTGCTCTCTGTCTCTGTCTCTGTCTCTCTCTCCCTCCCTCCCTCTCCCTCTCCCTCTCTCCTTCCAGACCCCCCTTTCTGTCTCTTCTCTCTCCCCACCCCACTGTATACATGCTAGGCAAGAACTCTACCACCAAGATATGTCTCCAGCCCCTGCCTTTTGAGGACAGGGTCATGCTATGTAACCTAGGCTGGCCTTGAACTTCAGATCCTCCTGCCTCAGCCTCCTGAGTGCTGGGATTACAGGAGTGTATCACCACCCAGCTCTCATTGATTTTTTTTTTTGGCAGTGAGCAAGAATCAACTGTGTTCATTCCCCAAATTTATGTATGTCAGTCATACTTACTTTTGTAATTAAATAGTTAAAACAAAATGGATAAGGAAATAATACCATTGTTGCTTAAAAATAAATAGTGTTGGAAAATATAAGAAAAGTAAGTCACTAGAAAAGAATGTCGAAAAGTAAAGCAAAAACAACTTCGTGTAGTCAATCCAGTTTAAAAACAGGTCCGGCTGGGACTAGATTCTAGGGAAATGAATCTGTTTCTTCTTTACACAAATTTGGAGTCTGCACCTGCTGGCTCTTCTTCCGGAATCACTTCCCCACTGAGCACATGTGTGGTTCACTCCTTCACCCTAAACATCCTTGCTCTTCTGAGACTTTCTCTGCACACTCTCTGTGTGTTACGCCTGCATTCACCACACAGGCATTCCCTCGCTCTTCCCATGTCTCTCTCCATTGCAGACAATCCCACCTGACCCATGCCCTCCTCTCCTGTGCTCTAGAGACACCATGTGGACGGATACGTTTGTCCATTTTGTCTACTGCTTTGTGACTAATGCCTAGGTTAGAATTTGGCCCACAGTAGGTCCTCAAAAAAAATATGTGCATAGGTATGGAACCTCTTTCCACAACAGGGCCAGGCTGGCTTGCTCAGCGTTGCATTCAGCAACAGCTTGTGGAAACAGTGAAATCTGCAGAGTGCATGACCTCAGCAACCTCAGAGCCAGGCCCTAGGAGAAATACAGGGGAGGCCTCTTTCCTGGTGGTTGATGCTCAATACTCAGGGTAAATTTCCACCTTGAACTCATGACCACTTTTAAGAGCTGTTTGCTCCTTGGCTGGCGTTGGGTTAGAGGAGCTTTGGGCTCATCTTGCGCTCTTTGTCCCAGCACATTCTCTCAAAGGCTCTCTGTCTTCTGCAGAATACATCCTTTGCCTCCTCAAATCTGGGTACCGATAATGGTGGCAAGCCACAGCTGTATAGCCAGGGAATACTCAAGGCTGTTGATCCCTGAGCAGTGATGGCGGTGTTGATAAGAAATGCTCCATCAGGTGCAGTTCAGTGGCAGTGCTTGTCTAGCATGCACAAAGCCCTACGTTCAGTCCCCCTTGGTTTCCTCACCTGGGCCAGTCTTGGGTGAGATAAGGCTACCTGTGGAACAAAGACAGGGCCTTCATCTTAATACACGATACCTTTTCATTCTGTTCTTCACCAAGAAAAGTCTCCGAAGAGGAAAAGAAGGCAATGTCATGGAATGCTTTCCGAGGCCCTGATGAGACTTGGGCTGTTCTGGTATGTGGTACATTGGAACTGGGGTCAGGGAACCTTTTCAGTGAAGGGTCAGGCTGTGAATATTTTCATCTTCAGAAGTCTTGGAGGCTATCCCAAATATTCAGTTCTGCCTCTTCAACAGGGAAGCAGCCATAGGCAGTGTAAATGAAGGCCGTGCCTGGACTCCAGGGAAATTTCATTTAAAATAGAGTTAACCTCCCGGATTGGGTTGAGTGTGGTTTGCTGACCCCTGCACTTGACTCTTGTTTGGCAGTGACATACCCGTTCTCCCTGCCTCCTGCCTGTCCACACTGGCCTCACCTGCAGAACTTTCTTTGGACAGTGGAGGTTAGCTGAGGCTTGAGGGTGGACCTGCCCTCTTATGCTCTCATCTCTACAAGAAGGACACACCCTTGAGAGTCCATTCATCTGGAGATGCTACTAAAATTCGTGGAAGAGTTAGGCCTGGATCAGCCAGTCTCCAGCAGACCTACAAGCATGTGAACGGAAGCAAAGAACTAATGATGCAAAGGACTGAGTTGAGGGTAGTTTGTTATCCAGTGTATCGTGGCAACAGATGATGAACGACATCGACTCCCTTGCTGTCTATCATCCCAACACAACTCCTTCAACAGGAGCTCTCTTCTTTCTCTAACCTGTCCCCCATCCTTCTCTCCTTCCTCTGTATACCCAATAACATAACACGATGTGGCCCTTTGCCTCTAGTCCCCAGTCATGTATGTTGATTCCATGAGTGAGATGGGAATTGGTTGGCAGGCCTAGAGCCTCTGTCATCGACCACAAGTGGGTTCTGTCCACTCTTCCTTTTTGTCTATCTAATGCCAACTCTATGCTTTTATCTCTCTACTATCGCCCTTCATCCTCTGCCTCTGTAGCACGGCATTATTCTCCCAGCAGGTCTCCCCTTCACCCGAGGATGGCCTTACTAGTAAAGTCATCACTTTACTCCAAACACACTTCTGGAAGCAAGCGCCAAAACATCAGCCCCTCTGTAGTGGCCATCAATGATTCCCATTGTGTCTGTGAAGTAGGCAGAATTCAGAACATGTATTAAGACCTGGTGGCACAGGCCAATAATCCCAGCAAGTCGGGGGTATTGAAGTAGAATTATAGAAAGTTCAAAGCTGGACTTGGAGATTTAATAAGACCTGTGCTTTAAAGAAAAAAAAAAAAGTTGTGTTAAGGATACAGGCTAGTGAAGAGTGCTGCTTGCCTGGCAAATATAAGCTCTTAAGTTAAACCCCCAGGACTGTAAATAGATAGATAGACTGATAGATAGACAGACAGACAGACAGACAGACAGACAGACAGACAGATAGATAGATAGATAGATAGATAGATAGATAGATAGATAGATAGATATGTACATACATGGGTAGATGGATGGATGGATGGATGGATAGATGAATGGATAGATAGATAGATCCAAAAGTGTTTGTTAGGTAGCAGGAAGAGGAAGGAGATGGGTTAGGTTTCTTTTTTATCAAAAGTAAACTTATCAGGATCCAGATCTTCAAAAGAGACAGATATCTAAGGTGTGTGTCTCTGTCTCTGTGTCTGTCTGTCTCTCTGTATACACAATCTGCCTGTGTACATGATAGGAGGATTGTTGTGAGTTCAAGGCCAGCCTGGGTTACATAGGGTGTTCTAAACTAGCCTGTCTCAAAAACCAAACCGAACCAAACCAACCAACCCACCAAACCCCCACACTTTGACCCCGGGCTCCTTGGCTTTTAAAACAGATATTGGGAAAGTTCTCTGCTTTAGTCTTTTCCTGACCTTGGACAATACATCAGTGAATTAACTTCCAAGGTGTCAAAGCCTTAGTAACTAGCTCTTGACTCCTCTAGGGTTTTCCTTGACCTCCCACTTGAAGAGGATCCAGGCCCCTAGTCTGAAGTGGGTTCCCATGCAACCCACCTCCAGTTCTCACTTGTCAGTTAACATATTGTCGTCTTCATTCAGTGGACACAAGAACCTTCCACAAGATACAAGATCATTTCTAGAATACAAAAGGACAAGAGTGGTGGGCTTGATGGAGGAGGCAGCTAACTTGATTTTCTATTTGCATCCTGGTGGTCACAGTAGGAACATTTCCCATGAATGTGTCTTGAACTTTATGGCTTCAAATAAAGTGTGTGTGTTTACATGAATCTGTTTTAATCTTTTCTGTGCTGACTACCTCTAGATGGGAGAATTGGGCCCCTGCCTTGCAAGAGATCTGGTGAGTCAACACAGAGGCCCCCTGGTAGGGCAAAGACCCTAGAGACAACCCTCCAGACAAGGCCACAAATGAAGCTGCAGCCACTTCCTGTGGAATCAAGCAGGACAATTGAGGAAGGTCTGGCTAGTTTTATGTCAACTTGACACATTCTAGAGTTGTCAGAGAGGAGGGACCCTCAACTGAGAAAATGTCTCCATAATACCAGTTGTTGGCAAGCCTGTAGGGCATTTTCCTAGTGATTGATGGGGGAGGGCCTAGCCCAATGTGGGTGGTATCACCCTGGGCTGGTAGTCCTGGGTTCTATAAGTAAGCAGGCTGAGCAAGCCATGGGGAGCAAGCCAGTAAGCAGCACCCCTCCATGGCCTCTGCATCAGCTCCTGCCTCCAGGTTCCTGCCCTGTTGGAGTTCCTATCCTGACTTCCTTTGATGATGAACAATGGTGTGGAAGAGTAAGCCAAATAAACCCATTCCTTGCCGAGTTGCTTTGGTCATGGTGTTTCATTACAGCAACAGAAGCCCTAATTAAGACACTGGGGAATGGTGGATTGGCCAAGAGGACTCTACAAGGTGAGACCCTGCAAAGAAATGGTTTGCGAGAGGAAACAAACAGGAGCACACTGCAGCCAGGCTTTGAAGGGGACTAGTCTTAGCCAAGTTGTTGGGACTTTTACAGACCTCAGTTAGCAATCTTTTTTTTTTTAAGACCAGGATCTCATGTAGCCCAGGCTAGCCTCAAACTTGGTAGATAGCTAACAATGATCTTGAACTCCTGATCCTCCTGCCTCCACCCTTGAAGTGGTGGGATCACAGGCTCAGCCGTCTCCACTTCTCTGCCCTGAGAACAACGTATTTCATATTCTCAAAATCATGCTGCTCCAAGTGGGCCCAGGCTACAAATCCCAAGGTGGGAAAGAGAAAAGAAGAGAGTGACCTTGTCTCCTGCGGCTTCTCCCTGTCCCAAGCCCTAGCCTGCTGTCGGGTGGCAGCTCTCCCAGTGAACCCTGTGTTCTTTCAGTTTCTTCTGTGGTTCTGCCACAGCGCTGGGATGGGGAGATGCATCCCTTCAGTGTGGTCCTTGTATAAAGTGGCCTTTATTGGTCCGGATTCATATCCCTGACCTTAGGGCCACCTCCGCCCACCCAGGTTCTTTCCTGCCCTCCAGGGTCTTTTGGCTCCTGAAGGTGACACCCGCTTGGGTATGTCACTCAGTTGTTCCCGTTTGGAGTCATTCCTGCCTCCTCAGTCTTGTAGATCTAATTTTTTTATATTGATCTATTTTTTTCGCTGTGTGTATGTGCACATAGCACACTCGCCGCGGGCTGTGTGCAGAGGTCAGGAAACAGCGTGTGGGAGTTGGTTCTTTCCTTCCATCACGTGGGTCCTGGAAGCTGACCTCAGATTCTCAGGCTTGGTGGCAAGCACTTTGATCAGCTGAGCCACCTCGCTGGCCGACTCCTGTAGATTTAGCAAACCTATCACGGTTTTTGTCACTTCCATCCTGATGAGGCATGGGGACAAAAGCAAGGCCCACTTTTGGAAACACTGGCCCCTCAAGTCTTCGTATCTCTTACCTGTAAGTGCTGTTGCTTAGTTCAAGCCAGCTCCCACATTCTGCATACCTCCACATCTATTCACTCAAACCTTTCCCATTCCCTCCCGGTTCTCTTCAGAAGCCAAAGCAACATTCTTTTTCGTCTGAATCATTCCGTTTCATTGTCCTTCCTTTGAGGCAAAAATGCCACACAAGCAATGAACAGGGAGATATAAAAAGAAAAGAGTCAAAGAACAGAAATCCTCACAGTTAACAATGAAAATTACGAGGCGGTGGTGGCGCATGCCTTTAGTGTCCCAGCACTCGGGAGGCAGAGACAGGTGGATCTCTGTGAGTTCGAGTCCAGCCTGGTTTACAGAGCGAGATCCAGGACAGGCTCCAAGTTACACGGAGAAAACCTGTCTCAAAAAAAAAAAATCCTACACACAAAACAATTAAAATTACTACCTTGGCTTATCAGCAATACTGTTATCTTCTAGTATATGTTCAAAGGTACTTTAATTTTATTAACTAAAATTGGGTCGTTGTGTATGAGAATAAAGCAGCTGGGAGACGGAACGCTTGAGGTTGAACGTCAGTTCTACTTACGCCTGCTGGGTAAGTTACCAGCCCTTGTGTGCTTCACTTTCTTCATGGGAAACGGGAATAGTAACAACTTTGTGGAGTTATAATAAGGGTTGAATCATAAACGCATGGAAAGTGTAAGGAACAGCAACCAGTGCACAGCAAGTGCCCAGAGACTTGCACTGTTCCTGCTGGTGTTAGCAGGGTCCCAGGGCTCAGCAAGAGCCTTGGAAACTCACTGCAGGGAGATTCATCAAAATGTACTGAGGCATGAAATGACGTCCTGGTACTGTGGGGTTTAATGTGCGCTTGACCGAATGCATCTCTGATGGCTGTCACCAGGAGATTAAAGCTGCCACTTACATCTAGTCCTGCAACAGCCTTCGTGGTTTGGCACGGGGAAACAAGGTCTCTCCGGGGACCCATCACTCCGTATTCTCCAGCGTTTAGATGAAAGATGAAGTAGTTAGAATAGGAAGTCAGATTGATTTGTGTTCCCAGAGCAGAAATCTTGGAAGAGCAAACAGAGAGGAGATGCATTAAAGACACCACAGTGTGGCCACGCTGCACCTCAGAGCTCACCTCCAGCTTCTTCATAGGTTGGAGGATCAGAGACGCAGGGAGGAAGGGAGGAGTTTGCTCAGCACCTCCCGACAGGTGGTCTCTTCCCAAGGAGGCCCTACCTTCTTCCAGCTCCCCTTCTCCAGGGACTCTGCAGAGGCTCTCTATGGGGTTGGGTACCACCCCTTTTGAATCCGTTGATGCTCCCTCTCCTGACAAACATGTGATAAAGCTCAAAGTGCACTCACCTCCCTGGTCCTCAAAGCCAGGACCAGACGGAGCAAACTCAATGATGGTGGGCCCTGGCAACTCACCTCACTGCTCTAGGCTCTGAATCACTTCCTTCTTGAAAAATGCAAGCTGCGAGACTGGCAGAGAGCTTCTGTAGCATGCACGAGGTCCTGGGTTCCACCCATAGCACCTAAAATAAGCATCCCTCCCTGCTAACTTCCAAGTGTCCGTATGCCAAAGCTTAACATTTAAACTGATGTTGAGGAAGAAGTAAGACCAGTTGGGTGGTGGTGGTGGTGCACGCCTTTAATCCCAGCACTCGGGAGGCAGAGCCAGGCGGATCTCTGTGAGTTTGTGGCCAGCCTGGGCTACAGAGCGAGATCCAGGACAGGCACCAAAACTATAAGAGAAACCCTGTCTCGAAAAACAAAACAAACAAACAAAAAAAAGTAAGACCATTTGGCTCCTTTCTCAGATGCATTGGAGACTTTGGCCGTCCTTATTTTAGTAGGATATATGTGACCCATTATGAACGCCAGAGGACAGGTATGTAGAGCACTCAGATCACCAGTCACAGCTTCTCCTCTTCACTCCCGAGAACAGTTGGGCACCGGTAACTGCTTTGGTTTAAATGCCTCCCCTAAATGTCGATTTCTGGGACTGTGGTGCCCAGGGCGGCAGTGCTGGTGGGAAGTCTTTCACAGGACTCTGCCTTCACTAGGGGAGTCGCCATTTGTGGGTCAAGGGTTGGGGGGTCATTGCAGGAAGGGTGTGTTGTACCACCAAGCTTCCTCCTGCTCTCACTCTGTCTCGCCCTGTGACAGTCTCCCGTCATTCAGCATGATGCTGTCACTGGATGCTGAGCAGGTGCCAGCACCACGTGCGTGTGTCCCGCAGCTTCTAGAACTGTGCACCAAACCCCTCTTCTTTATAAATTCCCTGCTGTCAGAAATCTTGTTACAGCAACAGAAAACAGACCAAGACAGCAACAAAAGACTGCCTTTGGAGTCTTTGGTCAATAACCTGTCTTCCAGGAGGGCTCCTATTTGACCCTGAGTGTATAGATCTCAGGCTCTCTTAAGTTGAGAGACCTGGAGACAAAGGATGGACCTTATCTAGAAAATTCTAATTTGTCCTTTTGTAAGTCAGTCCTGGCTCCTCAGCTCTGATAATGTGTGTGCAGCTTAAGAACACATTTGGTTGCTGACTTGAGCCCACAGGACCAACTACCCCTTTCCCAGAGATGCCCAAACCGCAGCCTGCACTGTTCTCTCTGTTACACTCACCCTCACTGGTGTGGGATCAACATGGCTGTAGGGACTGGCACAGTGTCACCAAGAGGGAGAAATAACATAACTCTTGAGTGTCTTTATGATTAAATCAACACATGATTATTAAGAAATTCTGAGCAAATATAGGAAGAAAGGACAAAGCTGAAAATGAAAATCATCCATATTCTTACGTCATCATGTTGATATGTTTTCTAGATTTTGAAAGTGTGGATGTTGATGTTTAATATATATGTGTATATATGTATACACACACACACACACACACACACACACACACACACACACACATGCTCACATAAAATCAGTGATGTGCTGGAAAATCAAGCTTGAAGACGAAGCCTTGGTTTACCATGCTTACCAGATCTAGCTGTAAATCTTCATATAGTGGGTGATTTTAAGCAACCAATACTGTAACAACTGACTTTACAAACTCCTGAAGACTAACCTATCGAATTTGACTGACTGATAGAAATCATCTTCTACAAATCTCAGTCAAATCAAATAGCATGTAGATTTATGCTTTCATTTTTTATTTTAATAGTGTGTGTGTGTGTGGCAGCAGCAGCAGCAGTAGTAATATTAGTAGTGGTGGTTACTTTTCTGTTGCTGTGATTAAACGCCATGACCAAGGCAACTTTGTAGAAGGCAGAGTTTATTTTGGCTTACAGTTCTGGAGGGTTAGAGTCTGCAGTGGTGGGGCAGAGGCAGCAGGCAGGCATGGTAGCTGGAGCAGGATGCTGAGCCCACATCCTGAACTTGCAAGCACAAAGCAGAGAGAACAAACCTCATGGAGGGAGAGGTCTTAGGTTCTCAAGCACTTAAGCACTTAAGCCATCCCCAGTGACAGACTTCCTACAAGACCAAGAGTCCTAAACCTCTCCAAACAGGGCCACCAACTGGGGGCCATGTGTTCAAATACCAGAGCCTATGGGGGAACCTTCTCCTTCAAACCACCACAGTGAGGGTGTGTGTTATATTCATGTTTGTGTGGATGTGTGCATATGTGTGTGCAGGTGCACATCTGTGTGTGTGTTCATGCATGTGGAAGCCAGAGGTCCACATTAGTGTTTTCTTCTATTGCTTTCCACATTATTTGATGAGATGAGGTCTCTAATTGAACCCAAAGCTCATTGATTGGCTAGACTAATTGACCAATGAGCTCTAGGGGTTCACCTGTCTCTGTCCACCTCCCTGGCTTTGGGGTTACAGACACCCCCACACCCAACTTTCACTTAATGTTGCCGTAGCGCATTTTACAGCCAGTTAGACAGAGATCATAACCAATGTGTTAGGCAAGAAGTTTCTGGGGAAGGGTACCCACACCCTTGTGAAGTGTCATCCTGGATCCTGCTTGTTAACTGTGGAGGGTTTGAGTGTTTCTACCTCGGAAAGGTCTGGCAGGAGTTACCCGGGGGGGGGGGGGGGGGGGGGGGGAGAGAAGAGCACACAAAATCAAAATCAAAATAAACATACAAGACCAACAGTACAAAAAAATTCAGAAACAAATCAAAATGAAACAAAAAGTCAACAAAAATACCATTGAGTTCATTTTGTGTTGTGTAGCTACTCCTGGGAACTGGCCTGGACCCTTGCTTGGTTTTTCTTTCATTTGTTTAAAGGGGGAGAGGGTAAGAGAACATAAAGTTGGATGGACAGAGAGGTGGAGAGGGTCTGGGAGGAATTTCAGGAAGGGAAAATCATGATCGGAATATATTGTATGAAAAGTGTTTCTTTTCAATAAAAAGGAGTTGCATATGGAAAGGATCTAACACTTCATCACCAACAATGGGACATGATGTACCTGCGGATTGACAACGGGCACAGTGCTGCCTGATGCTTGCAAAAATCTTTACCCTAAACTTAATCATGAAGAAGCAATCACACACCCAGATTGTGGAGGTTTGGGCAAAGTCAGCCCCAACTCTAGAGTAACAGAGGGAGTGTGGGACTGTTCTAGATGAGAGGCACCAGAACTGTTCCAGATGAGAGATACTGGGACTGTTCTAGATGAGAGACACTGTGACTTTTCTAGACGAGAGGCACTGGGACTGTTCTAGATGAGAGGCAATGGGACTGTTCTACATGAGAGGCACAGGGACTGTTCTAAATGAGAGACACTGAAGAAACAAGCTCATGGTCCTCAACGGAATGCTGGATTTCAAACACAAGCAGATAACCCCAAAGTTATGAGGACAGTTTTGGGATAGGGGGAAAGGTTGAATAACTGTGTGTGACCTTATGATGGGAGCAATATTGAAGTCTTGGGTGTGATGCTGCTGCTGTGGGTCACGTAGCTTCCAGTTGCTAGGAAATGAGGTGTGCTGTTGAGCAAAACATACACCCTGGTGTGAACATAACAGAGGACAGAGGAAGCACACAGCAATGCCAACAAGGGATCTAGGTGAGGGATGTGTTGGTATTCATTGCATGACTCAACTTTTCTCTCTGCTTCTAAATAAAAAGTCAGGTGAAATTATTATGGTTGCTCTTTTCACAAAATACACATGATATATTTATAGAGTACATTATTCTATCATAGAATTGTGATGTGATTTTTATCCAATATAAGATATGATCACAAATGAAGGATGAGGCTCAATTATAAGGACTGGTCACAATTTATAACAATTTTTATAATTGAGCCTCATCCTTCATTTGTGATCATATCTTATATTGAACTTATTATGGCAGAGGTAAATCTTTTTTTTTAAAACTAGCCTCTCCTGGAATGCGTTCTTAACCTTTTAGAATGACGGGACTCTGGGCTTGTCAGCCAGATGCAAGGTTTTCAGCATGATGGGAGAGAACCTCTGTGGCTCTCTTCAGAGGCTGGGCTGGGGAGAGAATGCATAGCCCAGAAGTTAATATGATCTACTTGAAGCCACAGAGGAAGCTGGTTCTGGCTTCTCATCAGAGGCCACTGGAGAGGTTCCAGATCTGTCCAGGAAGGGTTGGGTCAGCATCTCTGATGGGCACTGGAACTGGTTTGCTCTAGACGTACCCCATGCCACACAAGGAGCAGTTGGTGCTAAGGAGGGCTAGGGGTAGAATCTAAAAGACCAGAGGGGTGGGGGTACAGAAACCGCTTATGGGGGGATAGGGCAGAAGAGGTACGAGGCAGCCTGGCAAAGGGACCGGGAGAGGAAAAACATGAATAAAAAATGATTTGAGAATATCATGTAGGCGCCATGGCTAGTGGTACACACATAATCCCCACATTCAGGAGGCTGAGGCAGGAGGACCATGAATTTAAAGCCAGTCTGAACTACGTAGTGAGACTTTGCCTCAAGAAACCAAACAAGAAAAAGAGAGAGAATATTATTACATGAAGTTGAATACAGCATGGCTTCCTTCTCCTCCTCAGGGACCTCTAGGCAATATATCTGCATTTGGGGCTTGGGAGGTGATATTTTGGCCCCTCTCAAGGAGAGAACCGGATCAGAACAGAACTGGTCCAGGAAGAGTGTGGCACATTCCAGTGGTGTGAGTTTACAGAGAGACGAGTGGACAGGGCATAAATGAGAATATCTGCTTCGGTTTCATGCCTGCTGTGTAGGCATGAGTCCATCCATGATGCAACCTGTGCTGAGTTACTCTCTTCCTGGCCCACCACTGTAGAGGTCACAAGATTATAATAATTCTGTTATTTTGTGCAGACTTAAGGGACACCTAACTCTTGATTTGATTAGGACACCCCATGGTTTTCAAGGTTGTGTCACTCAAAGCCAATCGTGGAATTCAAAACCCCAAAGAAAGGCTGGGGAGATGGTTTGGTCCATAAAGGGCTCAAAATGCAAGCATGGGGACCTGAGTTCCAGTCTTAGGACTCGTGTAAAGACAGTCAGGGTACAGCGGTGTACACGTGCAGTCCCAGCACGGGCAAGGTGGAGGCAGGCAGATGCCTGGGGTCACTGACCCCGCTGCTCCGTAATAAACAGCTAACTCGGTTCAGCAAAAGATCCTGTCTCAAAAAATAAGGTAGAAAGTGATAGAAAAAGACATCTGATGCTAATCTCTAGTCTGCACACACACACACACACACACACACACACACACACACACACACACACGACAACCCAGCAGCAGACATCTCTCCAACAAAAGACTTAAGTGAATTTTATTCCTCTGGCAGTATGAAATACTTGCTTATTGCTATGCTTTCTCCACAGCTCCAAACCAAACTTTAGAGTCTAGCAGGTACATTCTAACCCATGGTCTATGGGCTGTATGCATTCCAGGATGGCTGTGGCTGCTGTCCGGCTGTTCGATCTGCCTCCCACTGTGTGTGTGTGTGTGTGTGTGTGTGTGTGTGTGTGTGTGTGTGTTCAATAACTTTTATTTTTATGTGAGGCAAAGCTCCCCCCCAAGGGCTTCAGGCCTGCTAGGCAATCTTTCTGCTGCTGAGACATACTCCCAGTCCTCTTTTTACATTTTTCTTTTGAGACAGGATCTCACTAAGTGTCCTGGGCTGGCCTTAAACTCTTTCAAAAGCTAAGACAGACCTTGAACTCACAATCCTCCTGCCTCAGCCTCCCTAGTAGCTGGGATTAAAGCCCTGCACCAGCAAACTTGGCTTCAACTGACAAGCGCTAGTCTGTCATCCAGCAGTATGGGGGTCATGTGAACTGGGGTGTGGGTGAGGTTTGGCTCTCAGGTTGCCGGTCTAAGAAATTTTAGCACGTAGGAGAGGTTGAAACAGAGTGTTGGCAGAAGTGGGCAACAACACCAGGTGTTCTGGGGGAAAAAACATGTAGAGGGTTGGCAATGAACTGGGAATAAGAAAGGCAGGGTCTGTATCCCCCAAAGGATGCAGGACTGGGATCAAAGGAGATGGGGGAAGGGAGGGAGGGAGGGAGGGAGGAAGAGAGGAAGAGACAGAAAGATGGAGGCAGAGAAAGACCTGTGTGTGTGTGTGTGTGTGTATGTGTGTGTGTGTGTGTGTGTGTGAGAGAGAGAGAGAGAGAGAGAGAGAGAGAGAGAGGGAGAGGGAGAGGGACAGGGAGAGGGAGGGAGAGAGAGAGGGAGAGGGACAGGGAGAGGGAGGGAGAGAGAAGAATCTGTCTGAGTTTGTGTATGTGTAAGTGTGAGAGGTCTGTTAGTGCAGCGGATAAGGGAAACAGAACCGGAGGAAAATTAGTTCCATTTTAACACGCAGCAACTGATGTTATGACTCAGCGTATTCCTGAAGCAAGGATAGGGACGGTGTAATTAACCTTGAACTCTGGATGTGCTGGCAGGGCTGGGACTGCATCATCACGGGACTATTGTCTGCACTACACACTCAGCAGTGGGCTGTGCTCTGCTCTGGACAGGACTTTAAAAATGAGAGTCTTCCCTCTTGAATTACAGAATTAATGAGACTTCCTTACAAAAGTGCAGAAACTAAACAAGACATATTTCACAACCCCGGTTCCTATTATTATAGGTAGCTACTACAATCTCTAGTGTCTTCTGTATCTGTCTAGGCCTTTTCCCTCCATATGTGCACTAAAATATTTCATCAAACTGGAACCATGACGTAAATACCACAATAATCTGCTGTTTCCCACACAGCATATCTTGAACTTTTTTTCCAGGTCAACCAATGAAATAACCTGTTCCTATATGTCTGCCATCATGAGTCAGCACTTACTATTTGATAGGGATTCAGACGCCCCATATTGCTTCTCCACCATGTCCTACTGCTGCTTAATATGGAACTGTGAAGGCTGTCGGGGGAAGAGGATGCTCACGAAAAGCTGAAGAGTGCTCCATTGTTCTCTCTCCTCCCCCTCCCCCTTTCTCTCTCCAAGTGTTCTGAACAAAGAAAAAGTTTAGAGAGTCTTGGAGTTACATATTAATGTAATTTTGGGCATAAGGATATTTGGGGATTGGTTGATCTGGAGTGGTGTAGGTGTGGTTACTAGAGCATGGCTACTGTGGGATGGTCTGTATGTCAAATGTGTTGCTGATTGGTCAATAAATAAATCACTGATTGGCCATTGGCTAGGCAGGAAGTATAGGCGGGACAAGGAGGAGAATAGAGCTGGGAAGTGGAAGGCTGAGTGAGAGAGACACTGCCAGCCGCCATCAGGACAAGGAAGATGTAAAGTACTGGTAAGCCACAAGCCACGTGGCAAGGTATAGATTAATAGAAATGGATTAATTTAAGCTGTAAGAACAGTTAACAAGAAGCCTGCCACGGCCATACAGTTTGTAATCAATATAAGTGTCTGTGTTTACTTGATCGGGTTTGAGCGGCTTGGGACTGGTGGGTGAGAGAGATTTGTCCTGACTGTGGGCCAGGCAGGAAAACTCCAGCAACACATGGCTATTGCTGATTGGCTGCAAGAGCATGAAACTGTCTCTGATTGACTGACTTTCAGAAGTAAAGCTATTTGGGGCTGGGTGACACTGATTTCCCTGTAGCTGACCCTGAGGTGGGTCATGTGAACTGGGAGAGGGTGGGATGGGAACAGGAGGGATTAGGTAAGGGGGTGGAAGGAGAGAGTACTAGGAGAGGTGACTAGAATTGGGGAGCATTTGGGGGGCAAGGTAGAAACCTAATGCAATGGAAACTACCAAGAATCCACCAGGGTAACCCTAGCGAAGACCCCTAGTAACAGGGCATACAGAACCTGAACCTACCATGTAACCCGACTGGTGTCTAGCATAATAGTCATCAGAGAAGCTTCATCCAACAACTGAGGGGAGTAGATACAAAGACCCACAGCAAATCATTAGGCCGAGCTCGGGGGAATCCTGCAGAGGAGAAAGAAGAAGGATTGTAGGAGCTAGAGGAATCAAGACACAAGAAAATGACCCACATAATCAACTAACCAGGGCCCATTGGGGTTCACAGAGACTGAATGGACAATCAGGGAGCCTGTATGGGTCTGACCTTCATCCTCTACATATCTGATGGTTATGTAGCTTGGGGTTCTTGTGGGACTCCTAACGGTGGGAGCAGGGGCTGACTCTTACTCCTTTGCCTGCTCTTGGGACCCTTTTTCTTCAAATGGGTTGCCTTGTCCAGCCTTAGTATGAGGGAATGTGCCTCGTTTTATTATAACTTGATGTGCCATGTTTAGTTGCTATCCCTGGGAGGCCTGCCCTTTTCTGAAGAGAAAGGAGGAGGAGTGGGTCTGGGGAGAGAGGAGATGTGCGCGTGAGGGGTTGGAGGAGAGGAGGAAGGGGAACCTGCAATCGGCGATGTAATATACGAGAAGAGAGTAAATTTTTAAAAAATGTGCTCCATGCCCTGGAGGAGACTGCAGACAAGATGGCAGGCACAGCGCATGCCCCTGAGAGGTGCAGGTGGGGAGCACATGTGAAATAAAGAACGGGAGCCAGGCCTATAATCCTAGTCCTCGGGAGGCAGAGGCAGAGGCAGAGGCAGAGGCAGAGGCAGAGGCAGAGGCAGAGGCAGAGGAGGCAGAGGAGGCAGAGGCAGAGGAGGCAGAGGAGGCAGAGGCAGAGGAGGCAGAGGCAGAGGCAGAGGAGGCAGAGGCAGGAGATTGGCTGCCAGTTACATAGTGCGTTCCAGGCCCGCCTGCCTGAACTATATATAGAATGAGACCCTGTTTCACACAGCCAAAACCAGAATGAGACAAAGAAGGTGAGCAGGAAAGAGAAGAGAAGAGATGGAAGTGGGCACAAGAACATATATGTAAGGCGGTAACTCACGTAAGAAAACACATTTGCCAGTGAGCAGCTACATGGACAATGAAAAGAATAAAGGGAAAAAGGAAGAAAGCCACAAAAATGCTTACTTTCGTTTGGGCAACTTTTTCCATTTGTTTTCCAAATTTTATACAATGTTAGTTCAATGACACGAAGCAATTTTATTCCCTGGTCATTGCTAAAGAGGACGTGGGGGAGGGGCTGAGGAGGGGAGACGGGACCATTGACATTTGGGTTGTATTAAATTTAAAAATAACTATTTTTTAGTCCTATAGAGAAGCCCATATTTGGCGACGCGAGTGGACTCCAGGGGTAAATTTAGCACGCTACGATCTGCAAATAACTTTTAATCTGTTAGTTGCTTAAGTATTTCTGTCGCCAGTAAGAGTGATTCATATCTGCATTTAAAGAAGCCATTTAGAGAAATGTCATTTCCAGCCATTGAAACGAAGAGCGTGAGAGTTTTTAGATTCACAAAAAGCTATTTTCTGAAGGTGGTTACATTCTAAATGTAATCTGGCTGTAAAAACACAGAAATGTCAGCCCAAGCCATAAAACGAAGCCAAGAAGTCAAAGATCACTTTCAAATGAGGCTTTTAATAAATGTTTCGGCCAATGAATAATTCACTGGCCCAGGAGATAATTGATGGGGGCAGTGGCTGGGGGTGTCTGTGGTGTGGGGAGAGTATTTGTGCTGGGTGTTGTCAGAGTTCATTGTCTCTACAAAATGCACAGCTCAGTTTATTCTGAGCCAAATAGGAGTGACCACAGACCAGGAACACCGATTCGGGGTGCTCTAAATGACATGTTCCATTGGGGAAGCAGTTGTGGGGACTTTCATAGTTGCAGAACAAAAGAAAGTCAGAAATCAAGGCACTCACCAAGTGATTGGTGGGGCAGTAGGCAGGCAGGTTATAGCAAAGCTGGAAACCTGCACTATAAGTCCCGGGCTACCTGAGGACATTCTGAGCTCTGGATTGGTGGAAGCTGGTGCTCTAAGTCAATACATTCCAAAGGTTTTACCTGGCCGCTGCAAAGGTTATGTTAGGTCAGATACACAAGGTAGGCAATAGATAGCTATTAATGGACTAAAGACAGCCCAAGATAATTCTGGCTCTAGATGTGCAACATTTCAATTCTCCACAATCACGAAATTCTACTCAGTCTATCTATCAGCTTTGTAAAATCTTCAAGATAGATGTGGCTATTTATGGGGATCTTTGCTTTACAATTGTTGCCGAGTTTATAAATTAGATGGGGCATCCCTGCTGTGGGTAAGAACTTGAATGGGATAGCAGTTGGCAGGCTTCTGTGTCCCTGTGACACTATCCCATGGCATGGCTTTGTCCAGTCAGATGAAAAGGAAATATGGTTTTCTTGGGACGTTTCATTTTTGCCCTTGAACGTCTCATTAGATGCACAATGGAATTGTGGCAGATGCTGCCAGTGTCCTGGTGCTAAAAGAAAGCAGTAGGTCCTCCGTGGGGTGGCGTGAAGGAGAGGTCCTCAGATCTTGGTTATTTCAAAGGTCTTCATTTCCACTCTCTACCTTAATTAAAAAAGCTGACCGTGCTTATCCCAGAAAAAAAATAGAACTGTAGGGGCTAGGGAGATGCTCAGTTAGAGAAGCTATAATTTCAGAATAAGCGTGGGGACCTGAGTGTGGCTCCCCTGCACCCATGCACGGGCATGATGGAGGGCACCTGCAACCCCCATGCTAGGGCTAGGGTGAGGCAGGAGGATCCCTGAAACCTGTTGGCTTGCCAGTCTAGCTGAATCAGGACTGAAAGTCAGAACAGGAAAGGGAAGGAGGGAAAAGGAGGAGAGAGACATTCTGTAAGTTTTGATACATGGAATTCTCATCATCACTCAGGTCTATCTAAACATTTTCTGATTTTCCTCTAATGTTGGTTTTACTTGAATCCGTGAGTTATATAGCAGTTTGTTATAACATTTACAAAATGTATGGTGTTGTATTCATATAGTTCCTTTTTAGGATTGTTTTTTAAATTATGAAATTATGTGTAGATGTGGAGGGGAAGGGTTGCCTCCTGAATGCAGGGGCCATTGGAGGCCAGAAGAGGGTATGAGATGTCCTGGAGCTGTGGTTACAAGCAGCTGGAAGCCACCTGATGTGGTTGCTGGGATCTGAACTCTTAACTTCTGAGCCATCTCCCCAAACTCTTAATATAATTCCCCATTTCTATCTTAACTGCCCTGAATGTGTAGTTTATGTGACATTAATTCTGGTTTTTTAATTATGATTTCCTTGGTATCCAATAACAACGTTTGCAAAAATTTATATGGTCTTGGAAGTATTTCTCTAAATGGTGGGCCCATTGTTTTATATCTATCCACATCAGTCCTGGTCCTCAAATACTCTGTGTCCCTGCTAATTGTTTATCTGATGTCTCAATTACTGAGAGAGGCATAATATAAAATGTCTCTCATTATCACTGTTTTCTTTCTGCAAACTTTCTTTGTGGTGCTGAGCCTCAAACCCATGACCTCACATGTGCAAGGAGAGCTTTCTCATTGGCTATATCCCCATGCTTATGACTTTTTGTTTGTAAGTTTGGATATTGAAGTTACTGTGTGCATACACATTTACAACACTTGTAGCTTCCTATTGAGTTGCTTTTATAATTATGTAGTTCTTCGTATTCTGAATGTGCTTTTCATCTTCACCTTTTATATAGGCACAGAATTGTTCTGGTTAGTATTTCTTTATTATTGTTGTTATTGTTCGTGTGTATAAACAAGCAAGCATGTACTGTGCTTGGATCATATCCACCCTCCCCTCCCCGTCCCTCTGTCTTGCCTAGTATTTGTAGGAATTTCTTTTTCAGTAATTTACTTCCAGCCTGTCTCATTCAATGTTCTTTTCCTGTTTCTGTTTTAAATACCACACATGATGTTTATGGGTGTCTGTTTCTTGTAATTCCATCACTTTTTGTTTCAAATAGCTACTCTGAAAGCCAAATCTAGGGAACTTTCTTTTAAATGTTGAGTTAGGACCTAGAATAATTACTGATGCTCAATGTGTACTTTTATCTACCTTGCTTTTATAAGGTTTATTTTTATTAATTTGTATGTGGGGGGAGGGGTGCATGGCATGTGTCTACAGGTGTCTTTGGAGGCCAGAGGACAGCATCAGATCCCCTGGAGCTGGAGTTACAGGTGTGGGTGCTGGGAACCAAACTCGGGTCCTCTGGAAGAGCAGCAAGTGCCACTGAGACATCTCTCCAGCCCCTATATGATTTTTTGTTGGTTGGTTGGTTAGTTTTTTGTTTTATTTTATTCTTCAGGAAAGCAAAGTGGCCACCACGATTGCCTTATGCATCTATTTTTCCTTCTGTCTTTTATTGTCTTGTTCTTTCCTTTCTAAAACTTTCTCTAAATTGTACTTGGTATACTAACTAGGATTATGTCCTTTATCATTAAGAAAATGCTGGAGCTGTGTTATTAGGTGTGTCTTTGGGAATCCTGGTTTCTCCAGTTTAGCCCTTTTTTTTTAAATTTAAGAATATCTTTTATTCCTTTTACATACCAACCACAGATCCCCCGCTCATCCCTCCTCTCCAGTTTAGCTCTTATCATCTGTTACTGGATGACTATCATCATTGGGATCAGCAAGAGATCTTCAGCAGAAAACATGTGTTGTGTCTTATGCCTTCCCGCTTCAAGAGATATCTGACACCTTTCCTGGACCTACTCCTTTGTAAGTCTACACCACAGTCCACTGCCAGCCTCTTAGTAGTTCTGGTGTAACTAATACTGTAGGGAACTATTTCTGTGAACTTTAATAATTGACTTTTGAGGATAAATTCCTTGAAATGGCTGGTTGAAAGGAGGGGGAAGTTAAGACTTTACCACATGTCTCCAAATTGCCCTCCTGAAAGGTCACACACTTCTCTATGGACATTTTCCTTCAGAGTCTGTGACATCCCAGGAAACAGTCTAGCTACTCGCTTCCCAAGATCACATTGAGCCATGTGCTGTCCAGAGCCAGGAACTGGGTCTGGTTGGATATAGTGACAGATCTCTGGAGCACTGGGTAGATGTGGGTTGGAATCAGGGTCTCTCGGGGTAAGCCATTTAGAGACCCTTTTCAGTCCCCTCCCTCCTGTGGTGAGCTCAGCACTCAGAGTCCCTACGGACTCAGCTTTAGAGGCCCTGAGGTGTGTGAGGTGTGCAGCCCCTCACTCTGGAGGGTCATTGGCAGGCTGGGCTGGGACTAGAAGGAAAAGGTCCCGTAACATCAATGGGCCTTCTGTATGTGAAACGACTGCAAAATGGGTCCCTACTTTTGCCTTCTCAAAAAGCAAGAGTATGCCCAACGCACCGCGAAGTCAGCGCGCTTCTCTCCTGTCTGGCCTTTCCTTGGGCTCCCGGAGAAAGGGGCGGTCGCCTGTGGTGAGGCCACCGTTGCCAGGATGCACCGCAGGAATCTGTAGGGCAGGGCTAGGACCCTGTCGGGGGACTCGCAGTCCCCGCCGCTGCGCACAAAGCCTGCCCTTGTCCGGCTCCTCGCTCCTCTGATGCTGCCCTGAGCTCAGACCTCCCAGGGTCCTGCAGGCTGGGGTTGTGGAGCCGGGTGTCTGCACCACGCCCTGAAGGGGACGTGCCGCTAGCTGCGGACTCGGTGGACTCAGAGCCTTTCCCCCGGCGGCGTTGGGGCCCCCTCTCTGCTGGAATCTGCTCCTAAGAACAGGCCTCCAGCCTGAAGACTGGGGCTGGTTTGGAGAGAGAAAAGAGGGGCATTCTGAGTGTGAGTTCGGGACAGCTGCTGCTCACAGAGGTGGTAAAGGTGGCCTAGGCAGGTTGCAGGCATGGGCAGAGGTGAATATAGGTGCCCTGCCTCTCACCAGTTTTCTTGCAGTACCCGACCTGGGCAACCCCAGGACACACTTTGGCCAGACTCCTTCTCTGACGGGCTGTTTGTGCCTGGGGTTTGCGGGTGTGTGTGTGTGTGTAGGTGTGGGGTGGTGGGGGGTTTACACTGGCAACAGCCTTACCTACTAGTCCCTCCCCCCTGTTTCTACTCATAATCTCCCGCCCCATACACACCAAGGAGCCTTTGGCCAAAGACAGGCAGCAAGCAAAGCACCCCTGTGCTGAGGTCCCCATCTTACCTGGTACCTTACTTCCGCCTGCTTGGGATGCAAGCTGCATTCATCTGTCTACTCGGTTCTACTCTTAGCATCCGTTTATTGAGCGCCTCAACGTTCCTTGCCTACAAATTAAACAAAACAGGTGCTCTGAGAAGGTGGGGTGTGTGCGGTTCGCCATGGAGCTCCTTCACGGAAAGGGACAAAGCGCTACAGAGGTTAAAAAAAAACGGGACCCCAGGAAAAAGAGAAGCCATGTGCAACACCAGGCACCCACTCCAGGCCAGAGGAAAACCAGCACCCCACTGGAAACCAGGGCAGATCTGCTATTTCTCGCTGAGTCTTGTTATTTTTGCTCGGCGCCTTCAGGCAAGATTTCACGTTCACAGCCAGGCTGCAAAATCCTGAGACGCCAAGGCTAATAGGCTAATACAGTTTGCTGAGTAGACTGGGAGCGGGTGGGGGTAGGGAAAGCAGGATCAGAGGCTCTGGGGTTGGGGCTATCTGAACAGAAGACCACAGGTTGAATCCTCTATCCACAAACTCCGTTCTCATCTTGTTCCTTGGTCCCGGCTGGGTTCACCTTTCTCTCCTGCTCACATGCCTTCAATGACTCCCCGCGACAACTGTGCATTTCCCTGTCTTAGCAGTTGGTACCATGACAGCCAGTACTTGCGGGGTGGGGGGGGGGGGGTGCTCCCTGGGTGTTCTCTCCTGCGCTGTTCCTGTCCTGTCTTATCTGGTAGTGTTACTGATGCTTTACAAATGAGAAAACAGAATAACCCTTGTTCGCTCAAGGTGATTTAGTAAAAGGAAATTTGAGTCTGGGACTGGAATCTTTTTGTCCTTGAACCTAAGCTGGTTTTTTTTTTTAAACTTCTTAACATTTATTTTATTTTAGTTTGTTTCCGTACGTGTACATGCTACATCTGAGGAGGTCGGAGACCGCTTTCAGTGTTCAGTCCTCTCCTACCTTGTGGGTCCTGGAGATCTTGAACTCAGGTGTCTTTACTCACTGAGCCTGCACCACCCCCTTGAGCTTAAATTCTTGACTGTTACAATGTCTTTAATGGGATCACGGTTCTGGGCGCCGTGTGGTCTCTGTTAAATGACTTTTAGAATATGCTTAAAATTGGGGATGGGATACGAAAAGCAACAAACACTTGAGATCAGCTGGTCGGCAAGCTTCAGGAGTCCCCGTCTTTCTGTTAGGTATCTCCCCCATCTGCATCCTGCTCCATCATGTCTCATCTCCACCACTGTAGCGACTCAATAGGCTGCAAGGTTCTGGGTCAGTGACAGCAGACCCTTCAATCCTAGGTGCCCCTGTCTGCAGAGGCTGAATGTGGTCCAGGAAGAAGCTGGTGGGCGCTTGCACACCTCTTCCAAGTGTTCGTGCTAACCTGTCAACACTTGCTACGACTTAACGGAGCTGACTGTCTGTGGCCTCTGCTATAATGGAGCGGCATATTGAGGATGGTGGCCCAGATAATTGTATTCGCCAGGTTCCCCCCACAAGGTCTTCAGACATAAGCCCCCCTATCCAATTGGAAAGAGCAAAAGGTTACAGTGTTCTAAGCTTTTCCAGGCTCCCAGGAATTCCTGCAGAGCTGAGGGCGTAGAAGGACATTTGTTGCAGGCCTCTGACGGGGTTTGCCCACTGCCTGTTAGGCCCAAAGGTCAAGTGAGGCAGTTGAGAAAGAACCCCTCCCTGTGCAGCATCGGAGGCCCCACTCAGGGGAGATAATGGACCCCTTTCAAACAACCCCGCTTAGAGCCTGGACACTATTCCCAGAGGGATGGGCCGGTGAATGGTCATCTGTGTGCTCAGATGGACCAAGGCCTGGCCTGCAAGGGAGGAGACTCGGGTTCTGGTTTCTGTTTGTGAAACCAGGGGCTCTGGAGGACTTCAATAAATAAACACCTATTTATTGAGTTCCTACTGTGTGCAGGGCAGTGTGGGGGACACAAAGGAGCACTGACTTGAAAAACCACAGATCAGAATTTATGCATGCAAATCATCTTCCTCCCAGAGGAGGCTGGATACTCAGAGTCAGTGAGGCCCAGCTCCTGTTCAAAATGTCTTGAAATTTCATGATGGAAAAGGTTGTTGCTTTAAAATTCAAAATAGCTGCTTGTTATCTGGAGCTCCTTCATTCTTTGCCAAAGACGAGACACGCATTGTTTTGTTTTGTTTTTTTTTTTCCTTATTTGGTCTTCCCTGAGACAGAGTGTCATGTAACCCAGGCTAGTTCAAGTCCTCTATGTACCTAATAATGGCTTGATCTTCCTGCCTCCACTTCCCAAGTGCTGGGATTAGAGGCATGTGACACTAGATGCCGTTTTATGTGATGCTAGTGTCCAACCCAGGGCTTCTTACATTCTGAGCAAGCACTCTACCAATTGAGCCACACCCTTAGCCCCGAAGAGGGTGTTCTAGGAGGGCTCCTGGTCTGCTAGAATGATCTACAGGTGTGTCCGACGGAGCACTAATGTAAGACAGACATCCTTAGGATTCCGGGAAACAGAAAGGAGAGGAAATAGAGTCATCTGGGGCTTCCCTGGAAAGGGGGAAATGGACGATATTTACTAAACCCTCTGGGTAATAGTATTCTGCTCAGCACTTCATTAATCATCTAGATTCATCATTTCAACCCTTCAAGGAAAATACAACAGGAACACCCTCTGTCCAAGTTGTGTACAGGTGGAAACTGAGGCAGGGGGAGCTTAAGCAGCTCTCCAAAGATCACACACCAGGCAAGCAGACTCAAGCCCTGCTACTGCAACCCTAGTCTGTCTAACATTGCTTCTCTAGGAAGACGGGGAGAAGACGCGAGGCTAACCGGCAAGCACAGCCACGTAGCCATGAGACTGCTTTTCCTGGCTCGAGAGAGAGTTTCCGCAGAGGCTGTGTGGGCTATGGCACCGCCGTTGGATGGAGTGCCCGGCGTCCTGAGGTGAAGCCTGGGGAGCGTTGGAGGCACCAGCTGTTCCAGGCATTCAGGATCATAGCTGGGCTTTCCACTCTTGCTGAGGGGCCACAGGCAGGATCCCTCAGGCCTGGGCTTTGTTCCCCCACTTCTGAAGTGGGGTTAATTTGGCAGCATTCTTAAAGGTGTCTTAGTCAGTTAGGGCTGTAAGGATAGGATGCTCCTGACTGAGGAGCTGACAGCCATCTGGAGGTTTGGAAGGACAAAGTCGAGGCACAGGCACACAAGGATCTGAGGGGGGGGGGGTCTTCTTCCGGCTTGGCAAAGGGTGATCTTCTCTGTATCCTCGATTGGCCAGGAGAAAGAGAGTCTCTCAAGAAAGGTACTAATCTCTTTCCTTGGAGCTCCACCATTGGGACCTAATTCCTTCCTCAAGACCCGGCCACATCATACCATGGCACTAGAGGGCAAGGCTCGCCACATGGATTTGGGAGGCACATAAACATTCAGTCCATAGCAAGGACCAAGATGATAAATTACGTATTGCGCCAAGCAGAGTAATACTCACAGTATTAATCTCCCTTTCTCTTCTCAGAGGTGGTTGTTTCCTGGCTTCTGTGACTCCTTAGTGGGGAGCAAGCTCTGGCCTGAGACCAGCCGGCCCGACAGAGGAGAGGGGTGGAAGGAACTGAAGCAGAGCTTCATGTCTCGGAGCCTTGGTTTACTCAGAAGTGTCACCCTCTCACGGAGTGACTGTGAGCATTAGATGAGCTTACGTCACCAGAAAGCACTTAGATCATTTCAGGTACACTGTAGAGGGGTTAAGTGAATTTGTTAGAATTGGATTTGTTTTGTCCCACAAAAAAAGAGGAAGTTGGGGCTGGGGTGGTGCCACATACCTATAATCCTGGCACTTGGGAGGTGGAGGCAGGAAGGTTAATTTCAGGCTAGCTTTAGCTATGTAGCAAGTTTGGAGCTAGATGAGACAGTCGCAAAAGAAAAAAGAAATGGACTTCCATGTGGTTCAAACGATGGAGCCTGTAAGTGCCGGTGCATAGCAACGGTTGCCATGCGATCTGTGTGGATGTTGGCTTTCATGTTTTGCACATACTCCGAGTTCACTGAAGTGGCCAGTGGCTCCAACCCCCAACCCCCAGTGTTAGAATTGAGATCCTTGGTTCATTTCCTCCCTAATAGGTGTAGAAAGGGTTCAGGGAGTTGGAGAGGTTCTCCCCAGAGGACTGACTCAGGGTCTCCCTGGCTGTGACTGGAATCCCTCATGCCTCCTTCCTGGTGGAGTCTGGAATGCTCTGCTCACTGAGAGTCAGGGCCATGGCAGAAGGAATTTCCAGCCGCTGAATAAACTGTTCTGCAGACTGACCTGACCTCTGTCTCTCTCTCTGGAGACCTTCCTCTCACCTCCCTATAACTGACCTTCTGAGTTCTGGCTGAGGAGAGATGGGGAAGCCATTACCATGTTAGCTCTCGTGGTTTCTGTAGCTCCTTGGCTCAAAAACTCTCCTCTCATTTGGATTGTTTTCTTGACTGGGGGAGGGAGAGAGGTTAAGCCCGAGATCCTGAGGAAGTACTGGGGACTTTTTACTTCTGGCTTTCCTCCTTTCTCCAAGAATAGGTCCTGTCTCAGAACAAACCATCCACAAAGTCAAGTGACAAGTGACACATAAGGAGGAAATGCCTGCCCATGCATCCTGGAAATTGAGAAGAAAAAGGGCAAACCCTGAGGAAAGTCTCTGTGAACACATGCACAGTGAGTTCCAGGACACACTTCATTATTTTTGTTTGTTTTGTTTTATAGTTTTCATCTTAACCTACTAGTTTTCCACACCAGTTTTCCAGATACACAGATCACACAAAGAATGTAGGATACATTGTAAAGTGAAAAGTCACACAGACACAGTGTTATCCTCCAAGTAAGAAAGAAACAACAGTGTGAAAGAGTAGAGTTGACATTCTTTTTAATAGTTTCAACATCTTGCTGAGTGACTAATATTTTCGTTAGTCTCTGCCACCTGTTCATTGAAAACTTTTGGATGAAAGTACTCTAAAATTTTCCATACCTCTAACATAAAGCGTTTTTCCACTATAAAACTTGCCTAACTTTCTACCTTCATGTAGTCAGTGTCAGAATTTTCCAGATTTTAATCTCTTTTGCCATCTGTAAATAATTCCTCTGGGGTACACTTTGGATTTTTTTTAATCTTCTCTTTTCCCTTAAAACAGAGCTTAGTGATGTCTCTTTAAAATGGTCTTGACAAAGAGCACATATATTAATATATATTGTTCATATATACAAGTTACTTATGTATGGATAGGTTATTTAACGTACATATATAATCCTTGTAAGTAATAAAAACACTTAATAATTAAACACTATTATCTAGCCCAGCTTATTATCCCCTGCAAGTTCTCACTAACTTTTCATTAGCTTGGAATGCCCTGTCTCTCTCCTCTACCTGAGTTTTATAAGCTGGCACATTCTGGTTCAAGACTCGCATGTTACTGGAACCCCTCCCTTTGGTCTGCTTCACAATTCCCTTCCTTCCTTTCTTCCTTCCTTCCTTCCTTCCTTCCTTCCTTCCTTCCATCCTTCCTTCCTTCCTTCCCTTCTTCCTTCCTTCCTCCCTTCCATCCTTCCTTCCATCTGTCCTTCCTTCCATCCATCCTTCTATCTGTCCTTCCTTCCTTCCTTCCATCTGTCCTTCCTTCCATCCATCCTTCCATCTGCCCTTCCTCCCTTCCTTCCCTTCTTCCTTCCTTCCTTCCATCCATCCTTCTATCTGTCCTTCCTTCCTTCCACCCATCCTTCCATCTGTCCTTCCTTCCTTCCATCCTTCCTTCCATCCATCCTTCCATCTGCCCTTCCTTCCTTCTGTCCTTCCTTCCATCTGTCCTTCCTTCCATCTGTCCTTCCTTCCTTCCTTCTTTCCTCTGTCTTCCCCACCTCCCCTGCGACCACTGTCATCACCCACCTCTCCACCCACAACTCCAACGCCTTCATCCTCTTCTCCCCACCATCGTCGTTTCTTAGTCTCCACGCCCTCCGTCTTTCCCACCACACACCATCATGTCTTCCTGTGGCTTTGCGTTAAGTGGATACATCACATCCGTCGTCACTGCTCACTGCTCCCACTCCCCTCGTGACCCCTGCCCCCAGTGCTCCGTTACCTTCACGGTCACTTCTACCACCACCATCTTGAATCCTATTTCGGCTAACTTTGTCATCTCCGCTGGGATTTCTCCACTGTTTCTGTGAACACATCCATCATCCTCACTTTCGTCGTCACAATCCACGCTTCTGTCTTTGCCGCCTTTCCCTCCATGGTTTATCTCAGCTATCGACCCACCATTGCAACCACCACCACTAGCACCAATATTACTTTTGCCATTTCTTCATCCTTGGTCCTCAGCTTCTTCCTGGTCCCCAGCAAGATCATCAGATTTTTCATAGCGATTTCCATGTCCTTATCCCTGTCACTGGGCATAGAAGCCTCCTATGTGGACATTGCCCTAAAGTAATATCCATGATAAAAAAAAAAAAAAAAGAAGAGAACCGTATGAAGAAATATTGCTCAGAGTTCAGGGGCAAGGGTATTCACAGGCCTTCCCCGGTACCTGAGTGGTTGGTAGTTCTTAGTACAGTAGGGGAAGAGAAGATTCAGTGGTACCAACAGGTGGGTGCGTGGGTTCCGCAGTTCCCTGCTCTGAGTCTGGCTTCCCCACCATTATCAGAACCAGGATCACGCAGGTTTGAGAAGATTTGTGATACCAGGCTGGCTTTAATGAGTGGTCAGTTCACTCAATCCTTGGTCTACCCTGTCTGTGAGGCTCTCCCGGAAGGCACGGGGCTCTGTATGATTTCACCCTCAAATGGTTAGGCAGAGGTCCCAGCATCTCTGCCTCCCTGAGTCATGGCATGACTCTCCTCAGACCAATGTAACAAAACTCTTTTTGAATCTATATTTGCCTCCCTACTGTCTCTGATGTGGATTAGTTCCAGATGCTTGCAGTTTCCTGGGTAAAGTAATGCTTCCTGACATCTCTCTCAAACCATTCTTGCCATCTTGAGGCTGCTTCCTGTTTCTGCCATCTTGAGGCTGCTTCCTGTTTCCGCTATCTTACAGTCCTGAGTCTTCTCCGTATTTCTCATGATGCCATGCTCTGTGTACATCCTTTTTCCTCGACTTTGGAAATGAATGAGACAAGCCTTTAAATCTATGTTCAGGGTCAACCCCTCTATGCTCTGTAAGGTAGAATTATCCTGTCCTAGACATCACCTTCGTGTAGTATAATCAATCCCCTTGTCATTAGTGAGTGAAAGATAAATCATGGTACCTTGCAAACCGTGTGGTCAGTTGTCCATCCACATGTTCAGGGTAAAATTCCAGTCATCCGGGGCATGCCATCAAAGTCTTCCAAAGACCTGGCTTTCCTCACTATCCTACCTCCCGTCTCCACGTTCCTGGCCATCTATTAATCTCTCATCTCTCTGCACGTGTGTAGGGGAGGAGGCCCTTCCACCTGTGAGGTCCTTCCTCTTCTTGTGAACCAAGCCACAGCCCAGGCACTAGGTTCCTGGAAACATTCTCTGAAGCTGCCTTCAGTCCCTGACTCTAAGCGTTTAATACACTGGATACACCTTAGCTGTGAGTTTAGGCTCCCCGTCAGCCTGCATCACCTCCCGCAAAACTTAATCTCAACAAGAGGTTAGGGCCACGGCTTCCGAATGGCTTGGGAGGGGATTGTAGTTTTGGTCTATGGGCATTATCAACACAGGTCAAAATAGGAAAGCATGTGACCACAAGAATTAGTGCCTCTATGAGAAGAATTCCATCTCAGGACGCGCACAGGAGGAAAATGAGGGGAACATGGATGGGAAGGGCTGTGATCGAGTTATGTGGAGGGTGATCCCACCCCACAGTGCTTACAGCAGAATTGGATGGACTACCTATTTCATTGCAAGGGCTTCTGGGTTCCTGTGTTTGCTTGAATGAATTTCCCGGTTTGTAAATATGTTTTATTTTCTTCCACAACCGTTTGTCGTTTCAATAGCTGAGCCCAACAGGTTTAGTTTAGGAGCTCATTCTTTGGAACTGTAGTCTACATCTTTCCTAGGGACTTTCAATAGGGATTTTAAAATAGTCTTGTGGCTTCCTGTGGACTGTTTACTTGTAAAACAGCAACACGTTTTATTTTTTTTCCTGACAACATTTTCTATACTTCTTCCTACTAAAAATGACAGATTTCTTTGGCTCTCCCCATACCACCAGGAGGTAGTTTAATCAGGCTGTGTGTGGTTGAGGTAGAAGTTTACATGAATACCTCATGTCACTCATTGATACCAAGCTCCATGTATGCCCTGGCCCTGTGGGTGCTTAACCACAGTGCCCTGGGCCATGCTTGTTGATCTCTTCTCAAACAGTCCTTCCATTCTGTGTTTAAATGAGGTTGTTGCTGCTTTTAGAAAAGATGTCATGGTGGGCATGCAGTGTAAGGCATACAGCCAGTGGGGGTGGGTATGATGCTCCCCACCCAGGAGCTTCCAGAGTTCCATAAACACTGTCCTTCACTGGTACTGTATGTGGAAAAAGAGCTGAACATCACAGACAGGAAGGAGGTCATTTGGAGGTCTAGCTCTCTAAAACTAGAACCCGCTTCATTATGGTTTTGAGATCAATGAGCTGAAGCCATAATATTCAAGAATCTCATTGGCTGTACTCTGGCCTTTCTTTTTCCTGTCCTGACGCCACACACATGCACACATGCAGGCACATAGGCACACCACCACTACCACCACCACCACACTGTTTGTGTATACAGCAGATAATTCCAAAACACAGTTAGTGGGCTGTTATTCTCATACTCAAATAGAGCTCAGCATGACTCAACAAGCTTAGATCTGGAAATCCCAATTCCATTTTCAGGTTCATTGATAAATAGTGCCTATCCAGGTCTCACTTGTTTCTTCTCTACATTTTATCAATCTTTCTCTTGAACTGCAGTATGCAGCCCTTTGTGGAGCTCTTTTTGATATTGGCTCCTCTTTTTACTCATGGTTGAAATCTTAGAAGATAACATTTTAATTTTATCTGAATTAAAGTGTGTCACATGCTTTGAATAAAACTGCTATTGACATTTGTGCTCATACTTTTTTAATAGCCATCCTCCTTTCTGTTGCTTATAAACCCAATGTGGTTGAACCAATTTACCCTTTCACTCATCAGAGATAACCTTTGATATTGTCAGTCATTTTAATTACAGTCTTTCTGTTGGGTATGTGGTAATGTCTCATTATACTTTCAATATTGATGATTAATGTTGGATTTTTTTTCTGTGTCAGTAGCTGTTCTAATTTGGATTCTGTTGCTGTGGTGAAAACCATAAGTAAAAGTAACTTAGAGGAAAGTGTTTATTTCATCTTACAGGTTATGTTCATTATTGAAGGAAGCCGAGGCAGGAACTCAAGGAAGGAGTTGAAGTAGAAACTACTACTTACCACCTCTGGTTTGTTCAGCTGCCTTTCTTACACAGCCCAGACCCTCCTGCCTAGGACTGGAGCACTGAAATGAGCTGGGACCTCTTACATCAATTAGCAATTAAGAAAATGCCTCACAGACATGCCACAGGTCAAACTGATCAGGGCAGTTCTTCCCCTGAGGTTCCCTTTCCCAAAATGACTCTAAGTTTATGTCAAATTGGCAGCTAAAGGTAAATATGATAGAAGGCTTTTGGCTATCCCTTATTAAGTTCATACTAAAATCTTTCACCAGTTTTGAGTTATTTCTCTCTTATTGACTTTGTGGAGTCTTTAAAATATATTTAGGACTACTGTGTCAGCTATATGTATTAAAATATCTCCTAGTACTTGGCTTATTTATTATTGTTGTTGTTATAATGCATCTCTGTGGGGGGAGGAACGGGCAATGTTCTCCTGAGTGCTAGTACCCATAGAGACTAGAGGGTGTCAGATCCCCTTGGAGCTGGAGCTGCAGGCAGTTGTAAGCCACCTTACACAGGTGCTGGGAACAGAGCTAGGGTCCTCTGCAAGAGCAATGCATTCTGTTAACCACTGGGCCACATCTCCAGCCCTCTATTTACATTCTTAGTGATGCCATTTATTTCTTATTTTTAGTGTCTCACACCTTTGTTTCTATTTAAGAAATTCTTGCTCTTCTCAAGATCACGGAGACATCTTTCTATGTTTTCTTTGAGAAACTTTACTGTTTTTTACCCCTCTAGTCAACTTGTAGTCCATTTAAAATTATTTGTGTGTGTGTGTGTGTGTGTGTGTGTGTGTGTGTGTGTGTGTGTGTGTAGTTTAAGTTTGAGATAAACATTGTGATGGTTATCCTTGGTTATCAACTTGATTACATCTAGAGTTAACAAAATGTAATAACTGGGCACACCTGTGAGGGACTTTTTTCTTAATTAAGTCATTTCAAGTGGGGTGACTCGTTTCTAATCCAGATCTTTTGAGGTGGGAAGAACCATCTTGAATCTGGGTCACACCTTCTGCTGGCAGCTTATATAAAGGACATGGAAGAAGGAAGCTTGCTCCCTTTGCCTGCTCTCACTCTTGCTGGCAAGTCCACTCCTTCACTGGCATTGGTGCCTACTCCTTCAGGATTTCAGAGAATACTGAGGACCAGCTGAGACATCCAGCCTTGTGGACTGAGCAACGATTGGATGTTTGGATCTTCTGTTGGTAGACAGCCATTGCTGGATTAGGTGGACCACAGCCTGGAATCTATTCTAATACATTCCTCCTCTCTTTCTCAGCCTCTCACTCTCTTCATTCTATAAATTCTGTTCCTTTAGAGAGCTCTGACTAATAAACACATCAACATTTTGTTCTGAGTAAACATCCAGTTACACCAATATCATCTATTACAAGACAGTTTGTCTACTGAACAGCAGTGAGAGTTTTGCTGCAAATCACAACAGATTTATTTATGATATCCCCAAACTTAAAACAACTCAAATGTTTGGAAATGAATAAACAAAGTTTGGTACATTTATATAACGAAATAATTCTCAGTAATGAGAGTGAATTGTTAATAGAGGGGAATATATCTGGAAGGAATGGGGGAGGAGTGAATACAATCAAAATACATTGTGTGGAATTCTCAAGGAACTAATAAAAATGAGGGGGGGGTCTCAAAAACATCGAGGAAAGGAAGACAGTCAAAGCACATGTGATACTTTGTTCCAGTGACGTGAAGAAAAGCCAAGGGGTGGTGACAGAAGTCCAAAGAGCGGGTCACCATTGGGAGAGGGACCTGCGACCAGGCAACCTGGTGTGTGTGTGGGGTGTGTGTGTGTGTGTGTGTGTGTGTGTGTGTGTGTGTGTGTGTGTGTGTGTGTGTGTTCATGTGTGTGCCTGTGTAGAGGTCATAGGTTGATGTCAGATGTCTTCCTCTATCACTATCCACCTTAGGTTGTTTGTTAGTTTGTTTTTGAGATAAGATCTCTTGCTTAACTCAAAACTCACCTATTCAACAATATCTGGACAGCAAACTCCAGGGATCCCCATGTCTCCCTCTCCCCAGCGCTAGGATTTTGAACACATGCCACAGCTCATCAGTTTTACAAGGGTGCTGGGCATCGGACCTGAATGCCTCAGCACAACAAGCACTTCACCAACTTAGACATCTTCCCAGCCCTGGGAAGGGTGGTTTGCAAGGTGCTGTTCCGGTGCTGGGCACAGCTGCACCGCTGTAAGGTCAGGAAAGGAGGTGGGCCTCGGCTAGGAAAAAAACTCAGAGCAATGAGACTTACCTACATATTGGCTGTGTCGTTCCTATTTCTGCTTTGGGTGGACTCAGACAAACAGACTTTTCCATGACCACGTGCTATTTTCTGTCCACTATCAGGATGTGTAAACTCCTGGTCCTAGAGTTTACAGTCGCTCTAGAAATAACCTGAAGGACCTGATTGGCTGAGCCATTTCATTCTGTAGAGAAGACAACTGTAGCTTTCAGGAGAGGATGTTGCCAGCATGACAACTGGAGTTGATGTTTGTCTTCTTCTTGGGGGCTGAGAGAACTCTATCATTGTCACCACTGTTGTTGATAAGGTTTTGAAGACTGATTATATGCCAACAACGCAAAGTCGTATCTAGTTCAGTGTCCCAGCAAGCACACTGGGACTTGGTCACACGTCACTTCTTCCTGTCTCGGGGCTGCCTCTTTTGTTTTGTTTTTTTTCCCTCATTCCACCAAGGCCTGCCCAACCCTTCATCTTTAAAAGACTTGATTATGGTAGACTTCAGTGTTCACATGAGCTTTCATTCTCACAGAGTCTGAAGCCACACATGGCACCTTCATGGATCATTCTTACCTACTCTGAAGCTACAGCCACACGGGAGCCTCCTCCTGGGAGCAGCAGATACAGTGCCGAGCTTTTTCCATTGAGCTAATTTCCCAGTCCTCCCATCCTGGTTTTCTCCCTCTTCATAGCATTGGGCTAATCTCCTTGGAGCACTCCTTTGTAGACTCAGCCTCGAAGAGTGGCATGATGCTACATTTGGTATGGAGCTTCCGAAAACTCATGAGCAAGTGTGAAAGGTGATTCATCCTCACACCAACGTACAGTTAGTTCCCGCTCAACCCTGGAGTCCCAGATTTTCTCAAATTTTCCTTACTGGGTGGAGACTTTGCAGATAGAAGTGATACACCGAGGAGAAGAAGCCCTAAATGGACTTGAGATGTGCAGACCATGAGGCCCTACTTGTGCGTGCATGTGTGCACACACATTCCTAGGGATCAGAGCCACGGGATTCTACACTGGGGCTACCTCTAACTGCAGAATCACATCTCAGCATCATTTGAGGGGGCTGAGAATCTATTTTCTTCTTGACTCCCTTGGCCCACTACCACCTGTTTCTTCCCCTGGACTGTTACTGCTTTGTCTCTGTGATGGGATCCATGGGCTTTCTTATCCTCTGGATCGAAATCCGCCTGTTTGTGCAGGGAGGTACAACCTGGGGGATCATCTCCAGACTAATTCGAGGGGCGATGCTGTTCACTGGGGATCTGTCATGAGTGCGGGGGTGATGGAGCGGAACTAGATAGCAAGGGCCTTTACTACCGTGTTCCCAGAAGCTCTAGCTGAAAGGCGACCCTCGGGAACCTTCTGACACCTCACTTTTCCTGAGGAGAGAGGAGAAGTTGAGGGACAGAGAAGATGGGGAATGAGAGAAGAAACAAGAAGTGATCCCTTTTTATTGTCTCAAATGCATACCTGTGGTACTTCTGAATCTTCCAAGCACACACTCCATCCCAAAAGAGGAGACTGTGATTTAGGAGTTACTTGCAGACAGGGCCCCAGAAGTGTCTGTCTTCAAATACGGCCATGGAACTGTGTGGGATTAAAGATGGGTGTTATGCAGTCACGGATATGGGACACTGATTTGTGTACATACTGACCATCTAGCAAACTGGTAGAATTCTGCATTAGTAAGGATACTCCTTGCTGTTGGGTCCTGAGCAGTTGATGGGGAAGATTTCTAATGGAGTTACATGAGAATGGAAAGAAGATAGTGAGGAGCCCAGGAAGAGAGGGACAGGATGCGGGGATGGGAGAGAGGGTTCTTCCAGATTGGGGGTGACATACACGTAACAGCTCACATACAAGAACTGCTGTCTGTAGCTGTTCTTTTTTTTTTTAATTTATTTTTACCAGACAGAGTCTTACTACGTAGCTCAGGCTGTACTCAACCCACCCCATGTGCTCCAGCCTTGGCCTCTTGAGTGCCAGGATCACAGGCCGGAGCCACCACTCATGGCTGTCTTGCTGTTCTTGAGCCACAGCGGCAGAGCTAAGCAGTTGTGGTAGAACATGTATGTCCCACAACATGGAAAATGCATGCCAGCGCTGCTCTGGGCTGTAAGCACGGTGCCTGACATGCACTTGCTGCTCAATGAGCACAAGTTATGTGAACAAGTTAAAACCAGATGGCCTGAAGGTGGGAGATGGGGCGGGAGTGGGGGGAACTCAGATGGGTTTGATGAAGAACAGAAAGAAGGGGAGGAGAGATCATGCATTTGGTTTTCGATACTATTACAGATTGCATTTTTGCAAACGTGTCTACTGTTAAAATCTGCAACCCCCAAACCAATACCTGAAGGACTTCTGCGGCCATTTATGGACGTGTGCAACACTGTGAAACCCTGAACTGGCCCAAGACACCTGTTTCCCTAGGGCTGAGCCAGGCAGCTCCGTCTTTCCTCGGTTCAGCTCTTGTATGATAGACAAGAGGTCTTTCCCTGGCCTGCTAAAATGCCACATTATTTTACAGTTTGTGCTTTCTGTTGCTGCATTTGGTGTTAAAAAAAAAAAAAAAATGGCCGCAAGATATAGCGCTGGGAGACTGCTTGTTTCTTTTAGTGCTAGTTAGCTAGGATGTGCCTTACAGAAAACAAACAAACAAAAACCTTGTGTGTCCGTTAAGCTTTGCTCAGCACGAGTTCTAGTACTATTGGCCTGAGTTGAAGGTTAACTATATATTGAGCCCATTGTCTTTAAACCGTAATATATCATACAAGGTTACATAGTGATCCATTGAGGAAATGGCTCACAGTCAACTAATCACATGTTTCTCCGAGGAGTGATGGGGTCTGTATTTACTAACCCAGTTTTCACGGCAACTTTATAGACGGTTACTATCATGAAAACAGAGTCATGGTTGTTTATCAGGTCAGTCTGTTACGACCAATCAAAAGCAGAGAGAGATAGCACAAGCTGATGAGGATACAGGATGTCAACAGCAAGGGTAAAGAGCCAGGATTTTTTGGTTCAAGTCAGAGTCAACACTGCTAAGCTGTGGGGACCACATCTGGGGTGTCCATGCAATCAATCAGAAGCCACAGCCAAGAGCAGGGACCTATGCAGAGAAAGACCTGAGATCCCGAAACATTCAATGAGAGATGAAGACTGGTGGTCCAGCAGGAATGTGGGGTAGAATGGGCTTGGGAAGGAACTTTTTCTGTGGTCCCCTAGTGTAGTGGGCAGCTGAGCCTCGAGGTGGAGGGGCAGTCCCCTTCTTCTACTATGCCATAGACTTCTACCTCTCATTAGCACGAAGCTTCTCGAGCCTGAGCTGGGAAACTATGAACTTGAATCACACTCAGAGCAGAGGACAGGGCTGGCCAACTAGCCTGGCCCATGAACTATCTGGCCAGGCAAGAGTCAGGGGCTGGGGTACCGATGCAGAGCTACATGAGGGTCAGTATACCAGCACAAATCTAGGGATCTATGGATTGCCTGTTCCTTGTGTTTCTGGGAGGGTTTTGGGAGGGGGACCTTAAATCCCTAATCAGGCCACCCCCTCTCAAAGAAGACTGGTTATGAGTTAGATGGATCCTTACTCTGGATCTGAAAATCACCAGGAGCGCTCTGTTCCCCAGCACCCCCACCCCTCCAAGTCCTGGCACACCTCTGTAAGTCAATGTTATGTTTTCACACAAATAACCTTTTACTGGTGTTTAAAAAAAAAACAACAACTATGAAGTCATAGATTTTTAAACTGGAAAGTAGCTCGAAATGTCCAGTTCCTTAGCAAGAAACAAGCCCAATTTTATTATCACCCCCATGTTAGAGATTAGGGGCCACCCGGGCCCTACGGCAGAGGCAGGCTTGGGTACAGATCCTCCTGAGGAGGCTCCTTTCACTGGACTTCCTCTGTCCCCCTTCTCTCCCTCCGGTTTGGGGACTTGACTGTGTGCCTGGTTGCTATTTAATTCCACATGTCTTTGTCTCGGGATGCCTGTGGCAGCCCCCGCCATCTGCTCTGCTTAGCGGACTCCCAGACCGCGCTCCCAGGTCCTGACTCTGGCCCTTTCCCTGTTACGGCTGTTCTCCGTGGCCCCAGCAGCGAACTGGCACGGTGGAATCAGACCCGGCGGGCTGCTGCCTAGAACAAGGTTTTGTCACTCATCCCAAACAAGCCACACTCTGTGTGCTGTACTGCCGAGGCCAGCGGCTGGGGGAGGCAGGGGAAAGGAAAATCTGCCTTTAAAAAGCCCGGGTGAAGGTAGCCAAGACAAATAGAACTAGCCAAGGGGGCAGGAGGGCTGGAAGATTCCAGATGCAGAGGCCTCCCTCCATGCTATGGCCGACTAAGAGGAAGGGTAGGGGGAGGAGGGGCCGGGAATGCCAGAGCAGGGTCCTCTTTTCCAGTCACCTCCTCAGCTCAAGCCAGAACCGTTTCCCCGGGGGGGGGGGGGGGGGGGGGGGGGGGGCAGACCATCACCGGGAGGGAAGTGAGAAAGAGTGGGCACAAGGGCAGTCCAAGCTGAAAGCCGAGGTGCCACACGTGGGCAGCAGGGAGGGCAAGTGGACAACACTGACTTTGTCCCAACTGAAGACCAGCTCGAGGACATTGCCCTCCTGCCCTTCCAGCTCACTCTCTGCCACCATGACCCCTTGTCAACGCACGTGGGCAAGGGAGCTGAGGTGCCTGCCTTGATTGCTGTTCTGGGAGTCATACCCGGGTCTTGTGGAAATGTACCCTCAGACAGGACAGCCCATGGTCTTCCAGCGTGGGGACATTTACCCAGGGCGGGACTGGTGAGTCAGGGGTGCTCACCCTGGAAGAGCGCCTATGCTGGCAGGTTGGGTCACAAGTGGGAACAGTAAGGACATTTTATTGCTCCCTCTATCCACACCAGCTTAGGAATAGAGGAGAGGGATGAGCATCCTGTGGAAGATGTTGGCTTTAGAGGAAAGACCCCCGGGCTGCAGCAAGTCCTCAGACCTGACTAGGCAAACACCCACAGAGCTGGCTCCTGGGGCAGAGGCGCTGGCCCACGAACGGTGGCTCCCTTCCAGGACTGAACCAGGTGCTTACTGTTCTAACACCTTTGGGCAGACACAGGGCAAGGCTGAGAGAAGGAGCCTCCACGGGCAGCTCCGCCGTGTCTGGGGCATTCTGGCCAAGCCCCTTTCCCACATTTTTTGGAAGGGAGGTAGAGTGCTCTGCACAACCCCTAAGGGTGATGTGTAAGTCTAATTAATCTTATCAATAAAAATCAGGAGTCCGGGTAAAAACCCGAAAGATCAGAGAAGCAGGGAAGTAGCCACAACTGCTTCTCCAGTTCCTCTGACCAAAAAGGCCAAGATCCTGTCTCTGCCCTGCCTTATTACTTCCTGTCTCCTCTCTACACAGGCCTCCAAACCTCTATGGTTAACTAGTGGCTAGCTTTGCCCTCTGACTCCAAGCAATCTTTATTTGTCAGAACACAAATAAAATATCACACATTTCCCCCTTTATGTCTAAACAGAAAATGAAGGTTTTAACTAACATAGAAAAACTATATACAATAAGTACAATAACTATATACAAATATATAGGCAATAATTACATTAACAATGTCTACCCCATTAGCATTTGACAAATTCAGAGAAACTACTCCATTATCTATCCTATCTTGGAGAGTCCAAAGAGTTATATCTAATTCACTTTCTATACCAACTTGCATTACCAACCCAAAACTATCTTTTTATGTCTCTCAACCTTATACTCTTTTGTGAGTTTCTTTTCTGAATTTATTAACAAGTAAAACTACAATTATTAACCATCTAGTGTTCAACTCCATCAGAGATCTGAGAAGGATATATTACCTGAGTAAACAGGAAGTGCAGAGCAAATAACTTCCAAAAATAATAAATGACAGAAATAGCTGGATGCCTGGACAGTCACACAAGATTCCTCTGTAATGTTGGGGAATGATCTTCAGCCTGTAGGCCTACAATATTTGACAGACTTTTCTGTGAAGCAGGAATTTTGAAGGACTGCCTTGCCTTGTCTTGGCAAAGTTCAGCAGTCACTTTCTTTTGTATCCTACTTGTCCAGTTTGGACAACATACTGCCAGCAATTGAGGCAAGCGCAGTTTCTTGCCCAGTGGCTAACTTTTGCCACAAAGAAAGTAAACTCCATATGGAGTTTCTTTGATGCCCATCATCCTCTTTGAAGTAGATTGTGCTGCCAGGAGCAGACATGTCTCGTTGTCATTAAAAAAAAAGAACCGTATGTTATTAAAACGTCTTAAATGCCATATTCCGTAGGTCTCTGAAGTGTTTGAAGACCACCTATCTAAAATATATCTCTGTTTGACCTTTGGAAACATACCTAACCTGACTACAAATTTGATTGTAATAGGTAGACTAACTATTAACCTGCATTTCTTTATTATCCTAAATAGTTTGTAATAATAACTCTCAAGGACTGGAAATTTACATTACATTGTTAAATGAATTATATAGGTACAATATCTTAAACAAGAGTAGAGACATATGTACAGCATGTTCTAGCAAAATTAACCTTAAATTTGTATGAATATGCAAAAATATCTTAAACAAGAGTAGAAACATATATGCAGTATAACAAAAATAACCTCAAATTTGTATCACTATACAAAAATTCATACCAATGTAAAATATTTAAGACTAGTAGTTGCTTTTTTGGTTTAAAAGTAGATTCAATAATCTATCCATTTATCCTATCATTTCTATATCCTCTGTTTTTCTTTTCAGAACATGATCTCTAAATCTAATCTCCTTTGTTCAGCTTTTTTCCTGACCATTACCAATAACAATTTTAACCAACACCCCTAAATGATGACGAATATTCATAACCTACTGAACGACCAAAAACTGCCCACCTCACCTCTGGGGTGTGACTGTTATGTTCTTAAAATTACTTACTGCTGTCTGGGGATAATGGCATCTTTAGGGGAACCTGAAAAAATTTTTTGGATAATTGTCAAGTCCTGAGAGAGCTAACTGTATCATTTGTTGTCCAGTTCTGTGTGATGGGAAAGTTCAGGGCTTATCTCAAGTCCTGGCTAGAGTAGTCTGTGAGGCTGGACCATCTCAGCTAGTCACCTTAAAGTTGTCCTAAGAAATCTGTAGTCCAAATCTGATATTTGTGTGGTGTTTGTCATCTTAGTGGCATTACCACAATACAGGTGGAATTGTCACTGTGAGGTCCCATTCTCCTTTTGGAGACTTCAAAGGTCACTATTAGGCATGGTTATGGTTCACTGCAGAAAACTTAAGCATTTTAAATGTCATGTACAACAGATCTCAAAGAGATTAAAGGACCGTAATTTGTTAAGTACATCCAGAGTACAAAAACTTAATTCCAATTACCTGATAGAGACTCAAACCCAAAATCATGTACAGGAAGCTATATGAAGACTTTTTCTAGAATTAGTACTCTATATGACCAACCATTAATATCATGACACAAGTTTTAAATATATATTAATTTTTAGATGATGCATAAATCTAATTAATCTTATAAATAAAAATCAGGAGTCAGATATTGGGGCAAAAATCTGAAAGATCAGAGAAGCAGGGGAGCAGCCACAGTTGCTTCCTACTTCTCCAGTTCCTCTGACCAAAAAGGGCGAGATCCTGTCTCTGCCCCACCGTATCACTTCCTGTCTCCTCTCTGTACAGACCTCCAGACCTCTATCACTAACTAGTGGCTAGCTCTGCCCTCTGACTCCAAGCAAGGTTTATTTGTCAGAACACAAACAAAATATCACACAACACAAGGGAACTGAGATGACAGATCCCAGAACCTGGTGACAGATTTTGACTGAAGATGAGGAAGAACTCGCTATTCTTCATGACAGTTGCTGAGGACAAATGATGGGCTTTGGGTGACCACTTACTTAGGTGCATGGTCACAAATCAAATGGACAGCTGCAATGCACTGCCCTTCAGGAACTGCCCTGTCCCGAATCTTTAAATCCTAGAAATTATATGATGTGTACTGTGACAAGTGCCTTGGTTTCAGCTGACCCAGGTTTCTCCATTTGCAAAATAAATCATACTCCTTACCCCTGTCTAGGCCACACAATGGTGAGGACCAAATCATTTTTGAAACCCTTGAGACTATTGACACACAGGATATTACTAGCAAAGGTTCTCAGGAAATACAGTGTGGCCATTAAATCATCAAGGGGAGTAGAGACTGGAAGCCAATAGCAAGACTCCAAGACCCCATCCCCGAAGGCCTACAGGCAAGCCAACTCTATTGTTTGTTTGGGTCAAGAGCCAGACCATAAATATACACCATACTCTACCTCCCTTCCCCCAGACTCTCAGTTGTTGGGCAGCCCATCAGCCTTCTCAATCTGTCTTTTATTTGAAGACTGAGGATGTCAGGGTGACTTGACTTCAACATCTCTGACCCCATTGGTTGCCATGGTTGGTTACTTGTCTTGTTGCCATGACAAAACACGTAACCAAAGCAACTTAAGAAAGGAGGGAGTCTGGATGGCCCACAGTACCAGGGTCCACAGAGAAGTCACGCTGGTAGAGCTTGAAGCAGCTGGTCACACTGTGTCTGCAGTCAGGAAGCAGAGAGAGACGAATGCTGCTGCTCAGTCCATTCTCTCCTTTTTAGTCACTCCAGGGCCCCAGCCCATGGGATGATGACACCCACAGTTCAATTGGCCCTCCACCTCGATTAGCTTAATCTAGACAATCTTGAGGTGTTCCCAGAGGCTCACCTCATCTAGCTAATCCCTCACAGGCTTACCCAGAGACTTGTCTCACAGGTCATTCTAGATCTTGTCAAGGTGCCGATCAATGTTAACCATCACACCAGAACAGAGCCTCAATTTGTTCTTGCCTGGGGCTTCCCAGGGTCTCTATTTCCTCATCTGTACCATAGGCAGAGGGACTAATAGCATCCAAAGCTATTTTGGGGACATGAAAGAAATGACACACATGAAGAGTTCAGCACGTGGCCTGGAACCAGTTGATGACCAACAGATTCAGCCATTGGGATGGCTGCCACCTGGGGGGTGGGAGAATCATGAGGACCAAACAGACAGGATATTGAACAAATAGGAACTTGCCTGTCTTCTGGCTGTCAGGGCTGGGCCCCTTGTGACTTCTGTGGGCCCGTGAGGACTGTCATGGAAAGCGTAGAGAGGAGTTGAGAAACAGAGCAAGCCCTTAGTGCAGTGACCCGTGTGGGGCCAAGAAATGCAGATGCTATCTTTGGGGCCACGGGAACTCAGTGGAGCCCCAGGTAGGTGGTCACTTGCTTCGCCTTGCCGGGCAGTCCTGGAGCACCCTTGGTGCCACGGTCTCGGCCTCATCTCCTCTGGCACAAGCCTCGCTCCTGGCTGACCATTGCTTCTGAACTTGGTTTAGGGAAAGCGGCTGAGAGCTCGAGCATTGGCGCCATTCATCGTGGGCCGTGGCTGTGGCTCTGCAGACCCACACACAACAAAGTGAGCATTGAAGGCCAGCTCCATCGAGGCTGTAAACAGCCGGCCAAAGGGACACCTCGTCCCACATTTGCAGAACTCTATTTAAAGACCCACACACCGGAATAAGCATGCCCATGTTTATTTCTGATTGTCCCCAAGGCCCTGGGGATTGTCTCCAAGTGACTCCACTTCTCTGTTGACCCAAAATAACCCTTCTATCCCAAGTCATTTTTGTCTTTTCTGAATTTTTTTCATTTAAACAAATAAACAACCTCATCTATTAATCCTTCTCCCTCCTCCTTTCTAAGGCATAGTTTGGCCACGTCCCTCTTCGAGGGTTGAGTTGGGAGGTTTAAAATCGACTCGTTCTGGTTTCACACAGTCCCAGAGAGCCAGGATTTTGAAGCGGAAGGAAACAGGTGAAATAGAGGTCATCCCATGGTCATTGGTCATTGCCCTCCCAGCGAGGGGAAAGAATCTTTGAAGTCACAGACAAGAGCATGGTGACCCTGGGCCCAGTCACCTTGCTATCCAGACATGTGTAGGGAAGAAACTGAGGATGCCAGGGTTGGTGACAAGTGATCTCAGTGTGTGTGTGTGTGTGTGTGTGTGTGTGTGTGTGTGTGTGTGTGTGTGTGTGTGTTTCCATTGATCTTGGATTGGGTGCCACTATAGGAGGAACATGGGCTTCTCACCTGTCCGTGCCTCAGTTTCTTTACCTACAAAAGAGGCAAGCCAAAGATCCAGCTCACAGGAACATGAGGCTTAAATAGATGAAACTTGCCTCCTGGTCTGAACATGGCCTGGTCTTGGCAGAACACTCAGTGAATTCTTCCCACTTTAGGGATGAGGAACTAAGGCTTGCCGAGGTCACATGACTTGTCCAAGGTTAAAAAGCGAGTCCATAGTTGGTTAAAAAAAAATGGGATTCGGGGCACCCTGGGTGGGCAGAAGCCAGCCACAAGCCTGCTTGGCGAGTGGCATGACGATGAACAGGCATGTGGTGGAGAAACGGAAGAGAAGGAGAAACAGGGTGGTTTGTGCACTGTGGAGAGAAGTGGCACCGAAGACACAAAGTTAGTGAGGAACAGGCTGATGTGAGCAGCCTGTGTGCCACCTGGGGCGTGTGATATCTGGGCCTGTGCTACTGCCGGGGGCCACGTCTGGGTCCATGGCCCCGCAGCGGCTGGGGTTGGTGTTGATGTCTGTGGCCCGAGTTGCCGTGGTCTGAGCAGTCATCTGGGGCCATAGAGACATCTGGCCTGAGCTGCAGCTGAGGGCCATGTCTGGGTCATGACCCTACCACAGATGGGATGTGTGTTGATGTCCATGGTCCGTGTTACCACTGAAAGCCATAAGGATGCCCATGGTCTGTGCCCCTACCTGGGGCCATGTTGACATCCAAGGGTTATGCTGCCACTGGGGCCACACTAATCTGAGTGGCCTGCACTGCCACTCAGGGCCATGGTGACATCTGGGACTGAGCTGCAGCTGAGGGCCATGTCTGGTCCATGGTCTTACTGCAGCCAGAGACTGTGTTGATGTCTGTGGGTCGTGTTACCACCCGAGGCCATAGGAAAGCTGGCCCTAGTGGCCAGGACACTGGAGAACTGGTCCTGCCCCTTAGCAGCCACCTCAGTAGCTGCACCCCCCACCAGAACTGTGTGTGAGTGTGGGAGAGCTGGCCATGACCCTTTATGACCCTCAGAGAACTGGCATTCCTCCCCCACCCCCGCTCACCAGCTGCAAGGGAAGAGCTGGTTCTGACCCTTGCCTGAGGTGGATAGCCTGATGGAGGTCCAGACTGACCAACTCAACTACAACCGAGGCCCACATCCAGGGCTTTGAGTTGGTCCACCCCAATATCTACCCCATCTATGACCTGCTAGAGGGTTATGGTCCTGCAGAACCATAGCTGCAGGATCTCCATGATTCAGGTCAACAACAGGATATCTGAGAGAAGTGTCTGTGATGGTCCAGTATTGGTGGTGTACCAGAAGCCAGAGGCCTTGAACCAGACCAACAACTCATTGCAATGAACATTTGCAAGTATTAGGACAAAAGGGTACACTGGGTGACACACCACGGTTCCCAAGGCCACTACAACAAATGAATATGTAGTGGAGAGGCAGGAAAGATGAGGGAAGGAAATACTTTGTTTTGTTTTGTTTTAATTTTTTGTTTCGGGGAGGCTACAAGGGAGGAGGCCACCCATGGAAGAACTGGGAAATGAATGGGATTGGGGAGCGTGATGTGAAATTCCCAGAGAGTCAATAAAAAAAAAGTTTGGGGAAAAAATGGAATTCATGTCCAGGGCACCCTGTCCAGAGCTGGTAGGCTGCTCTGTGCATGTTATAGATTCAGGAAGAATGTCCCAGACTCTCTGAGGAACACCTACCTCCTTCTCCCCACCCATAAACTGAGGGGACAGATAAACAGTGGTAGTTACGATTCTGGAATCATGCTTACATGAGTTGGTTCTTATCGCGGCTGAAGATTGGTCATTACCTCATACTGCTCTTATCCAGTACTTCAATTGCTTTCCTTAGGTGTCAAGGCTGTCACAGGAACTCTGGCTGTGTCATCTTACTTAATTCCTTTAGTGTTCCTATAGGAAGTAACTACTACCTTATCATCCTCATTTGACCTGGATCTGGATCTGGAAACGGAGGCACAAATGGAGTTCATTTTCCCCCAAAGTCACATCATTAATTTACGATGGGATTTGAACACGTGTTTGACTCCAGAATCCACGCTCCTAATCTTTGTGCCAGGTCAGTGGTTCTTGAGACAGGGTTTCTCCATGTTGCCCAGACTGATGGCAAACATTTGATCCTCCTGCCTTAACCTCCTGAGTGCTGGGATTACAGGCATGTCCCACCACGTCTGGCTGATGTCGGACTTCTCATAACATCGACTTTCACTTCAGTCCCCCAGTCTCTTCGTCCTTGACTGCCCTTCTCTTCCCCCTCGCCCCTTGTCCCTCTCTAACCTACCGTCGGCTTTCCTCACTGGTGGTGTTTGTCATTTAGCATATGTCTCTGGTCCTTAGTGGATGCGCATAGCATACAGAGCTCATTCTGTGCCCTGTTCTAGCCTAGGCAGCCAGAATAACGCCTGCACACAGCAAGCACTCAAGTACCTACTCAAGTAGGTCTATGAATGGTTACAAGAACAGGCAAAGGGTCCGCAGGCTCAGAGGAGATTGATTTCTTCAAGCCTCCACTTGGTTAAGCAGTTGGCCAGAATCCAAGGCCAGCTTTGACTTCCTGCACCCTAGTCATCCGTTTCTCTTCAGAAGCGGTCGACATGGCCGTTGTGCTTCTTGTGTGGGTGTGTACACTCAACCTCCCACATCCTCAGGGTCTTTGTCTTCAGAGGCAACCTACTGTAGACTGAACATGCCTTTACAGTGTCTCGCCTCTAAGAACATGCCGCTTTTCTTGCTACTTTTCCATAACGTATACATTATATCGATCATAAATATAGTATTGTCACTATATTAGGTATTCTAAATAATCAAGGAGATGGTTGATGTATACAGTGGTGTATGTAGGTTCTGCATAAATACTACACCACTGTATAGAAGGAATTGGACATCTGTAGAGTTTGGCATCCTGGGTAGGAGGTTATACTTAATCCCCCATGGATACCAAGGGATGGCTACACATACACACACACACACACACACACACACACACACACACACACACACACACACACACACAGAAGGTTTCCTAATCAAGATAGAGTAGAGTCCTTGGATGTTGTCATGGACCTAAAAGAAAATGCCGCATATGTAAACCAACATAAAATCTGCACTGAATCAGTGTAAATGAAAGTGAGTCCAACAAAATGATCAAAATCCCGTTTTTGTGTGTTTTCTTTGCCAAAATTACTTGTGTATAGTTGTCTCTGCTGTGTTGGTTGCCCCAAGCTGGAGCTCTGATGCCTGTGTGGTGGTCAGGATGTATGGAAGAAATGCTCTGTTGAAGTCTCTGTTGAAGAGCTACTGTGCCTAGGACTGAGCAAAAGTGGGAAGAGGCGGTCCCTATCCCCAGAAACTCAGGACAGTGGAGGAACAAACATCAGCGTTCTGTGCCTGTCCACTGGGGCAGGAAGTACCTGGGTCAGGGCCGAGGCAAATTCCGAGAGCTGAGAAGGCTTAATGGTTCTGGTCTGGGCTCCTGACTTCCTGACTTAACTTTGACCTCTTCCAAGCTGCCTGGGATTCACAGGCTTCCCAGCATGCTCACAGCACAGTACTTCTCTCCTCCAGCCTTGTGTTGAGGCTGCATTACACATGCTGTGTTAAGAGAGACGAGGTTGGGGTGTGACTCGGTGGCAGCGCAATGTGAAAGCTAATAATTAATTAGTTAAGAAAGAAAATTAACAGGGTCTTGTATCAAATCCACCCCAGTCCATAAGCAACCCCCACCCCTTTTCCCTCCTGGAATCATGGAGGCTTAACTCCATCCTGAAGGCTCAGCATTCCATCCCAGCCCTACCCCCTAGGGAAGAGGCAGTTCGAAGAGCAGAATTCCCCTTGAGGCTCCGAGGCTGGAAGACTCCTGGGACTTGTGGCATGGAGCTCCAGCTCTGCCGTCTCTGCGGCTGGAAAGCTTCTGGCAGTCAAAGGGAAAGGTTTTATATTTTGTCTCCTGCTTTTCTTTAATAGGAAATGGATGGAAAATGCAGAAAATCTTGTGCTCAGCAAAACCTCCCTGCATAGGAAATAGCTGGAAACCGCTCTGAGATGAGCAGAGGCCAGCAGAGGTGATTCCTGGAGCCGGTGGCCTGGTTACATAACGCCGTGGCCTGGTCCGAGAGAGTGAGTTGCCATCTGAGGATGCAGCAAGCTCCCTTCACTGTGCTGAGCAGGGCAGGCCTGGGAGGAACAGGCTTGCTCTTATTTGTCTATTTACTATTAACTATTCTCTGTGCCTCCTCTCCCTGCCCAGAAATCCATTTCTTTTTTTCTGGGAAAATCAATCATTCCCATGATGGATGGGGGCAGGAGCTGAACCTGTCCAGCTTTTATGTCACCTTGGAGGATGGGTGTGGCTGAAATGACAAGGTTTTGCTTGGAGCAAATGTTCCATGATTCCAGGGTTCTCTCCTGCTCTAGAGACTGCAGACTGTGATGAGCGGGAGGTTTCCTGGCAGTCATCAGGCTGCCCTCAGAGCTGGCTGGGACTAATTCTGGCCCCTCCCCCACCTAGCAACAACAACACACAGACACATGGTATCAAGCGAGCAAGCACGTCTCACTTGGGTTTCTTTCTGCCTCTCATTCACCCACCCATTCATCATTCATCCCTCTGCCCATTCATCCACTCATCTGTTCATTTGTTCCATGAATGTTCACTGGGTCTTGGTGACTCACGAGTGATGGATAGCATCTTATCCCTGCCCTTTATCTCATAGCCTGGTAGATCTGTCATAACAGTGCTGAGTGCTAAGGTCAAGGCAGTGGCTGCCAGGGAGTGTGAAGACAAGAAAGTCCCCCAGCATCCATGCCTTTGTTCTGCCTCAGCTGGGGAAATGACTCCAGTCCCAAGACAAGGTCATTAGACTGGAAGTCTGAACCATACTCGGGACCCTTAAATGTCCTCAAGCTGGTGGTTCTCACCTTGACCATGCTACACAGTGGTGAGACCAGGAGAGTGGGGCTCAGGCCTCATTGCAGTGTTCCGGTGGCAACCACATCATCTGTTTCAGGCTTCCCTTGGTGAGCAAGGAAACTGAGATAGACATTGCTTGAGTCATCTGCCCAGTGTTCTCCAGCCAGAAAGAGGCCAACCTGGGACAGCGCCCAGATCTCCTGACTATGCTACTGGCCAGCTCTGGTCCAGGCACATGGCTATAATTGCTGACATCCTCACTTCCTAGAACTTTCCCTGGGAGGTCTTACACAGACTGTCTGGCCACAGCTAGTACTCCTGGGCTACCAGAGTGAGCTCATTCTGAGTGGCGTGGCAGGAAAGCCAGAAGCCTGGCCTCATACTCCTGTCTGAAGTTACAGATAAAAATAGCTTGCCTGTGGTCTATTGATATGCAATACTCTATCATCAGATTTAGGAAAGCCAATTAAGTCGCTGGTTTTCTCCCAAGAGCTGGGAATTGCTTGGAGGCCAGAGACCAAAGGCCACTAGGAACAGGGCCCTGGCTCTCATTCCACAGCTCCAACTCCATCATAGCCATGAAACTACAGTCTGCCTTGATGGTCTGCAGGCAGCATTAGGTGATCCTCTAGAGTCTGGTAGGAACATTCTCCTAGAGAATGCATGGGAAATGTCTGGGGATGGGAGGACCCTGGGATTTCCCAGAAACTTTCTGTGGGCAAATGGGCAGAGACCAGAGCACCAGGATGATATTAATTAGAAACAACTGTGGCTTATGGTGATATTTTATTTGTACTGAAATGTGATTTTATTTGTATGTTAATAAATAAAGTTGCCTGGGGTTCAGAGTTAATAGCAAGCCGTAGTAGAAGCTGGGTGGTGGTGGTGGTGGCGGCGGCGGCGGCGGCGGCGGCGGCGCACGCCTTTAATCCCAGCACTTGGGAGGCAGAGCCAGGCAGATCTCTGTGTGTTCAAGGATACCGCCAACATGGAGACACATGCCTTTAATCTCAATACCAACCATAGAAGACCTGGAGGTCTGTATAGATGGGCAGTGAAGAGGAGGTCATGTGGTTGGGTTTACAACCAATGAGAAGGCAGAATAGAAAGTCAATAAAAAGGACAAACACACAGGAAGTAGCTCTCTTGCGGAGAGGTAGGACAGCAGCGGCAGTGAAGGGTAAGGTTTCTAATCTCAGCTCTTAGCTATTGCTCTGACCTCTTGGCTTTTAACTCTGTATTTGGCTCTGTGTTTCTTATTTAACAAGATGGTTACATCTACAGTGGCTGCTCTAAAGGAGACCTGCGGGGCACTGGTCACTGTTCAGACTAGAAAAATGAGTCCATGGGGGAGTGCCAAATCCTCTCCTGCCACATGAGGAAGACCAGAACATGGAGGTTCTCCTTCCGGCCTCCGTATTGACCAAGCCAACAGCAGGATGTTCAATTCCCAAGCCCCATCCTGGATTCAGCCCCTCCAAAGAGCCTGGTCTCTGTGGGCCTCAGTAGACCTGAAGTGTCAGGTCATAGCCTTTCAGTCTCACTGTCTTCCTCTGCTTGGGTTATTGGGTGTCACTGGGAGGTGACAATTGTGATGACATAGACAAAACACGCCAGGTAGTAGTTTCCACCTTGAGACTCCGTGTTTGCAGTCACCTGCCATGACTATTAAAGCAAATTCTAAGATGATGCTTTCTGAAGGAGTCCCTGAGTGGTGCTGATGTTGCAGGCTGGGCACCATACTCCAAGAACCACTGTGCTAGGCAGCACCTGGGAGGGACCATTTCCCGCTAACACAGGTCTCCCTGTGAATACATGTCCAACTGGGGCCTGAACAGGTAGGCCGTAGCCATGCAAATGTCTTGGGGCTCCTGTAAGTGTTACAGCTCTGAGGGGAAAGATTTCCCCAACTGGTGTGTTGCAACTCTGAAGGAAAAAGGTATCCTGGCAGCTGAAAGCTAAGGAACACCACAAAGTCACACCACACAACAAACCTCACACAAAGAATTTACTGGGAAAGACACAAGAGGGTGGCTGCATCTGCTCTGGTGGGCAAGCAGCAGCAGAGCACTGAGCAGGAGACAGGCTCCTAGAGGGATTCTTGGGGGCGGAGTCTTCCAGGGTGGGGATTGGTGGAATTTCAGGTCCTGAGCTTGGGGCAAGCCCAGGGATTGGTGGATTTTTGAGCTCAGGGATTGGTGGGTGTTAGTGGGTTTTCAAACCTAGAAATGAGCTCAGACCTTTAACCCTACAGCTCCTACATTCTTCAACAGTAGAATCTTAGGGGTAAGGGGTGATGTCTATGGCCCCTTCCCTGAATGATGCTTTTATGTATATGAAAATAATTTCCAGAGGATTACATTGGAAACAACTATATTGACATCCAGTCTAGTCTGTGGACCCCATCCCTCTAGCTAAGGACCCATGGGAAAGGACATTTGAGGAAAAGGGAACAGGAAACGCAAAATTCCATGGGACAGGAATGAACTTGGCAGGCTGGAAGGAGGTATGCCAAAAGGAGAGTTGAAACCGAGAACTAGTTCATGGCGCTTTCAGCCATGTGGCCACCTTCCCCTATGTCTCCAGTTGCTCTATAAAGCAGGGCAGTTGTGGGGCAGACTTGTATTATAAAGATGGCTTTGGGTGTATTATAAAGATGGCAATGTAGAATGAAATCAAGGGGGTTGAGACAGGCAAGAAACCCATGGGGCTGTTGTGAATTTCCAGGTAACAGAGAGGATGAGTTTCAGTGAGCAGGGAGTGAGAAGAGTACGCAATTTAAGGGCTGGGGTTGGAGGTATAAGGAGTGTCAGGCAGGGCAAAGCCAGAGAGCACTGGGTTTTAGGTCCTTGGAACAATGGCTTCCTCTCTCTGGTCCTTGGACTCCTGTGGACTAAGCCCTGGTTGTCCCACAGTCTGTCTGTGGGACTCAGTCAGACCTGTGAACTCCTTAGCTAGAGCTTCTGTTTGCCAGCAAGGGTGATGCTCATGTTTCAGTCACTGCAGTGGCAGTACGGGATGCAGGATACGGCACCAGCCAGATGGCCAGGCTCCTCCATTCCTCTGCCAGTGGCAACCCTGCAGGCCAGAAGTGCCACCCAGGAAAATGAGGCTCTAGGTGGATGTGGCTGATGCTGTTCTACTGCCCTGGGAAGAGTGGACAGAAGGACAGACAGCTACAGAAGCAGCAGCCTTACCCCCTCAGCCTCACCCTTGTTGAAGGGGCCCCAACTCTGATGACAGGGCTTCCCCCATCTGTTAGCTATCTAGAAGCACTTTCCCTCTCCCCCTCCCCACTGCCCTCATTCCCTACTGACTGTTCTGAAATTGCAGATTTGCAAGTGAACAGTTGAGACTCGGCTGCTCTATCACCTAGTCAGTCAACAACCTTTACCGAAAAACAAAAAAGCAAAAACCGAAAACCAAACAAATAAAAAAACTCACTTCTTGCTGGCTCTGTATGCCTCCTGGGGACTAAATAAACTAAGGCTCAGTCCGTGTCATGGGAGAGCATCCAAGCTAATGTTCTAGAGACTTATGGATTGATAGGTATGAAATGAGCCCCTACTGATTGCCAGGTCTTTGAAACAGGTCTCTCTGATCCTGGTCCTAAAAGCCACATGACAGGTCATACCATACCCACTTTACAGGTGAAGAGACGATGGTTATGCATTGTAGATTACGATTGTGGGAGAAACTGACTTTTACAAAACGTAAAATTCAGAAGACACAAAAATCTTAGAATATCTGAGGACCTTCTACAAACCACGTGGACAGCTTAATTAAAAAGTGTTACGGAGCCGGGCGGTGGTGGCGCACGCCTTTAATCCCAGCACTTGGGAGGCAGAGGCAGGCGGATCTCTGTGAGTTCGAAGCCAGCCTGGTCTCCAAAGCAAGTTCCAGGAAAGGCGCAAAGCTGCACAGAGAAACCCTGTCTTGAAAAACCAAAAACCAAAAAAAAAAAAAAAAAAAAAAAAAAAAAAAAAAAAAAAAGTGTTACGGGGCTGGAGAGATGGCTCAGCGGTTAAGAGCACTGGCTGCTCTTCCAAAGGTTCTGAGTTCAATTCCCAGCACCCACATGGTGGCTCACAACTATCTGTAATCTTTCGTTCTCTTCTGGCCTGTAGGCATACATGCAGGCAGAACAGTGTATGAATAAAGAAATCTTAAAAAAATGAAAGTGTTACTTTGCTTATAGATATGAACACTTCACCTTTTCTCTCACATGCAGACCCTACACTTGCGTGTGTGTGTGTGTGTGTGTGTGTGTGTGTGTGTGTGTGTTAAAATTAGAAAGAGATGAAGCTAGTGTGGCGTAGTACAACTGAATACTAAACAGCAATACAAAGGAAGACCCCAGAACCATCCACAGACAAATCTCACAATTTTGAATAAAAGAATCAAGACACAAAAGAGAACATACTGTATGTTTACCTTTTTGTGGGACTTAGAAAAGGACCTGATCCAAGGTAGCCGCGGCCAGAACAGCACTGACCTTGTGAGGGTCCTGAGTGGAGGGCCACAGAGCCTGTGGGAGAAGTGACCTGCAGGAAATCTCTGCCTGGATGATTGCTACACAGGTTTTTGCTGCTGAAAAAATGGATCAAGTTGTACACTTCAGGCCCAGAGACAGTAGCTGGACCCCAACTCAGCTCAATAAAATAGACCAGAGCTCTGGGCAGTACGCAGGAGAAGAGAGGAAACACGAGTGTCTAATGGGCCTGGGCCGCAAACTGGCGAGTGACTGAGGGGGAAGCCCTAAGAACATTTGGGAAGATGGTCAGAGTATTTGAAAAGATGCTCACTCTCATTCATAATGAGATGGTTATGCACCAAAATAAGACACCCCTTAACAGCATCAGGTCAGCAAGCAAAGCGGGTAGAATAACGAGGGAGGTGACAGTTTGGAGGCCACACAGCTGACTGGATTCGGGAGGAGTTGTGTTAGCAGTCCCTAAGGACGCAATGTAAGGTCACATCTTGGGACCCCGAGTTCCACCTTCTGTTGCTCGCACCGCTCAGCCAGGGGAGTGGTACAGCATGTTCACAGTGGCACTATTGATGAGAACACGGAGTTGAAAGCGACTCAGGAGCTCATGGGGGCTGGTGAGCAAAACGTGGTGGAGACGTATTACAGAAAACCGTGCATCATTCAAAGCAGCAAGCTCAGAACTGTAATATATACATTTGTAGATATTTTTTTCAAAAGACACATGAAGCAAGTAGGAAATAAATAGACTTGTAGTCTAGTGCCATGTATGCGAGTGAGCTCACACACAGCAGTTCTGTACGGTTAGGAGTATAGTCACACATCCAAGGCCAGATGAACTACCTAAGTGGGTGAAGTAAGCATTAGGGACAAGAAATACAATTAAAACAAAAGAGGAGCCAGTCACTCTCCTGCAGGAGAAGGGTGGTTTGTATTCCGGTGTTCATGTCCGCTCTGTTTCCCACATCCATATGTCCCCCCAACAGAGGAATAGATGGAAAATGAGAAAGTGGCAGTGTGCCGTCACCATGGCCCTTGGCGACAGAGAGGGAGCCACTGACACAGGGACCGCATAGCGCTGTAGAGGAAGTCTGTTGTGTGAAAGGATCCACATGTGTGATTCTGTTGCACAAACTCCTGGAAAATGAATACCAATCCACAAAGACAGAAAGCCGGTGACTAAATGCCTTTTCGTGGGACAGGAGAACACTTTAGGGTGATGGAAATATTCAGTATCATCACTACGACGACAGCTGTCTGGGACATACACACACCTAAACTCGTTAAGTTGGTGCTTTATTGATTTGTTTTTTGAGACAAAGTTTCTTGTTGTATCTCAAGCCACCCAGGCTGGCTTTGAACTCATTATATTGTCAATACTGGCCTTGAACTTCTAACACTCAGTCAAGTTCAGGGATTACAGGTGTGCACCATGACATCCGGTCCAAATTATGTACTTTAAGTAATGGAAGTTTGTAGTGGCTTCAATTAAAGCCCTGAAAATAACAAAATAAGAGAAAGCCCATGCAGTTGTTAACAATAACCACATGCCTTACACTACAGGCTATAATCAACCTTTTCTACATGCCAGGAGATAACTAACACCTGAAATTAATTACTAATACCCACACCAGTAACAAGAGAAAGCAGCTAAACAAAAAGCAAGGCTTCTGTGGAGGGAAGAATTACCCAGGCTTCATAGCTGAGACGCTGGGTCCCAGAGTCACACTTTGTGACTTGGGGCTTCTTCTAGTTCAAGGTTTTCTCTAAGTTCCTGGGTAAGAAAATTACTTATTTTTGTTGGTGGAAAGACAGGTGGATATCTCCACCTAACCCTTAAGGTCACTCCTGGGAAAGACCAAGAGATCAACACCAAGTCTCCTCTAGACCCTTATCTAATCCAGGAGAGGGATACTTGGGTAGATGGTCATTGTGAAGTCGGAGAAGGCTTCCTGTTGGAGATGATGCTTGAATTCACACAGGTGTTTGGTACAGAGTGATCTTGAATGGCATCTCCTTATTATTCTAGTTCCCCAGTATATTAAAAGAGAACAGGGCATATGTCATAGGTGAAAGGGGGGTCCAAATAGCAAGAGATGGGCCATATGAGGCTGGAGTATACAGGGAATCACGGATGATTTAGTCTGCGACAGGCAGCGGTGGTGTCTTTTAAAGGCTGATAGAGCCCTCTTGAAAACAAGCGGGGTTTAGAATTGGGGGAGAGAGTGTTCCAAGAGCATCGGAAGTTCCCTCAGCTGTGCGGTTTAGCCTGGGTCTCAAGGTTAGCCTTGTTAGGTACCCCGATCCTCAATCCATCACATGGTGTGTCCCCCCGGGCATGTCGACATACCTGATGCATAATCAGTACTTCAGGTTCCTGACTTATACTGAGAGTGTGACTCAGTGGTAGACCACTTGCCTAGCGGGCTGCAGGCCCTGGGTTCGGTCCTCAATACAGAAAAGAATGGAAAAGAAAGGATGGAAAGAAAGGGAAAAACCCTAACAGTCCCTGTCTCACCAATTCCTTTCCTAGGATATTACTAGGCTCTCCCTTTACCTATCCACCAACCCACTGTCCTTACCAGGCCATGCACAAGCGGACAGACAGGTTTGGTCTATGCCAGGTAGACCTTGAGTCTCAGCAAAGGTCTGATAAAGCCAGAGCAAGGGCCATTCCTGGACCGCCAGGTGGGTAAAGGAGGCCACTTCTGGTGCTGGGCTGTGACAAAGCTCTATTGTGGGGTCTGGGGAAAATTTTTTTTATTTACTTTCCAGAGCTGTGTGAGCAGTGCATTATACCACTGCATGGATGGAGCAGGCTCTGTGTGAGCGAGAGGAAGCACATCTCCCACCCAGGCAGTCTAAAGTCAAAAGGCCCCATTCAGCTAGGTCTGTATGGCCAACAGGCAGCCCAGGTTCCTGCACTGTCCCTGGGGGCAGTCTGCTTTGCTGGCCCTCCCTAGGTGCTGGGCCTGGCACTAAATGTTTTTTTTGGGGGTGGGACTTCCACACCTATTCCCTGAGGGGTCCCTGCTTGCTCTCAGGTAGGGTCTCTGAACTATCTAGCCAGTGCAGGGAGTGCATGGGTTTGGACACAGGCAGCCAATTGGCCTGGGTTCAGCATTCTCAAAAGACCTAAAGGCTTATGATGCTACTCTTGGAGAGGTTTCATATCTAGCCACAACTTCAAATTCATGTTCATTGCTGCTTCCAACAGCCTTGGGGCCAGTCAAGGGGTTGAATCTTAGCCAGGTTTTCCTCACAGCAGTCCAAAAGGCTGGGAAGGGGCCTTTCCTAGAAATGCGCCAACTTTCAGGACAATGTGACCCCCTAGGGAACATGGAGTTCAAATCTGGATCTCACTGGTGCCAGGCTCCTGGGCCAAGCATGGTCTGCCTCTCACTGGACTTCCTGCTACCCCTTTCCCGCCCCTGCTGCTCAAATCCCCAATACCTTGAGCCTGGGGCATAGCCTGAGGGACCAGAAAGGCCCAGTGCCCCCACTGCCCTGGAGTCTGTAAGAGGGAAGTTCCTTTTCCTGGTATATGAGACCATTACCCTGAACTCAAGGAACAGGTGCTGGCTTCTCTGGAGCATAGATTTACTCACCCCAGGGTAATCTGGAATCTTCTAGGAAGGCTTCAAGGATATATTCTAGTTTGTTTGTTTGTTTGTTTCTGTTGCTGGGGTAAAAAACAACTTGGGTTGAGTCTAGTGGTATACATTTTTAAACAGTTAGGGTTGGGCCCAGTGGCACATGTCTTTAATCATAGCACTTGGGAAGCAGAGGCGGGTGGATCTCTATGAGTTCCATCCAGGGCTACACAATGGGGGGGGGGGGAGATTTAGGGGATTAAGGGTTCACTTCAGCTCACAATTCCAAGCTTCAGTTTGTTATGGTGGGAAAGCCAAATGTGGGGAGTATTTGAAGCAGCTGATCACATCACATCCACAGTCAAGAGCAGAGAGAAACGTACATGCTTTGTGCTCAACTAGCTTCATCTGCTCTTTTTTGTTTGTTTGTTTGTTTTCAAGACAGGGTTTCTCTGTGTAGTTTTGGAACCTGGCCTGGAACTTGCTCTGTAGACTAGGTTGGCCTCAAACTCACAGAGATCTACCTGGCTTTGCCTCCTGAGTCCTGGGATTAAAGGCGTGCGCCACCACCACCCAGCTAGCTTCATCTACTCTTAACAATGTAGGACCAAACCCAGGGGCTGATGCTGCCCACAATTGGTGGTCTTCCCATTTCAGTACAGTCAAGGCAGTCCCCCACAGACATGCCCACAGTCCAATCTGTTGTAAACAATCCCCCACAGACATGCCCACAGTCCAATCTGTTGTAAACAATCCCTCATGAAGACTCTTCCCTTGTCATTCCAGGTATCAAGTTGACAACTCAAACTAATCATCACAGGTGGATTCATTCCTGGAGGATAAAAGGAAGGAAGGAAGGAAGGAAGGAAGGAAGGAAGGAAGGAAGGAAGGAAGGAAGGAAGGAACAAAGGGTGGAAGGAAGGATAAAATTAGGGGGAAGGAATTCCTAAAGATTTTCCAGATGACGAACATATGAATGAATCTCATTCAATGTTTTAGCCTGGTGGTAAAAGTGGGACCAGGTCTGGAATGGAAGACCCTGACTCGGTCTATTTGAAGGAAAGGAGGACACTTGGGTTTGAAGCAACCGGAGGAGAGCCGCATGGAAACAGCTGGAGCTTGGGAAAGGAACCTTGTCCCCATGAGTATGTGGATTTGGAAATGTCACTCACAGAGATGACAGTGAGAGGGTCTATAAAGGGGTCGTTTCTGCAGTGAGGGGCAGGGATGAGGGCAGAGCTAGGGAGCTGACAGAGGTACATACAGCCTCTTCTCTCCTGGGAACCAATGAAGGAGGACCTTTTTTTTTTCTTTTCTCTTTACTTCAATCAACCCATAATAGTTGTAACTGTTGCTGGGGTTCAGTGTGATAGTTCCATACATGTAAACGGTGTGCGGTGCTCATATCAGGGTGACCAGTATTTTCACCTCTGTAAACATCTGTTAGTTCTGTGTTGGAGAATTAAAAACCTTTCTTGTATTTTTTTTTCACAAAAAAAATACACAATAAATTGCTGTGAACTAGAGACACCTTACTATTGTAATATGCTAGAACTTACCCTCTTCTCTAGCTGCTTTGTGACCTGCCATCTGGTGACCCCCCCATCCCCCACCCCCCCAGCTTCCGGTGACAATTACCCTCTACTTCTAGAAGATGAGCACTTATCTAAATATTGTTTTGGAGACAGGGCCTCATATAGCCCAAGCTGACCACAAACTCCCTATGTAGCTGAGGATGACCTTGAACTTCTAATTCTCCTGCCTCCATATCATGAGTTCTAAGATTACATCCCTGTGTCAGCACGGTGGGGCTGGGGATTGATTCAGGGTCTTATGCACGGGCAGCTGGCACTCTACCAACTGAGCCACAAGGACAGCCTAAAATTAGATTTCTTAATGTCCATATACAAGTGAGACCTGGGGGATCTGTCATTTTGTGTCTGGCTTATGCTTAACATGGTGACAATGCCTTTTTCTGAAGTCTGTGGGAAAGAAAATTGGGTGTGCCCTGAAGAATATCAAGACAGAAATTTGGGAGACTGGAGGCAAGGGGCAGTCACAATGGAAAGGCCTCCTGAGGGACTGGTGATGTTTCTGGAAGACAAAGAAGAGTGGATTTGTATTTCCGTGTATACTTCGTGGCTCTCAGTGGTTGGTTCTACAGAGGTAACATGATCACTGGGTATGATCACCACAGCAGAAATGTCTAAATAGGATTCTGTCAGGACAGGGTCCCCTGAAACACAGCATATGCCTTGCCACAGACCATCTGGTCATGCACAGTGATGGCATAGTGTCTCAGAAAGAGCTCTCTACTGTGTTCCAGCTGGTGTCTGCTTCTGCCAGCGCTGGGCACCTGAGTTATCATGGCCAGATGCTTCAGCCAGAGGCCTTCACCCACGAGTCAGCAAGCTCCTCACCTCCCATTACTTTGCACTGCTGTCCACACTGGACACTCTTGAGCTTAGCTGCTATGAAGCATTGTTCTGTAAACATACTTGTTGAGGGACTGGCTTCATGAATGACGAGGTGGATGGGTGACAGTTTTGTCCCTCTATAAACCAGGCACAGGACGTCACACTCGGGACATTCCCTCCCACCTTTGATCATCTATGATGAGGCTGTTTTTGCTCCAAAGCTGCTTAGAACCTTCTGGGCCAGGTAGGTCTTTGCAGACTATCCAGTTTAATACCCTCAAGATATTAAAGTCACTTCTTGCCACAACTTTTCCTCCTGACAAGTGACAGGATCTTGAGAAATTACTACTAAGCCACCACTGAATGAAAAGGAGACCATTTCCAATTATATTTGGATGCTCTAGAGATACAGAGAAGGAGAAATAGCATGAGGCTCCCACAGTACACAACATGCCGTCGCATCTGTTGCCACTTAAAGATTATCTTCAGTGACAAGGAAGGATGTGTCCCCATGGCCAATGTCTGGTGTGACATCTGCATGTGGATGTTTACAGCTTGTCCTGACACATCCGCCAACACATCAACTCAGCTCTCTGAAGGATCGTGTCTGGGGCTCTGCCGCAGCGTCATGGAAAGTCTGGAAAGACTGTAGGCAGGTAGCCAGGATGGCAGAGGATCTGGAAACATCATGAATGCTGAAGAGAATCAAGGGTATTATTTGCCAGAAGAGGACGACATGGCAGTTTCTGTGACCACTTCCATCTACACTCACTTGGACTCTGTGTCTCCCCCCACACACACTCCAGTGTGGGTATCCAGAGGACAGACCTACTGTGTGTGGATGTGAGTGACAGAGGCCAATTTCAGATCTGTCTAAGGACTTCTGTTTTTTAAGTGAGTTATAAGAACATGGAATTGACTGCCCGATGGGTTAATGGAGTGGCCAGACACCTCCAGCTCTGAAGCGACACTGACATTGATTTTGTGTCTCCAGCATGGAGGTCCCAGGATTCTTATAACAGAGCACAGTGGTGGAAAGAATGCCCAGCTTGTGGACCTAGAAGCCGCCGCGGGTCTTCGCTGTGGTTCTTCTCGTTGCTGGCTGCTCTCCTCTAAACATATTTTTCTCTTCAGTGGTTTTGGCCTCCCAACTGAAATGACTGCAAGCCTCGCTTCTCTCTGTCTGTGAGGGGGGAAAGGAGAGAGTGCAAAGGAAAGGGAAAGACAGAGAAGAGGGGTCTGAATTTCCTAACAAAGAGCTTAAGAGGTCTAGAGAAGACTATCCAAATAGAGAAACCTCATAATAAATAAATGTACAGTAACAGCCCCCCAAGCCCAAATTATGAAACAGAAAAGGCCAAACTCTCCATATTGAGTCTGTCTGTCTGTCTATCCAGAAGCAGAGCTCTACCTACCTACCTACAAGATATCTTTAGAAACAACGGAGTTGCCTGACCTGGGAACTAGCTTACATGGAGTTCAAGACTGGGGATGGGCAGGTGGGAGCCTTCTGAAGCTCAACCCTCCTGCAAATGGAGGAAAGGGAGACTCATGGTCTCCATGGCAACCAAGGGCCCCAAACATAACACCCTCCTTTCCACCTGGGGCAAGCCTACCCAAAGAAAGCCACTAGGCTAAGGTGTGAGGTGTTGGAGCCTCCAAAGTGGTGGTTGGTGACGTCAGTGAAGGTGCTGATGGAGTGATTTTTCTTGGAATTATTCAGAGTGCATCCCATAAAATAGAAATTAATCTGTCAGCTGCAATGTCTAAAATAAAAACTGGTTCACAACCACTTTATTTGGGACAACACCACTGCCAACCAGAAATGGCCCTCAGCTCCCCCCTCAACTCCTGCCTTGGCCCTGGGGGCGGGGTGGGGGCCTGTCAGGGATTTTTTTTTTCACAGTGTCACGAGCTGTTGGAGCCAGAAGGGCTCACAGGGACCAGCCAACCTCTCGTTTTACAGTTGAAGTTTCGTTTGAACCTGGGCTCCAAGAGGGCTCAGCGTCCAACAGGAAAGCATTAACATTTTCCAGAAGCGGTTGTCGTCTCTCTGCTGCAGGCTACTTTAACATGAAAATCCGCATCTTGTTTGAATTAGCTCTCACACTCTGGGTGCTGAGACTGGAAGAGAGAGGGGTGAGAGGGAGGAAGTGATGTCACAGGAGACCTCTAGTAAAAGCCAGTGGACAGAAGGACAGTTGCCACCCGAGCCTACCCTCCGTTAGCCATTGGTGTGAAAAGGTGAGGCTGTTCTTCTGGAGCAGCTGATTTGGGTTGGGGGGGGTGCAGCAAGTGACCAGGGACCACTCCAGGAGAAGCACCTGTAGATGCAGCTCAGGGGGGTGACAGGAGTCTCTCTGCCTTATTGGATACACAGACGCAAGGGTACTACTGTCTGTTGTGTGGAAGGGTTAAGGGTACCCCTGTTTGGACTCACTGTGATCAAGCAACTGGCCAAAGTCACTGGGCAACTTCTCAGAGGATGTAAGCCATTAGAAGAGGGGGGGAAAAATCCTCTCAGCCAAATCCCCACCCTCCACCCCAACACTGCCTCCTCCACCAGCTAGCTATGTCTTACAGGGAAACTGGAGTCAACCACATGGAGCATATGTCTCAGAGGGAGGACTCAAATTCCCTAGGACCCTAGGCTGTCTCAGAGCCCACAGAGACCCTCCCTGCCTAGATTTCCTTCCCATGTTCCTGTGGTGTGTGGCAGGGGGAAGGGGTGGGCAGAGAGAGAGGCTGTGCCGACAATCGAAAGTCTGTTCAGAAGCCCAGAGGAAAACATTAGTACAGATGAAGTAGGAGAAAGAAGATTTCAGCGCTTCCAAGAATACCTAAATAATTGCTGCCGTTCTGGCTCTCGGATTGGTGGTTTATTTGAGTAATGAGTCTGGCATGAGTCCTTTATGCCATACTTTGGTCCCGGAGGTTAGACTGACTTTGTAGTGTCTGCAAGGGACATCCCAAGGGCGTGTGGTATTCTGGGCACTCCACACTGAGGCAAAGGAACAGAAAGCTGGACTTTGGAGCTGGGGTGTTGGTAGAGTACTTGCTTAGCATTTGGGGAGCCCTGGGTTTGATCCCCAGCACTGCTTTAACCAAGTATGGTAACACATGCCTGTAATCACAGTACCAGGGAGACCGAAGGATCAGATGTTCAAGGTCTTAGGGCACTGGAGGTCAGCCAAGGCTGTGTGAGACCCAGTGTAGAAGAAAAGTTTGGTTCTATGATGGTTGGCGTCAATGGTCAATTCTAACAGGTTTTAGAATCTCCTAGAAGACAAGCCTCTAGACAACCCTTGAGAGATTACCTTGTTTGGGTTAGTGGCAGTGATTAGTGATTATTGATTAGTGATTGATGGCGGTGTCCATGCAGCCTCTGGAAATAGCATGGGAGTGTAATGTAGATGGTTCCTCAATGAGCAAGGCATTGTGGAGTTTCCAGCTGCTTGGCAAAACCCTGCCTGGATTGTCTTGCAGAGCACCCCATGTGCTTTTACTGGTCTGTGTGTTCATGTGTATTGCCATAATAGGGCTATTGGGATTTCCTTGTGGCATGACAGCATGATACTTTTATGGATTTGGATGGAATGGAAGAGAGAAATACAAGCTAATGAAAGTTATAAAAATTGGCCTGACTGTGGGACTTCTGAAGAACTAAGATTTCGTGAATAAAACATGGGTGGTTCAGATTTCAATTTCCCCTAAGCAAGTTCCCATGGATAGTGAAACTAACTCCTACAGTTGGTCTGATTATGGCCAGTTCCCTCGAAGTAATTCTGACCTCCCTGAAGTTGCAATGTCTCCCTCCCTATGTCTGGATGATTATCTTGAGAGAGTTAACAAAAAAAATTGCATATGGCCAGACAGAATTAATGGGAACATCTTATACAAAAGGTTCTGATTTCATCTACTGTACCAAGTATCAAGGCTCCTAAAAAAGCTGAGGTCAGAGGCCAGTCAGGAGAGCATAAAAGTTATGTTGTTCCAACCATAATATCTAAGTTCCCAAGATATGTATCATATCGCTTGCTAGGAAGGGCTTAGTATGCCTTCAATATACTGATACTGTAAAAAGCTAGAGTGGCATGATCCTCCATCGCCTTATACAGGTACCTATATAGACGGACAAAGGATGGTGGGAAAACATGAAAATGGAATAAAGATCTCCCCTTTTTAGAAAGGCTAGTCAGAGCAGGACCCTGTTTCAGAATGTTTGTTTAACTATGCAAAGATGTGTTGCATTTGTTTAACTATGTAAAGATGTGTTGCATTTGTTTAACTATGTAAAGATGTGTTGCTATTTTACCTTGCCTGCCTAAGGCACCTGATTGGTCTAATAAAAAGCTGAATGGCCAATAGCAAGGGAAGAGATATAGGCAGAACTTTCAGGCAGGGAGAGTAAGTAGGAGGAGAAATTTAGGCTTGAAAGAAGAGGAAAGAAAAGGAGAAGACAAGGAGATGCCAGGGTCCTGACAGACAGACATAGAGGAATCAGGAAAGTAGGACATACAGAATGAAAGAAAGGTAAAAAGCCCTGAGGCAAAACATAGATGAATAGAATCAAGTTAAATTAAGTTAAAAGAGCTAGTGGGACAAGCCTAAGCTAAGGCCGAGCATTCATAATTAATAATAAGTCTCCATGTCTTTATTTGGGAGCTGGATGGTGGCCCAAAGAAAATGCCAACTACAGAACCCTATTGCATAAAGGATGCTCATAGATGGCTAAATGGCTACTACAGAAAAACAGGCTGCAGGTATTGCATAAGAGATCAAATAGAACCGATTCATGAGAACGAAAAGCTGCTTGTCTAGACTGAACCTGGCCCTGTCTCTCACCTTATGACTGCAAGAGCTGCCAGTCAGTTCATGGCTAGAAAATAGACTTGCTGACTTTTCCATATGATAAAAAACTGTTTCTTACTTAAAGTTGATAAATAATAAAATATGAGAACTAACAGAACCTCTAAGGGAAGGTGGCAAGTGAGGTTTCAGAATAAGACGATGCTATCAGAAAATGTCTTAGAAGCCATGATCTGGCCTGAGCACAGCATAATAATTTTACTTTTCTGTGTATAAATAAAGAAATCTTTCCTGTAAGGCCAGCAGCAAAACTTGATTCAACATCTCTGTGTAAGTCTTATTTCTTCTACTGCCAACTCCACACCTGTAGCTGGAGTTTTCTCTCTGGGGCTGTGGGCTCCGGGGCTGTGGGCTCCGGGACTGGCAGGACTTGGTGGGAGCTGGAGAGAAATTCTCCAGCTACACACACCTCCTCTTCAGGTTTCTGGATTCTGCTGGAGCTGGACTCTGGCAGTGGTAGTGATGATGATGATGATGGTGGTGGTGGTGGTGGTGGTAGTGATGAATAGAAACATATATACAATATGTTTTAACAAAAATAACCTTAAATTTTTATCAATATACAAAAACTCTTTAAACAAGAGTAGAAACATATATACAGTATAACAAAAATAACTTTAAATTTGTATCAATATACTATAGTCCCCTAAATGATAACAAACATCCATAACTCATCAAATAGCCAAAAATCACCCTAACCCCTCAAATCTTGGGAATGTAGGCATAGTTTTTTCATACTGCTTCCTGCTGTCTGTGGATAAAATATCTTTAGGGTCCCAGAGAGAATTTTGAGATAATGACCAAGTCCTGGGAAGACCAGAAGTAATCTTTGCTGATAGATATTACCTGTCAAGATTCAGGAGATCTTTCCTGATCAAATCTGATCCATACTCCACTGAAGGAATCCACAGTCTCTCATCTCCTGTGGGAACAAAACTCTAAAACATTTTTTATTTTCATTTAACAAATATATCTTTTGACTTCTTTTTTAAAATTGAGGCATTCTTAAAATATCTATGCTGTATTATTTCAGCAGTCCTTCCAATCCCATGGGTCCTAGCCGCTGTCTTTTGCACTTCAGCATTCAAAAAATTCAAAATCAACACAATACTATACAGGATCCAGACTCCCTGTGTATTTCCCATCTTATGTGGCCTTTTTTCTTTTGCTCTCTCTTTAAAGACTTTACTATTTCTAAACTATTTATTTCTTTCTATAACTGTCCATACCTTTTTTTCTCTCCTTCTTAAGCCCATGCACATTGTAAAACACACTGGAACCTATTTAGAGGTTTTTTTCCAATCTGGCTCTTTTTTACTACATATATTCAGTCTTTTTTTACTGTGTGAGCAAATCTTTAAAGTGCTAACCTACACCAAGATCCTTCCTGAGCGGCTCTCAGCTGCCCACTTCTCTGCTCATGAAAACCAAGAATGAAACTTGAGGCTGGTCAGAGGTTTGTCTGACCAGGAACTGCATTCAACCTTCCTAGAGTTCCAGAATGCTGATGTTTGCACCGTGGCAGGCAATTTTACTTAGGCTTTTTTTTTTTTGGTTCCTACCTAACATACTGGCTGCTCAAGAGTTTTCCCTAAGGCAGAAACTCTTAAATGACCTGAATTCTCTTTTTTTTTTTAAGCTTTCTCAGGCACTATGGAAATTCGAGCCCCATGTTGGGCACCAAAATGTTGTTGCTGTTTTTGCTCTTTTACTCTTTTGGGGAGGCCCACCACCCAGCTCCCAAATAAATCACACATGGAGGCTTATTCTTAACTATGAATGCCCAGCCTTAGCTTGACTTGGTTCTTGCCAGCTTTTCTTAACTTATCTCATCTACCTTTTGCCTCTGGGCTTTTCCCGTTCTTGCACTTCTGTAAACCTTACTCCGTGGCTGGGTGGCTGGCCCCTGGAGTCCTTCTCCTTTTCTGGCTACTTCTTCCCTCATCCTTTCCTCCTCCCAGATTTCTCTTTCTATATATTCTCTCTGCCTGCCAGCTCTGTCTATCCTTTCTCCTGCCTTGCTATTGACTGTTCAGTTCTTTATTAGACCATCAAGTGTTTTAGACAGGCACAGTAACACAGCTTCACAGAGTTAAACAAATGCAACATAAACAAAAGTAACACGTCTTAAAATAATATTGTACAACATCTCCCACTACAAATACTTCATGTATTATAGACTGAAAATGTCTCCTCTCTATTGGACACTCCATCCCTCCCTCCCCCTTTCACTCTCCCTCCCTTCCCCCCTCTCTCCCTTCCTCTTCCTCTCCCTCCCTCCCTCCCTTCCTCCCTCTGAGACACATTCACTACTCCCCATTCCCTGCCTCTTGTGATTGTTGGTGTAACTGGGCCCCAGTAATTCCTGGTTCAACAGTATCTGCCTTCCCCAAAGGCTCCCATGATGCTTTCTATTGGATGGTATAATGGTGTGTTCAATCTGCCTATATGAAATCAAGAAAACCGTGAGGATGAATGTGGGACATCGCTTCTCTGGCTCTAGGCTGTGGCCCACTAGTACCCTTTTGCCCACTGGGGACTTCTGCATTAGGGGACAGTACAAGGCTGAGCTCTGACTGAGAACCCGTGACTCTTCACACCTACATCTAAGATGCACATTTTGCAGATGCTTGTCTCCAGCATGTGGCTTGCCTGCTCATTTTCTCTGCCTTTTAGTGGGCAGATGCTGTTAATTAATTTTTTTACAGTGCTTGAATGAAACCCAGGCTTCTCATAGATTAGGCAAGTGCTTAGCTACAATTTCAGCCAGAAGCTTTTAATTTTAATAAATCTAATTTAGCAATTTTTTTCTTTCATGGTTATTGCTTTCTGTGTTCTCAGCCTGCACTTGAATCATGGCTGTATTCTCCTGTATTTCTTCTGAAAGCTTTTAAATATTTAAAAAGTTGTCTTAATATATTTGGTGGGGTTTGTTACATTTCTATGTATTTATTTTGGGGTGTTCTGATGGTATATATGTGCTACAGTGTGCCCAAGGAGGTCAAAGGCCAACTTACAAGAGTCACTCTCTCCCTCCATTCCATGGGTCCCAGGGCTCACACTCAAGTCATCAGGTGTGACAGAAGTCATCCTTACCCACTGAACCACCTCACCAGCCCAGGCCTTATAATTTCAACATACCCATTTAGGTCCGAACCATCTTGGGCTGCTTGTCCATGGGATATAGGATAGAATTCACAGTTTGTTTTTTGTTGTGTGGGATATTTGGTTGTCCTAAGTCTTTTATTGAAAAAGCTTTCTCTTCACTCCTTGGAAACATTGTTGAAAATCAGTTGACCTTGTAAATGAGTCCTATCCAGTGTGATTCAATTGAAACAATAGAATAACAAAAGGCCACGACTACAGTAGCAATTTCCTGTAGCAATTATCTAAATATACTTTTGCAGAGGATGAAAAGTACAGTTTGGTATTATTTGCTTTGTTCATATGTTATTTTTTGATCTGTTTATTTTATTTTAAATGTAACTTTTCTGTTCATTGGCTCTAATCTTACAAATCTAGATTTGTATTTCATTTTAATTTCCATTTCATGTCTTTAATTTTTCTAGGATTTTTTTTAAAAGACATGGCTTTGTGATATAACTCAGACTGGCCACAAGCTTGTCAACTGGGGGGCCTCCAGACTGGCTCTTATCCAGACTTTGGAAACCCTAAATCCTTACCTACCTGCTTCTGCTTCTCAAGGCTAGGAATACAGGTATATGTCACCATGCCTGGCTCCATTTTTATTTCACTTATAAAATTTTTATTTTCTATTTTACTATTTTATGTGTTTGGGAATTTTGCTTGCATGTATGTCTATGCATCATGTGTGTACCTGGTGCCAAGGTGGGTCAGAAGAGGGCGTTGGATCCCCTGGAACTGGAGTTACAGATGCCTATGAGCCACCACATGAGTGTTGGGAGTCAAACCCGGGACCTCTGGAAGAGCAGCCAGTGCTCTTAAGTGCTGAGCCAACTTTCACTCTCAGCCCATTTTTCTGTTTCACTTTTAAGAAGGTCTAGCTTTATAAGAGCTTGGGTAAGGGAGGGATTTGTAATAGTTTGAGAATCTCTGCTCTATACCATACAAGTCCCATAGGCTAATAACACACATTGTAATATAATGAGGTTGTACAGTCAAATATTAATACTTTGGGGAAACCTTCGCTTTACAAAGTAATCCAGGCAGAAAGAGTGTAAGAGCCAGAAGGGATGGAGGACACTGAGCAAACAAGGTGCTCTAAATCAACATGATCATAAGAACGCACAGAGACTGTGCAGCATGCACAGGGCCTGCACGGGTCTGCACCCGGTCCTTTGCTTTTATATATTACGGCTTCCAGTTTAGTGTTTTCATGTGATTTCTGAGTGTGTGAACAAGTATGTCTCTGATTCTTGGGCCTTTCCTTTGGCTCTTCTCTTTCTGTTTGTTTTGTCCAATTCCAATGTGTTAGTTTCTGTTTTATCTGGTTATATTTTTTTATTATTATCCTTTAAAAGCCTGTTAGTTTTCTTTTTTATTTTGTTTGGGTTTTGGTTTGTCAAGACAGGGTTTCTCTGTGGAGCCCTGGCTGTCCTGGAACTCACTTTGTAGACCAGGCTGGCCTCTGCCTCCTGAGTGCTGGAATTAAAGTCGTGCACCACCACTGTCCGGCACCTGTTTGTTTTCTAATGAGAGACAAATGGGGTGGATCCTGGGAAGGGAGGTGGGGAGGAACTGGGAGGAGTAGAGAGTACGTGAAGGGAAAAAAGTCTACTTTCAATAAAAAGGGAGGAGGAGTAAGCCAGGTCTATCCTGGGACTCCACGGGATTTTTTTTTTTTTTTTTGGTTGTTGGTACTGGGGATCAAATCGCTCACACTAGACAAAGCTCTATCTACCAGTAGCTCATGCTCCTTAAAATCTTAAATATATCACACATATTATAAAGACTATCCGGAGGGGTGTTTTCAGAACTGATGAGGTCAGAGAACCCTTTCTTCACGAAGCATCTTGAGGGATGGGTGCTCCTCGGAACACTTCTGGGGACTGCTGATGCATACTGTCTTCCATGAGTACCAGTGTTGGATGGAAAGGCTCCAACAGTACCTTCCACTGTAGCGCCTCTCCTCTTCAGGCAGCTTTCCTTCCTCAGAGCTCACAGCCTTCCCGCCCCAGCTGTCTGGTGTAGCACAGAACCAATGCCACCTCCATCTCCTGTCCTGCTGAAGACATTCTGGGAACGTTGTCACTGCCCTGGAGCCTCCTCTCTTTCTCTCCCATCCTCTAGACTGCACATCTGGACCTTAAGTTAGGGGCTTTAGAGGAGCGGAACTGAACGTCACTTGTATCTCCAGTGCCTGGTGCGCAGTAAATGGCTGTGTGGCACTCAGGTGAGTTAAGCTGCCCTTACTTCACATCTCAGTCTTACCTCCGTCTTGAGATTTCACCAGTGAGCCATACAGCCATGTGTGGCAGTCCATCTATCTATGACATCCAATCTCGCGTGTTCATGCTTCCTGGGGTACTGTTCACTCCCCACATCCAACAACCTTCTTACCCACGCACGTCCTGATGGGCACTGTTCTCACTGCAAGGCCTTTGTCTAGGCTGTTCCTTAGGCTGAGATCCTTGCCATTTCTTTTCCCTTCCTTCAACTTCCAGATGCAATGTCACCTCTAGGGAGATTTCCATATCATTCTCCATTCCGTGGCCCTGACCTGCTTTTCATGTCTTTATTGTCCCCTCCTCCAGTGTGATTTTGTAGGTAAAGTACTTACCACCTGGCACTCAACTTCTAAAGTCACTGGATTCCTGGGCTAGAACAGCACCTGAGACAGGACACGGGACATCTGGTTGAATGAACGACTCAATCCAGTAACCACAGACAAGAACATCGTTTCACCCAGGACAGCACAGACACCCCCACACAGATCATCTGAATGTGGCTGCCACTGTTCAGACTCCCAAGGCAGAGGAAGGCTTGAAGTGACTGACCTTCTAACATAAGCTGATTCACGAAGGGCGCCCTCCAGCCGCCTGGCCAGCTCCATGCAGCAGGACCGTGAAAGGGGTCCTTGTCACTTACGACTGTGTGGTCATTCATTGGAGTTGGCTCTCCTGCCACAGAATTTCATGTTTAAAAAAATCCAAACCGTGTTGAAATGTACACCCGGGCACAGGTGGTGGGGTGGGATGGAGGAAGGAGAGAGGAATGAAGACATCTATTTGGAAAGTTCCTTACGGAGATGGCAGATGACAGGAGCCAAGGTCACTGCTCAGAACTTGGGCTCAGGTACCCTTCTCTGTGACTTCCGCCCCAGAGCGGTCATTGTTGAGTTCTCAGAGCATAGGGGAGGTGGGTGCATGGGCAGACGGGAAGCAGTAAACAGGAGCTCAGGGGTTGTTTGAAGGGTCTAGAGAGTTGGGGAAAACTATTTCTGTTCTACCAGGTTCCAAATGTCTGGAGTTCTTGAACTCCCTTATAACTAAGACTTGGTAAGTGTTTGATTCCTAAACAGTCTATGGGTCTTCACCATTCCCTGTCCCCAAGCTGCCATTCCTTAAGGCTTATCAACATCCCCCTAGACTGTGAAACTAGCCCCCAACCCAATGGCCTGACTTCTCTGATAGTGTCCATTGCGTTTTTCTTCCAGCAGCCCACTGGTCACTCAGTGGAGGAACTATCCCTTAAACAGCTTCAGTGGAGCGTGGTCCTTATTGCTGAAACGTGCCTTCCTGCCTGGCATCCAGGCTCTCCAAGCTGTGTCCTGTCTGGGGCTCCTGCAGTGCCCACCCCCCTCATTGTCCACCTGACTCAGTGTGCTACGGGAAGTCTAGGGAGCCTGTGAGATCCTGCCCAGGCCACTCTACTTCATAGCAGGGACAGACTCAGAAGCTCTGTGGGATGGAACTGTGCAGTCCGGGAGGGTTTCCTAGAGGAGGTGATAGAAGAGTTGAGTCTTAGAGAAGTTAGGGTTAGTGAGGCAAAAAGTGAGGTGGCGTTCATGATTTGCATAAGGAGTGAGGGATCATGATTGGGAGAGGATGCTAGTGCGTGGGACATGGGAAGGTAGAGCTGAGCTGGGTATCTTTGCAGCCCAAGATCTGTATGCTTACCTGGGCTAGGAAATAAAGCTTAGCAGGGTCCAAGCTAATGGTCTGCCACCAAGACATCTAAATAAAGCCAGGACACTTGGGTGTGCAGCCTCAGAGCAAAGCCAGAGAACAAACCATAGCTAGTGACAATAAGAAATGACAGGGCTCCGGTCTGTCTCCACCCATGAGAGATTTGGATAAACCAAATGCAAAAAGTGTCCCACACTTGTAATCTCAACACTCAGGAGGCTGAGGCAGAAGGATTGCCATGAGTTGGGGGCTATTCTGGACTAAGTGGTGAGCTCCCACCTAGCCTAGGCTACACAGCCAGGTCCTGTCTCAACACTCTCACACTATAAAGAAACTCACAAGGAGAAAGCAAATCCCAAGTTTGTTCTTCACATGGGGGTTGACCAAAGTGTTCACGGCCTCTGAAGTCGCAAAATCCTTTGCTTGAGGAATTAATGAAATGAGTTGCCCAAATTAGCATCATGCCCCGTAGGGCCCAGAGAGGAGCTAATGCAATTTTATTCTGAACAGATGCTCTCGAAACCCAGGCGACAAGGAATTTCCACAAGACAAAGGGGTCCTGCCCAACCAGAGCTGGTTTTTAAAGACGGACAAACCCACAAGGAAACAATCCACCATGGGGTTGTCGGGGAGAGACAGGGCCTCGAGGACTCGAGGACGCCAGTGAGTGAGTGAAGCCCCATTCTGCAAGAGCAACAAGCAAATACCCAGAGCATGGCTGAGCACGCTAGACCAGGCACCATGAAGGAGAGGAGAGGGAGACTGGAAAGGGGTCTTCAATTGCAGGGGTTGAATGCTGTGCCCTGAACTCATGGCCACTGCAAGCCTCGGGATGTGACTCTAACTGGGAGACTAAGGTCTTTTCAGACAGAAGAAAGGAAGCTGGAGATGAAAGCGGAGATTGAGATGCCGTGGGTACGAGAAAACAAACAAACAACAAAAAAAAAAAACTCCAGAAGCTCCAAAAGGAAGACTTGGAGCTTCCAGAGAAAGCACAGCCTGCCCATACCTTGATTTCAGACTGTAGGTATTGTGGTCTTGTGTGTGTGTGTGTGTGTGTACACGTGTGTGCTTATATACAAGTGTGTGTGTGTGTGTGTGTGTGTGTATTCATTCACACATGTCAGCATGTGTGTGGAGGACAGAGGTCAACCTTAGGTGTTGTTCATCAGGAGCCAGCCACCGTGTTTTCTGAGGCCTGGACTTCTCACTGGTAGGCTAGGCCGGTTGGTCAGTGAACCCCAAGTGTTCACCTGCCTCTGCCTCCCCAGGGCGGGGATGGCAAACACGCATCACCACACTCATCTTTTTCACACAGGTTCCAGGGATTGAACTCCGGTCGTCACACTTGCACAGCAAGCAGCTTGCTGAATGACCTTCCAGCCCCTCATACTTTCTTGAGAGCATCTTGTTTCCATAGTATATGATCCTCCTGCCTAGACACACCAGTCTTCATCCACACTGACATCTCCACCAGGCCCTGGCCACGAGGGCCCATTCCTCCCCACTCTAGGGCCATAGCCTATCCTTGGGGACAAAGTAGTTGGATCTTTCCCAGAATGCTCCTGGCTCCTGAGGGAGTGTTGTCAACACCCAGGAACCCTCTTTAAGGGCATGCATCTATGCTCCTGTGTGATGTGAGGCTGGAGTCCTTTATGGTCACCGATGGTTGGGAGGTTATAGACCATTTTTCTTCTGGTCTCCAGCCTTTGCCAGCTGGGCTAGAGGGGCCAGACAAGCAGAGAGGCAAGGAAAGGCCCACAATGCAGCCACTCATGTCTCCTTGCAGTGAAGATCCACACATTCATTCCTCAAAGGCCCCTGGGGAGTCACCAGGCTCACGTCAGGAGTCTCCCAGGTAACAGTCCCGTCCCAGGCACATCTCATGGCGTTGGTATGCATTTACGTCACAAAGACCCTGTGTCTTTATATTTTCCTACAGCAGCATGGCTGAAGCAACCCTGGGTGCCTGCTTCCCTGACTTTGAAGGCTGGTGAGAAATTCCACCTCAGACCTTCCCCTCTGCTTCATCCCAAGAATGCTGAGAAATAGGCTCAGCTTGGGTGTCTCTAAGACGCTCATTGTCCAAGCCTATGACATGATTCATGACGGCAGCTGCTCCACACCCTCCCTGCACGGTGGCAATTAAGGGTCATTTGTCATGACTCTGAAGTCAAAATACAGTTCTTTCACTACATCCCCATTCATTCCAAGCCCCTTGTCACAGAGGAAGTGAAGTTAGACCCCAGGGAGGAGGCTCGCTTGTCTAGAGCCACAGTGTGTGTTTAGCTAACCGTGCACCAAAGGCTTCCCGCTCCCTGGACCAGGGGTGTTCCTTACCATACTTACTATCACTCTGGAGCAGCATCCTCGGGCCAGAGTTATGTCACACCTACCCAGGTGGGTCACATCTACCATGTTATCCCAAGGAGGTCACAGCCACTGCTGAGTGAGTCAGACCTCCATTCACAACATGGGGGTAGGTGGTGGCAGGGCTCCCTGTGGGCCAGTCTGGGGGACCTCACCTTTTAGATACACCTTGGGCTCCCTCCCTTTCTGCCTGCCTCCTCTACCTGTTTCTCTCCTTAACTACTGGAGTTAAACCCCTCCTGATTAAACAGACTGCCACTCTGTCCCAACTTCGGCTTGTCATAAATACATTTCTCTTCCACAAAATGTATCTCCTGGTCGCTCCCTAGTTACAAAGCCTCTCCAGGACCTCTTTTAAAGATTTTTACAGATTGCTTACACGTATGTACCTCAAAAGACTGAGGGCTCCTACTACTTGTTCCCACACCTTCTAGACTTTCCATTTCTTTTTTATTTTATTTACTTTTATTTTTTTATCTTTTGTTTTTTTCAAGATAGTGTTTCTCTGTGTAGTCCTGGCTGTCCTGGAACTCACTCTATAGACCAGGTTGGCCTTAAACTTGCAGAGATCTGCCTACCACTGCCTCCTGAGTGCTGGGATTAAAGGTGTGTGCCACCACTGCTCAGCTGACTTTTTTTTTTTTTTTTTTTTTTGGTTTTTCAAGACAGGGTTTCTCTGTGTAGCTTTGTGCCTTTCCTGGAACTCGCTTTGTAGACCAGGCTGGCCTCAGACTCACAGAGATCCACCTGCCTCTGCCTCCCAAGTGCTGGGATCAAAGGCGTGTGCCACCACCGCCTGGCTGACTTTCCATTTCTTAAGATCCAGCTCAGCGGCTTGAATTCTCTCCTTCACTATGGATGACTTATCTCCCAACAAACCCAAAGCCCTTCCTGAAGGGAGAAATAGGAAACAAAAACCCAGAGCAAGTGAAAAGCAGACCTGGGACCTGTGGCTGGGTCCAGGACTTGGTGCAGGGCTTGACTGATGGGCAAGTCCATGGCCTGGTCTATGGCTGGTCAGTGCCTGGTCTATGGCTAGAGCTAGGGCTGAGTCCATGACTGAGTCCATGGCTGACTGTAAGGCTGGACTAGGGCTGGGATTAGGGATGGTCCATGACTTGAATCCATACCATAGGAGGGTTATGGCTGTGTTCACGGCTTGGTCCAAGTCTAGGTCCATGGCTGGAACTGGAACTGAGCCCAGGGCTAGTTCTTTAGCTGGATCCAGCGCCAGATCCAGAATGGGGTCCACAGCTGGATCCATGACTGAGTACCACAGCAAGGTCTGTGCCTATGTCCACGGGTTGGTTCAGAGAAGCTGAAGTCTGAGTCGACAGCTGGACCCATGGACAAGCTTGTGGCTAGATCTGTGGCTGATGGCCGGATGCCCTTTTCCTGGGGCCACAGTAACCCTACCTGTCCCTCCAGCCTAGCGGCCTCAGAGGCTTGGTCTGGGCCTTCTGCCATTAGGAGTGGTGAGCAAGACCAGATCTGCTCCGCAGTTACACTTCTCCCACAGCTAACCTTGTGACCTCCAGCCAGGCCTGGTCCTTATCTAAGTCCTGGTTTCTGCCTAAGAAATGATCAGACGGGGCTGAAACCGTGGCCTACAAGCTGTGTCTTATAGGGTCTAAGTTTTTTTGTGTACTTCTTCCAAGGCCTGGCGTGGATAGTGGAGTTTACAAGTTGAGTGTTGGCCTGACTTACTGTGACCAGAACAAGCCGACATAAACCAAACCTTCACACAGGAAGACTGAAGCAACCCAGGTGTTCCTCTTTACTGTCTAGTTAACACATGATATTACAGCCACAAAGGGAATACTATACAGCCAGAAAAATAAAGATGCTAAAGGAATATTATTATCTGACCAATGTATTTGAGCATTTTATTTCTGCTTTAATAAATTCAAAATGTCTAGCGGAAAAAAAAGCAATCCAGATGTTTTCTTAATGCTAATAATACATTAAACTACAAAACAAAAATACAGAAAAATATGTCATATGCAATTTATTACATACTAAAATAAAATAAAGGGAAAAAAGTAAACATATCAGCAGATTCTCAGTTTGCATATCAAAACCCTGTAAGGATTTGTTTGTTGGAGACAGGGCCTCATTAGGTAGTCTTAGCTGGCCTGGAACTTGCTATGTAGAACAGGCTGGCCTCAAACTTACAAGGTCTGTCTTCCTCTGCCTCTGAGCACTGAGATTAAAGGTGTGTACCGCCAAGCAAACCTGACCGACCAAGAAGGGCACACCTTGGCAGGGGTGTATCCTGCTGTGTGCTGTAAGGTGGGAATGGGTGGTGAATAGAAGGGCTGATGAAATCCAGGGGAAAGAGAGTTCTCACTCTACACACACACACACACACACACACACACACACACACACACACACACCCTTTAATAGCATTTAAAAATTTGAACCATGTAAATAGTCTACATTTTTTTAGGCTGCTTTTGAACTGGACAGGTAGTTGAGGATGATCTTGAACTTCTGGATCCTGCCTCTAACCTCCAAAGTGCTGGAACTGTAGACTTGTCTGGCTTAAGTGGTGTTGGAACTCAAATCCAGGGCCTAGTGGGGTGTGCTAGGCAAGCACTCTGCCGACTGAGCTACATCCCCAGCGTAATACACCACCTTTTCAAATTAAAATTTAAATAAAAAATAATACACTAAGTACAAAGAAAAAAGGCCAGGGGAAAATCAGTAGACTAGACGGTTTCTAGGCTGTCTTACAGTCTTGATAAGAAGCTGGGAAAGTGGATAAGAGGTGGGGGAAGAACACCAAGAATGGCCACAAATGCCTGTCACCAAAGGCAGAGGAGGAAGGTCCCTGGGGTTCAGGAAGCCCACCTGCTGAGACCCCAGGACCTGCCTGAGCCCTTCTGTACACACAGTCCTGGTGCCCCCCCCCCCCCCCCCCCACTCCTGAGAGCGCTGTGTGCCCTCCCATGCCTGGCCGCACTCCTGGACTCCCAAGGGTGGAGGCTAGTGGCTGCCTTCCTCAGCCAGCAGGCCAGAAGCAGCCCCACCCTCCTGCCAGCAGGATGCAGGCCTGTCTCCAGCCGACGCCAGCTCCAGACTGTGGCCTGAGCCGAGTCCAGGACAGAGCCCAGGGCACAGATGTTCCCATTCTCTGGCTCCCGACGAGCTTCTTGAAAAAATCCTGGAGCCAGCCTGCCTCAATCCACCTTTGAGTGGAGAGAAGAGGGGCCCTTCTCTCCTGCGGCTGCGGGCACCTGGCTGCCCGCCCTCGGGGGCCAGCCGCAGGCTGCTGCAGGTCCATGCGGCCCTTGTCTGCACTGCTGGCTGTTGGCCGAAGTCCCTGCAGAGAGGCGGTGACTGAGAAAGGGCAACACAAGTTCCAGTTGGCCCTGTTTGAAAGTCTCTGGCTTTTTCTGGATGCCTTACACTTGGGGAGGTGTCTGGCTGAGGTGAGGGGCAGACCTGCAAAGTCCCCTGAACTGGGGGCCCTCCAGCCAGGCCAGGACACACATCCCCTGGTCTCAGAGAGGAGAGGGGAGAACTCAATGTCCACTGAGGTACTCTTGCCTGCCAAGCATTTACAGTGCACAGAACTGCCTAAAAAGCAAGACTCTGGAGGTTGGGGGATGGGGTCGGGCTGGCTTAGTGCCTTCTGTATAAGCACAAGGACCTGAGTTCCAATTCCAGCACCCCTCCCACCAAAAAAAGGGGGTGGGGTGGGGAGGAGGCTCCCTGGGACATAACTCTAGGCGAAGGCACTTGTCTCACACTTGTCTCCAAGCCTGATGACCTGAGTTCAATCCCCAGTCCCCACATGGTAGAACAGCACTGACTCCATTAGGTTTCCTCTGACCTCTACACGTACATCATGACATTCACGCACACACATGCACATGTATATACACACAATAAATAAACAATGTAGCCGGGCGGTGGTGGCGCACGCCTTTAATCCCAGCACTCGGGAGGCAGAGGCAGGCAGATCTCTGTGAGTTCAAGGCCAGCCTGGGCTACAGAGTGAGTTCCAGGAAAGGCGCAAAGCTACACAGAGAAACCTTGTCTCGAAAAACCAAAAATAAATAAATAAATAAATAAATAAATAAATAAATAAACAATGTAATTTTTAATTAAAACTGAACACTAACGCTAATAATAAAAAGTAAAAGCCAGGTGCATTGGAATGTGCCTGTAACCCCAATGCTGAGAAGCCAGAGACAGGAGGATCCCTGGGGCTTCCAGAGAATCTAGAGGAACTGGTACACTGCAGTTTCAGCGAAAGACCCTGTCTCAAAAAATAGGGTGGAGAGCAGTTAAGGAATACTCTCAGTTCTACCTCAAGCCTCCACATGTGTACACACACACACACACACACACACACACACACACACACACACGTATGTACACACCCACATACGCACATTAATAAATAAAATCCAGGCTCTGTTGGGAGCTGTGTGATCTTGGTTATGCAGTGTGACATGCGCTCTGGTCCCCAGTTTCATCGCCTATCAAATGGGATGATAATAATGACATTCCTGGAGATGCGATGACATAGAGGTGATAAATGTCTAGTCAGACAACTGGTGCTGAAAAAAAAAAAAAAAAAAAAAAAGGAGGGGGATGACCTCTGCCTCTGGGGTAGAAGGTGCAAGGTAGCACCAAGTGAGGTATAAGATTCTGAAGCCAGCCGCCCTGGTTCAGACCCTAGCAAGCTGTGTGATCTTGGTCAAGTTATTTACACTTTCTACGACTGTGCAAACAGGGATCGTGAGCACATGGTCCATAGAACTGCGGGAGAAGAAAACAACAGAGTTTAGAGTGCTAGACCATGCATGGGCCCTCTTCTGTTCCAGGCTGCCTGGATCACCCCAGTTCTTCTTTTCTGGGTCTGTTTCTGACCAGAGCAGGGAAGGGTGGAAAGCTCCATCCAAAACCTCCTCAGGATGAGAAGCTGGGCCTCCCCTCACCCTCTCCAACCAGCATCTGGTTTTCATAAGCATCTTCAACTCTATGGCTTAGGCAACAAAGCCCTTCAAACCACCCATTGTGGGATGGGCAGGTCCGCTGGGCCTCCTGCCCACTCGGCATCTAGCCCTGCGGTCCCCGGGGCCACCACTACCTCTCCGCACCTCTTTGGAGGGACGCTGCTTCCTTTTGTACTGGCTGTGGTGACTGCCCCTCTGGCTCCTGGTTGGCACAGCTGCCAGCCACATACCATCCTCCAGCCTGCCTGGTGACCACAGTGGTCAAGTGCGTGCTGTGCCAGGAGCCTGTGACCCACCAGTAAAGAACCGTGGCCACCAACAGCACGGCTGCTGTCAGTCTGGGGCTGCTCTCGCAGGAGCCCCTTAAAGAGAGTGTGTGGGCTGAGGATGCAGCTCAGTTGGTGGAGCGTTTGCCCATCATGCACAAAGCTCTGCGTTTCTCCCTCGGCACTGGGCACAGTGGCGCACACCTTTAATCCCAGCACTCAGGGGGTAGAGGCAGAAAATCAGAAATTTAAGGTGACCCTCTACTACAAGTGAGCTCAAGACCAGTCCAAGCTGTAAGAAAACTTTATCACATATATACATACATACATACATACATACATACATACATACATATATATGTGTACACACACACACACACACACACACACACACACACACACACACACACACACGGCTGTAGAGATGGCTCAGAGGTTAAGAGCATTGGCTGCTCTTCCAAAGGTCCTGAGTTCAATTCCCAGCAACCACATGGTGGCTCACAACCATCCTATAATAATGTCTGGTGCCCTCTTCTGGCATGCAGGCAGAACACTGTATACATAATAAATAAATAAATCTTTAAAAGAATTAATTAACTAAAAAATCTTTTTAAAAAATGTAAAAAAATACAAATAAAAAAGAAAAAGGGCATATGATTCTTTCTGATGTGTCAAGCAGAGACAGAGACTTCTAGAGCATTCTGTGTGGACCCTGGCAGAGGCTGCCGGGATCCATGTCCCTTCATCATCCCTCATCCTTTGCCCCAATTTCCTTGGCTCCACCTGGTCTCCATCACTGACTCAGTTTTAAGTGACCCTTATTTAAAAAGGGTCTCTCCCTGGTCTGGTGCTCACTGCTTGGGCTAGGCTGGCTGGCCAGCAAACCCCAGGAATCTGTTTGTCTCTTTCTCACCAATGCCGACAAGAATAGCAAGAGGGAGCCACCAGGCCTGCCATTTTAAAGTGGGTTCTGGAGCTCAAACTCACGTGTGGCGAGAGCTTTACCCACTGTGCTGTGCCTCTCAGCCCAAATGCTTGACTTTTAAGAAGGCAGCACAAAATGAAAACTTAAAGAAAGCAAGACTGTGGGTCCAGGGCCAGGTGAGAAATCTTTAAAAATCCAGGAGATCCACATGCTGTAAAGAGCTGAGGCAAGGAAGATGAGTCAAGACTGGAGGAGCATCTGCAGGATTTGGAGAAGAATGGGGTGAAGTAGACAAAGGGGAGGAGAGCAGAGGAAAGTTCTAGTTTCTGGCTTGTATGATGGATAGATGAGAGAGTCGCAAACCAAGGCAGAAATGCACAAGAAAAGTAAGGTGGAAACAATGGTGCTGAGAGACTCATGGGCCAAGTTGAGTTTGGACATCCTGAGGACCATCCAGGAGAACAGGATTCACCAATGAGTCAGCTAAGTGAGTGTCTGAGAAAGAAGTGCAGTGGAAGTCCTGATGTCCAAGTGGCAACCAGAAAATCAATCTACAGAGGCTGTGATGTTCTGAAAGAAAATGACCCCCAAAGGGAGTGGCACCATTAGGAGGTGTGGCCTTGTTGGAGGAAGTGTGTCACTGTGGGGGCAGGCTTTGAGATCTCCTATATGCCCAAGCTACATCCAGTGTCTCAGACCACTTGCTGTTGCCTGCAGGTCAAGATGTAGGATTCTCATCTTGTCCAGCACTATGTCTGCCTGCACATTGCCATGTCACATCAAACAGTAATGAACTAAACCTCTGAATGTAAGCAATCCACCCCAATGAAATGTTTTCCTTTATAAGAGTTGCCATGGTCCTGGTGTCTCTTCACAACAATAGAAACCCTAACTAAGACAGAGGTAGAAGATGAGTTGGAAGGCTTTCAGCAGAAGTAATAATAACAATGATAGTGATGGAAGGGAGCATATGATCACATTGCTGTAGACACCTTACTTAGTATCAGTGCTGGAGAATGTCCACTGCACCTGGTCTCTGGAAGGTGGTGGAGAGCCTTCGGGAGAGCAGTTTCACTGAGGCACTGTATGGTCAGTTTTATGTCAACTTGACACAGCTAGAATCATTAGAGAGGAAGGAACCTCACCTGAGAAAACGCCTCCATCAGATCGTCTTCTGGGCAAACTTGTGGTACATTTTCTTGGTTGATGATTGATGCAGGAGGGTCCAGCTCACTGTGAGTGGTACCACACCTGGACTGATGATCCTGGATGCTATAAGAATGCAGGATGAGCAAGTCATAAGGAGCAAGCCAGTAAGAAGCATTCCTCTACGGCCTCTGCTTCAGTTCCTGCCTCCAGGGTCCTGCCTTGAGTTCCTGCCCTGATTTCCCTGGATAATGAACTACAACTGTAGGTTAAGATAAACCCTTTTCTTCCCAAGCTGCTTTTGGTCAACCATGTTTTATCACAGCTATAGAAACCTGAAGATGGATGGTGAGAGCAGAATACAGTACTGGAGAGGGTACAGTGACCCTAGGCTTCTCTGGGGGAAGAGTGGCTTTAAGAGAAAGGGGAGATTCAGCCAAGGCTGCAGAGGAGCCAGGCTCACCAAACACAGATGAGCAGTGTCTGGTGTGGCACCCGCTGTTTGGAGACTTCATTCCAACAGGACACCCAAAGATTGCCCCCAGGGTCCAAAAGGGAAAACATTTTTTTTTTTAATGCCTGAAACATGATCAGCCAAGAATCGTGAGGACAGCAGATTGAGTCTGTTATGTTATTAGTGGTATGTGTTTGTTTGTTATCAACCTGTGTCAGTGGTCCAGCTCTGTTAGATCATAACAGGAAGCCAAATGAAAACAAACCAAAAAGTTATTACAGAGAAGCCAAATAAAAACAAACCAAAAAAGTTATGAGGAAGAAATCCTTTGCTAACAACTCAGAGCTCTCATTCTTGCTTTGGGGGTTTGTTTTATGGAGACAAGGTCTCATGTAGCCCAGGCTAGCCCCGTGATTACCTGAGGCTAGGCTTGAGCCTCTGACCCTCCTGCCTTCGTCTTCCACCTGTAGGCAGTTCAGGCATGCATCACTATGTCTTGCTCATTCTTGCTTTATTCATCAAACCATGTCTGTGAGGAATAGGTTACATCTCCCTGACCCAAGTACTTTTATCTTTGTTTATGGCTGAGATTCCAAGTTCTCAATAACTATATGTTGCCAGGGGTTACTGTTGTGTACAGTGGAGATACATAGTGTTCCTTTCGCTGCCAAACATTCCTTGGGACTGCTCTGCTTTGTGTAGCCAAGTGTTTAGGTACGTACATGTTCATATCTATGATTTCTTCTTGCTCTCTGTTTCTTTCATTAATTTATAAAATGCTTACTTATAATTTATAAATATTTCATAAGGTGTTTAAATTTTATAAAATTTTTATAATTGTTTTTATAAATGTATAAAATTAGTAAAGTGATGTTTGCCATCATTTCAACTGGTAACCTAGATTTTTATTTGCTTTAATCTTGCCCAAAATATCTTTCTCCATACTTCTGTTTGCTCATTTCCTAGTGCATCTGAAATCTCTCCTTTTTTCCCTTGCTAAGCCGGGCGGTGGTGGCGCACGCCTTTAATCCCAGCACTCGGGAGGCAGAGCCAGGCGGATCTCTGTGAGTTCAAGGCCAGCCTGGGCTACCAAGTGAGTTCCAGGAAAGGCACAAAGCTACACAGAGAAACCCTGTCTCAAAAAACCAGAGAGAGAGAGAGAGAGAGAGAGAGAGAGAGAGAGAGAGAGAGAGAGAGAGAGAGAGAGAGAGAGAGAGACTTGCTGCCCTGGCTAGCCTGGAACTTGCTGTATAAACCAGGCTGGCCCCAAACTTGTATTGATTCTCCTACAACTGTCTCCCAAATGCTCCCAGGTACCTCTGCACCTGACTGTGGAAATAACTAACATGCACACATTTTTTTAAGAAAGAAGTTTCAATTTTCTTGCTACTCCAAGTGGTAAAGTAGTCACAGGAAATAAAAAAAAATTTTTTTTTGAGGACTGAAGAAATGGCTTAATAGTTAAGAACACTTGGTACTCTTGTAGAGGCCTGGAGTTCAGTTCCCAGCATCCAGATTGGATGCTTCACAACTACCTGTAACTGGAGTTCCAAAGGATTCAATGCCTTCCTCATGGGCCCCTTCATGGGTACTCACAGAAGTGTTCACCTACACACATGTGTACACACACACACACACACACTTAAAATTTTAAAGAAATTTGATATAAAACTGACCACATCAGAATTGTTGGAAAGATACACATCCAAAAGCTTCATGCTGGCTGATTGGAGTCCATTTATTTGTTACTCAGCAATTATTCTTTTGTTCTAATCACTTTCCTATTAAAATTTCTCTGCAGATTATTTCATTAAATTCAGTCATCCTCGGTGGTATTCTGAAAAGTGATCTACCAAAACATGTCTGCACAAAACCCTGGAACTGGTAGCTGTCCTCTTGTTTTGGAAGAAGCCTTTTGCAGATGGGTCTTGAAATGAGGAGATACTCCTGGGTTACCTGGATGGGCCCTGGATGTCATCCTACTCTCATAGAGGAGAAGCAGGAGAAGATCATCCACTGCTGCCATGAACACAAGGAAGGTCAGGAGAAGACAGAGGCAGGGATGAGAGTGATGCTCCCACAAGGCAAGGGATACCTCCCCTCATATTAATACTTTTTTTGTTGACTGGGATCAAAATACCCAGCAGAACAGCATAAAAGAGGGCAAATTTACTCTGGCTCAGGGTTTCTGAGAGTTCTGCACATGGCTGGTTGCTCCCCTATCTTATGGTAGCAGGAACCTGTGGTAGAGGGAAGGTTCCTTTCCCTTTGGTGACCAGGAAGCAGACAGAGAGCATGGAACTGGGGAGCAGGAACAACTTTTAAAGACACAGCCCAATGGCCCACTCTCTCCAGATAGGCTCTGCTGTGGATATCGCTCTGTATAAATAAAATGCTGATTGGCCAGTAGCCAGGCAGGGAGTATAGGCGGGACAAGGAGAGAGGAGAATTCTGGGAAGGCTGAGTCAGAGAGACGCTGCCAGCCGCTGTGATGAAAAGATGTTAAGATACCGGTAAGCCACGAGCCACGTGGCAACTTATAGATTAATAGACATAGGTTAATTTAAGATATAAGAACTAGATAATAAGAAGCCTGCTGCGGCCAAACAGTTTAAATAATATAAGCGTCTGTGTGTTTACTTTATAAGTGGGCTACGGGACTGCCGGGGTTTGGCAGGACTCGGAGAGAAAAACTCCAGCTACAAGGCTCCACCTCCAGAAGTTCCCAGCTCCCAAAGCAGAGACTAAGCACCCTGTGAGCCAGCTGGCGAGCATTCCAGATTCAACTCTTAACACTCCCAGGCTCTGCAGAGGGAATGCAGCTCTTGCCTTCAGATTTGCAGCCTCCAGCACTGAGAGAATGAACTCTTATTACTGTAAGCCCTCAAGGCCGTGGCAGTGTGTTACAGTAGTCCCGAGAAATAGAATGCACGCCTCCAGCTCACCTCTGTTCAGCTGAACACCAGGACCCAACTCCACCTCCTTCGGTGCAGTTTGTAATGGCTCCACTTCTCCCAACTGTAATCCAAAATATCCGCGTCTCCACGGCATCTCACTCCTCACTCAGTACAGTTGGGAGTGTCTTCATTTTCTGTCCCATATCGTCATCCATGCTCTATCCCATCTCCTACACTCATGACCCTCTCAGAACAGCACTGTTTCTCTGTTGCTGTATAAAAACTGCGTCTGAGGGCTAGTGAGAGGGTGGGGCAGGGCAGGTGCTTGCCGCCAAGCCTGACAACCCAGGTTCCATCCCTGGGACCCACATGGTGGAGAGAACCGACTCCACGACTCTGACCTCCACATGCAGGTGCCCACACATACATGCCCACATAGATTAATAATGACTAAATGCAATAAAAAAAAATCTCAGTTATATATTTGAGATGCACAGAAATAGTCTGTCACATCTGTCACCTGAGAAATAAAACGTTATTGATGTTGAAGTCGCCTTCATATCACACCTTAACTCCGTAATTACAGCGTACTAAATTTTATTTTTCTATAAATTCAACACCGGAATAATTTTTAGAAAAGACTAAGCAATATTAACAAATCTTATCATAGCAAACAATGGCCCTCGGCCCCGGCTCACATCATCAGCAGTACTGTGTCGATGGTGAGCATTTTCAGTGTACGTAACTCTTCCTTCTGGTGATTACCTCTCTTTCCTAAATAGCATCCACATGTTGGGCCTTTCCTGTTTGGAATATCACTGACTCCCTGGTGTGAAATGTGGAGGTAATAGGTACACATGTGTACACTTTCCCCATCCTCCCCAAAGAGTTGCATCATGTGGGGAGTAAGGGCATTAAATCAACATTCAACATTTGTGGTATTAGTACATGTAAATACTACTTACTATTCTTGTACAGATTTGTGTCTTGGTTTGAATAATTGTGTCATTTTTTTAAAATGGGTTTTCAATGTGCCTATAGTTAATTCGTCTCCAACCAACCAATATTCTCTTTTTGGAATGATTTCCCTTCTATATTTAACAAGACTCAGGGCTCTGGACAACTTTCCTATACTCTGTGCTGGCTCCTCTCTGGGCTCCACACATACAGCTTGATCTAGAGATAACCCTTCCCCATTCTCTTGGGAACATCTTTCACCTGTCTCTTACAGCTACACTTTTCATTTTTCTCCTTTGTTTTGTGTAAAGCACACACACACACACACACACACACACACACACACACACACACACACACACACACACACAGCTTCCTTCAAAAGGAATCTGAAGAACAAGTATTTGGAAGTACAGTTTTTTGTTGTTGTTGGGACAGGGTCTCAATATTGGCCTAGTACTCATGTGAAGCCTAGGCTTGCCTCGAACTCACAGCATTTCTCCTGCCCCAGCTTCTGAAGTGCTGGGATTATAGGCATGAACCATGTCTTAGACTAACTATTGTTTGTTGCAATGAAACAAACCATGACCAAAAAGTAAGCTGAGGAGGAAAGGGTTTGTTCGGATTACACTTCCACATCACTGTTCATCATCAAGGAAGTCAGGACAGGAACTCAAACAGGGCAGGAACCTGGAGGCAGGAGCTGATGCAGAGGCCTTGCAGGGGTGCTGCTCACTACCTTACTCTCTATGGCTTGCTCAGCCTGCTTTCTTATAGAACCCAGGACCACCAGCCCAGGGATGGCAGCACCCACAATGGGCTGGACCCTCCCTCATCAATCTCTAATAAGAAAATGCCCTACAGCCAGATCTTATAGAGACATTTTCTCAATGGAAGTTCCCCCCTTTCAGTTAACTCTATCTTGTGTCAAGTTGACATAAAACCGGCCAGCACAAACCATCACAGATTTCTTATATACGTCTTTATTTTGCCTTCATGTGTGATCTGTAGTTGGGGCAGGTGTGGAACTGTAGACTGGACACAGTCTTTCAGGATAGTGAAGAGCATACCCTGGTCTTCAAGTTTCTGGCCCTGAGACATCTGATGCCCTTTAGATGTCTAGTCCATGGGGTGAAGCCTGATCCTCCTCTCTGAAGGCTTCCAGGGTCTTTTCTCAGCCCACAGTGATCTAACTCCCACAGTGGTGTTACTTAGTGTAAGCCTTTCTTTAGCCATCTCGCTGAGCAATTTTCAAGGCCTAAATCTACACTTAGGAGAACTGTTCCCAGTTCCCGGAATTTTTCTTCCCCTCTGCTGTGAAAGAGGAAGTTCCTGGAAACAACCTCGTGTTAGTTACACTGAAATTTCTTCAATAGTGAATACCTGATTAAAACTTTAACCACTGTGGAGAGGTTGGGATGTTGATGCTAAGGTCCAGAGCCTAATTGCAATTTAACTCGGGCCATCCCTTGCTCCCTTAGGCTAAAGGAGACATTTATGACACACCTCTGTATGTGACCTAACATCTCTGTGACCATTAGGTAAACTCTTTGGCATGTACAGACCACTAGCTCTCACCACTCAAAGGGCTAAGAATGTGATGCCTATATCTGAGATTTCCTCACTTTCCTGCAAGCCGCCTACCTGATATTTGAAAAGTTCCTTGATGTATGATTTGCTTAGTTTTGTTGCCACAAAAACTTTAAGAAAACTGCCACTGCATTAGAGCATGGAACTTGGGGTAACCTGCGTCTGTGTTCCCAGGGCCATGGCCACTCATACTTGGCTCTAGAATAAACTATCTCTTACGCCTTTGAGGCAATAGTTGTGTTTTTGTGTTGTCTACATTTTCTCTCAGATATTCAATCCCTAGCTGGATCCTCTAACTGACTTTCTCCTCTCTCTCTCTCTCTCTCTCTCTCTCTCTCTCTCTCTCTCTCTCTCTCTCTCTCTGTGTGTGTGTGTGTGTGTGTGTGTGTGTGTGTGTGTGTGTGTGTCCACCTCTGTCTCTCTCTTGACATTTTTTGGTACATAATTTAAAGTTTATGCTATATTTCTTTAAAATGGTGTTATTTGGGGGTGCAAAACCTCTTGACTTCTGAGTATATTAGTTATGATTTCATTTTTTTTATCCATTTTTCTCTCTGAGTTTCTTTCCCACATCTTATCTGTTCTTCAACTCTCTGCTTCTGTTTGTCTGGCTATGGGCTTCGCATCCTTTGCTGGCCACTCACATTGAAGAGTGAGGAACTAAAAATTTGCTTGAGAGCTTCCTTCGTTTGGCAGTGGCCTTGACTCTGGGCCTCACTGGGCCTGGATGCAGAAGCACAGCTAGGTCACAGGGTGGTGTTTTAATTGCTTCCCCACTGCTGTGGGAAGACGAAAAGGAAAGCCTTATCTTAACAACTTCAGAAGTCTCAGTCCATGACTGCCTCACCCTGTCATTCACAGCCTGTGACGAGGCAGAGCATCGCACTATGGAGTGTGTGGTGGACCAGCGCTGCTCACCTCATGGGGCCTGAAAAGCAGATAGAGGCAAAAGAAAGAGGCCACGACTTCCAAGGTTTCCTCCAGGGACATGACCTAGAGAGTGAACTGACTCCCTCCACTAGATCCCATCTACAAAGGTTTCCTTCACCTCCCAACAGCATCACAAGCAGGAGACCAAACTTTCAATAGGGTGTCTTTGGGGGAAACTTAGATTCCAAACTACAACAAGGATCCTAGTCAGCCATATTTGTAGGTCATTGCCATAGGCTTGGCCAGCTTCCTCAGAGAAATCCTCCCCTCTCATAACAGGGAGAAGAGATGATAGACACATTCTCGAGTATAACGTGGAGAATCCTACAGTTATGAGAGGGCTCCCTTCTCAGAACGCCACACTGTCCCCCAGACTTAGGCCCCAGCAACTACAAAACCAATTTCATTTTGAGAGCTGTATCATTTCAATACAGTCGCTATCTGTTTGGACCGATTCTTCACTTGACATAATTCTCCGGAGACTAGCCCATGTCGTGGAACATGTCAATAGCTTGCTCCTTTCCATTCCGAGCAGAATTACATGCTATGGACATGGTGTAGTTTATCTAAACAATCATTCACCCATGGACACCAGAACTGTTTCCGCTTGGGGAGTATTTTAAGGAGGCTGCTAGAAACACTTGTGTTCAGGCTGCTTTTTTTTGTTGTTGGTGGTGGTGTTTTTGGGTTTTTTTGAGACAGGGTTTCTCTTTGTAGTTTTTGTGCCTGTCCTGGATCTCACTCTGTTGACCAGGCTGGCCTTGAACTCACAGAGATTCGCCTGGCTCTGCCTCCCAAGTGCTGGGATTAAAGGTGTCGCCACCCCTGCCCGGCGTGTTCAGGTTTTGTTGCGAACATGGACTTCTGTTTCTCTAAGAAAAAAGCCCAGGAATGCAATTACACATGTAGTGTGTGACAAGAGACTAAGGAGTAGGTGCCATAGGACCTCAGAGGGCCAGCTGATTCCACGCTGGTGCCACTCCTTCCTGTCGCGGCCAGTCTCCCACTCAGAGCAAGCCCTGCTGCACGCTTGCTCAGAGCCTCCCTTTGAGCGTGTTGATGGAGCTCAGCATGTGCAATGCTGTCTCCGACCCTCACACTAGCCCTCACAGGATATCGCTGTCATTCTCCAGCTACAGCTCAAGAACCAGAGAGGGGACAGATTCTGCTCAGAGTCGCCCAGCCAAGAACCCAACCAGCCAAACCCAGACTGTGCACTGCCTGGCAGGTTCTGCCCCTTTTCTCAGCCGCACCCTGTGCCAGACTTAGAGGATTTCAGAGGCGCGCCAGTCTGCACTATGCAATCCCAGCCATTCCATGTCCCCTGCAGGAAAGATGCTAACTCCATAGAAAGAATGCTTCTTTGAAATCTGCCCCCATCCAGGACTCCCCCTCCATCCCAGATCTTCTACCAGACGTGGGTGGGGGTCAGACAAGCAGGGCTGCTCTAGGCCCCAGAGTGGAAACTGAGTCTAGTGTCAAATATAGAAAACAGGACAACAGAAGGGCTGTGGGTTTAGACGTTGTCCCTGGGGCCTCCCTGGAGCAGAGGCCTCCAGGTCCTGCCACGAAACACATGTGGCTTGAAAGGAAAGTGCTGGGGCTGGGCCAGCGCTCTGCCTTTTCCCTTCGGCCTTCTCATCCCACAGCAGGAAAAGCATATGTTCTTTCCATATAGAGGAGAAATTGTTCCGAGAGTGAGTAAGTCTCTTGGCTGTGACGCTGGCACAGCCCACAGAACACTGGGCAGGAAGCTGGGCAGCAATCGTTCCCACTCCTGGAAGCCGGACCAGGCTGAGTTGGCTGACACCCTCCAAGAAGATGGGATGGCGCCGGGGTGCTGGGTTCTGATTCCTAGGTCATTGAACTTTTCAGGGCGGCAGGGGGGCGGGGGGCGCAGGCAAGAGGATGCTGACGGTCTCTCATACAGATGAGAGAGGGCACTTTTCTCACTCATCTGCTGGGTTCAAGGAGCGAAGAACCAGGGGTTTGCCAGAGGCAGGCGACCTACAGTCTGGGTCTGAGTCAGAGGTGACTCAGGTGTGTGCTCAACCATGCAGGGCCATTTCTAGATGGTTATTTCCAATACCTCCCCAATTTTTCCTCTATGCTTCAGGGTTAGGTGGCCAGGGGGTGACTCATCTTTAATGCCAAATAGCCTTCCACCAGCCCCAGATAGACAGAAGACACTTCTCTTTCCTGGCTGGGCTGGGTCCAAAGAGCCAAATTTTTCCCCATTGATTAAAGACCCTACTGTGCGTGGGGTCTGAGAAAGGTGGGGAAGGATAGGCTTGGTGTAGGGTATAAGATGTTCTGGCCAGGGGTCAAAGTAAAGCCATTAAAGAAACGTGGGACACAATGTAGGCCGCCTTGAAGGCACAGAGGTGTAAGATGCTTTAAAAAGCTTGGGTGCTGGTCAGGGACAGCTAGTCTGAATCTTAGAAAGGGGCCACGACATGGCCCAGGTCCAGGAGGCTCTAGGCTCTCTAACTCACAGCCCACCTTTCTTTCTGTGGCTTCCAGTTCTTTTGAAAAGCAGGACAAACCTGGATTTTTTTGGGGGGGGGTTGAGACAGGGTTTCTCTGTGTAGCTTTGCACCTTTCCTGGAACTCGCTCTGCAGACCAGGCTAGCCTCGAACTCACAGAGATCCGCCTGCCTCTGCCTCCCGAGTGCTGGAATTAAAGGCGTGCGCCACCACCGCCCGGCCAAACTTGGATTCTTAAGTGAACTCTAACTGAACTTCCTGCTTCAGGCTGGCATGCTTGGATGCCTTGGAGCTCAGCTGTTACCCAGGGGTACAAAGCCTACATACACAAGGACTTGGAGCAGAAATGGATGAGACAGGAGACTGTTTGCAGATGAGACAAGTCACTGGGTCCTGAGTTGAGCTGTAAGGGTCCATCCCTGCTGTGTATAACCTAGGGATCCTCGTGTTTAAGGAGGCATTTGAAGGTCCTCAGACCCCTCGAGGCCCAGGATAGACAGCTCCAGGTGAATGGAGGCCAGTGCCAGCTGGGAGGTCCTATGCAGCTTAGATGTCAGACTCGAGGGAGCCTTACAGGCCAGAGGCAGCCCTGAAGTTGTACCCACTGACCAGTCTTTCTTTGTAGACACAATCTGCCAGGAATAAATGGCTACTGTCCACTCCAGCAGAGTGAGCACCCCAGTTCTCCACGGCTGGACTTGCTCCTGGGGCATTTCTACGTGGGCCCTCAGAGTAGATGCTAACCTTGAATCCTTCTCCTTCTCCGGTCTTGTCCCGAGGGTCCCCTCCAGGACAGCTGGGAACAAGGAGCCAGTGTCTTGAAAGACACAGGTTCTTCCCATAGGCTTTGTACCCCTGGATAACAGCTAGGCTTCGAGGCATCCAAGCATGCCAGCCTGAAGCAGGAAGTTCAGTTAGAGTTCCCTTAAGAATCCAGGTTTGTCTTGCTTTTCAAAAGAACTGGAAGCCACAGAAAGAAAGGTGGGCTGTGAGTTAGAGAGCCTCGAGCCTCCTGGACCTGGGCCATGTCGTGGCCCCTTTCTAATGCTAGGACTAGCTGTCCTTGACCAGCACCCAAGCTGTTAAAAGCGTCTTACACCTCTGTGCCTTCAAAGCAGCCTATTAGGCTGATGATCCATGACCGCCACCTAGTGGTGAGTGGCGGCCAGGTAGGGTAAATGCAACCAGGGATTTTGGAGGTTCATAGAAAATAGACAAGCTCTTGGACAAGGTGGGTGGGTATGAGGCGTCAGGGAGCACACAGAGAATGAAAACTTCACTTACCCACCTGAGAGGGAGTCCCCCAGTCCCCAAGTTCAGTAGCACAAATGGCAGGCATTGCCATTGTTAAAGCACCACAGGTTTGTGATGAGGTAGGACCAGATGCGAACCCCCCAGATCCCAACCTTACCTGTTGTATTGTGTTTCGTGTTGTGTTGTTTGAGACAAGGGCTCAAGTGGGCTAAGCTAGTCTCCAGTTCACTGTGTACCCAGTGATGACCTTGAACTTCTGACCCGCCTGCCTCGGTTTCCCCCCCCCCCCGTGCTGAGATCCCCGGTGTACAGCACCATGCCTGGTTTATGTGGTGCTGGGGTTCAAACCCGGGGCTTGGTGATTGCCAGGTGGACACTCTAACAAATTAGCCACATCCTCAGCCCTCTTGCCATGAGCCTGTCATCTGTGAAGCAGGGCTACCTAGGACCCAACTTGTAGGGTCTCAGACCTCTCTCTGCATGAGGAGTCCAGGGGAGAAGAGACTGGATGGGTAACCAAGTCCTCCCTTGCCTAGGGCAGCTGCCAGCTGTGGCTGTATATTGCACTCACCAGTCACCCAAATATCATTTCTCAAAGTTGGTACCAACCCCCCCATCCCCCACCCCCCACCCCCGCCCAGGGTCCAGTTGCCTGGGAGGCGAGTTGAATGTGTGACAAGAAGGTCTTTCCCATTAGAATCAAGTGCAGATTGCTGTTCTCATCTGTGCCGATGTCCCGTGGCTGATCCACTAAACTAGAACCCGACTCTTGCAGTAGGGTTGAGGTCTTGGTTTTTTTCAAATTCCATGTGTGATCCGGATCTTCTGCCATCTGAAGCCAGGAGGTGCTTTCTGAGGAACCCCAGGACGTGAGTATCGTGTGCTCACACTCAGTACGCATCAGGTACTGACCGACCCCAGCATCTTCTCAATCTGCTGGTCTGGGTTAAAGCCCCTGTTGGTAGTTAAGACATTAGCAGCCTTGGAGGACTTAGGGTATGGACCCTCCCTCATAGTCTGCAGGCTAGAAAACAAAGGACAGGGACTGCTGGGTAGTGGTGGTCACAAGGTTGGGACCTGAGTCATTCTTCTTGCTGAGGGAAGAAAGGTGACCTCCTAGGCTAATGTGGACAACCTGAAGCAACTACTTGAAATGGGCTCTAGGGAGTCTTGAAGCTCATGAAAAAAGGGCAGCCTTCTAGTGAAGAATAAAAACACATCATTCCGAGACACACCACTGAGCCTCCTCCTGGAAGTCAGAGGGATCCAGTCCAAAGAGATCAACCACCACAGAACAGAACAGAGGCCTCAAAGGAATGCTGGGGGTTATAGACATAATATAAAGCCCGCCTGGTGTCCAGGTCCAGGCACTGGCCTCTTTGGCTGTTGTCTGCTCTCCGCCTTGATGGCGCTTGCTTTGTGATAAATTCTGTTTTCTACACTGCACTCTGTGGCTCGTATGTGAACTCTTTCCCTGACAATCACACAGGCTAGAGACGGGAGGTGGGATGGAGATTCGGGCAACAACCCAAGAAAAGATGGCAGTTACTGACACTTGGCCCGTGAAGACAAGACAGGAGCGGTATTAGCAGTCTGCAGAGAACAGCTCCTAAATATCCAGTGCATCGTTAGGACTTCCTGGTTCACAGACAGACTGACACAGGGAAGTCAGGGAGCTTGCTGTGCATCACACAGCCACTAAAGGGCAAAGCGAGCCTCCTGACTGAGTTCCCTCAGACTCTAGACTTTCTCATCTTAGAAAAAGGGGAGGACAGTGGCTCTGTTACATTCCTCGCACCTCTGCCTCAAAGCACCAGGCTCAAGGTGGGGTGGGCTGACCCCTGAGCAGGAAGCCTAGGAAACAATGCCCCTCTGTGTAAATTCAACAAGACCAGAGAGGCCTTAAGACACGTGTTACTCAAGGTGGCTTCCTTGGATGCACAGGGTTCAAGATACTAAGAAAAGCCAGTGGCGTAGGCCTATAATTCCACTAGTAGCTAGGGTGAGGCATGGGGATTGCAAGTTCAAGGCCAACCTGGGCAACTTAGTGAGAATCCTCTTCAAAGTAAAAAGTAAAAAAGAAAAAAAGGGTGGGGGGATGTAGCCCACTGCTAAAGTAATTACCTAGCATATACAAAGCCCTGGGGTCACTCCTCAGTAAAAAAGGAGGGAAGGAGGAGGAGGGAGGGAGACAGAGTGGGGGCAAGATGGATCAGCAGGTAAAGGCTTGTCACTAAGCTTCATGACCTGAGCTTGATCCTTGGGACCCACGTGGTAGGAGAACTGACTCCCACACATGGGCCATGGCATGTATGCACACGAAGGATGGAAAGAAGGAAGGGAGGGGTAGTAGAGAGTGGGGAGAAAGAAAAGGAAAGAGAAAGGAGGGAAGGAAAGAGACAGACAGAGGAAGAGAAAGGGAGCTCCCATAGAGTGAGGAAGCACTGAGTCCTGCCAGAGGACATGCCGTGAAAGAAGACACAAAGCTAATTGTTTGTCTAGTTTCCAACTCAGTCATGGATTTTTTTTTTTTTTTTTTTGGTTTGGGTGATGGACAGTACATAAAAACATATCGTGAGGTATAAAATCTAATATGATGCTCTACATCTTTCATTCCAAATGGATACTCTAACTATACGGATGGTCGGTGATTTGTATAGTCTTGGAATCTGATTTTGGTGTGTGATTTTTTTTTTTGTGCAACTTTTTCATAATAAAGTTTAAAATTTAAAAAAAAAAAAGTAGGCCGGGCGGTGGTGGCGCACGCCTTTAATCCCAGCACTTGGGAGGCAGAGCCAGGCGGATCTCTGTGAGTTCGAGGCCAGCCTGGTCTCCAAAGCGAGTTCCAGGAAAGGCGCAAAGCTACACAGAGAAACCCTGTCTCGAAAAACCAAAAAAAAAAAAAAAAAAAAAAAAAAAAAAAAAAGTAATTAATGGCAAAAGGTTGGAGGGGTCAGTGGGGGGGGGGGGAGAGGGCTGGGGATGTGGCTCAATGGTAGGGTACTTGCTTAGCATACGTAAGACCCTAGGTTCGATCCCCAGGAGTATAAGAAAGAACACAGCAGCAAGGGTCTCTAGGCATCTAAGCTGGCTGTGGTACCACACACCTGTAATGCTAGCACTCAGGAGGCGGAGGCGGGGCAGTCATGCGTGCAAGGTGGGCCTGGGCTCAAGGAGAGTAAAAAAGCAAGTTTTCCTGTTACTGCTCTGCTCACTGTTCTCTAAATGTACTAAATCGACCTGGGGGAAGTGGGGGGAGGAGGGAAAGGGAGGAGAGGGACAGAGAGAGAGGGAGGGAGGGGAGGATGGAGAAAGGAGAGGCGGGAGAGGCACGTGCCCAACTTCGGGGGGCATAAATCTTCATTCTCCGTCACCAAGCAAGACAAAAGACAAGAATTTCCAGTGGAATTAGAAGACAAAATAACGAGCCATTCATTACCAAAGATCTTTTTTTTTTTTTTCCCAAAAGCTAGAAAAATGCGGGGCATGGGGGGAGTGTTGTGTCTGGTTTTGCTTTTCTTGTTGCTGTTGGCTGCTGTCGTTAGAAGCGGGGTCTCATCTGTGGAAAACTACTGTCCTTGAGGAGTGGAAGCCTCTGGTCCCTGGACAAGGATGACCTTCAGTATGACGCCCCCAGGCGGGACAGCCCTTGTTGGGCTCTGGCTCTGAGTCGCTGAGAGATTCTGTAGAGCTCCATTGTGGCCCTGGCATCTTCCACAGAGCTGTGGCCCTGACGGTTGTTCTGCAGACATGGGGAGAGAAGGAGTTAGGGGGGGCTGCATGGGGGGGGGTGCCCTGGCCTCCCCGGGCCTGGAGTGGGTCCGTAGGCGAGAGGCACCCTGAGGTCCCTGACTCGGGTTTGAGCAGGCATCAGCTGGTGGCTGGAGCCGGACAGAGCAGCACCCGAAAGGAGACAGGGAACTCCAGGGAAGGGCGGGAAAGAAAGACTGCTCAGAGAGAAAGGGCACCAGCAAGTGGAGACCAGCGAACTCCATCATTTCCTACACAGGGTAGGAGAGGAGGGTGTCAGTGCCTGGCACTCTGCATCCCCCGCTTCCCTGAGAGGCTTTGAGTACTTGGGAAACATGAGGAGGGTGAACCACTAAACCGGGAGTTCTTTGAAGAGGGGGCCAGAGCATGGCGGCGGGTGGGGCGGGGGGGGGGGGGGGGGGGGAGCTGAGTTCTATACTTTCCATTCGGGAAAAAAAATGACTGTCATCTGCCACCCTCTGTGCTAATCACTTGGTCCATGGAACCTCCCTAACTCCAGGAACTAGAGCTGATCATCCCCAATTTTACAGGAGGCGAAACTGAGGCTCAAACGCAATGAAAGTTATGGAGTCGGGGCTTATATCCAAGAGTCAGGCCAACTCCCGCAGCATCTTCCACCTCCTGTGCCTTCCAGGTCTAGCCTGAGGTCTTGTCTGCAAATGGATGTGAGGGGTGGGGTGGGGGGTGTCTCAGATATGTTTTCCCCTTTTCCCTTATGTCCCTCTGCTAGGGGTGGCCTGCCTTTCCAAGGGCTCCTTTTCTGCTCTCTAGACTGGGTGTTAGGGACACCTGCAGGCAGGCTGCAGCATCCTGCTCTGTGTTAATAAGCAGGTGGCCATGGTGTCTCCTACAATCCAAGTGCTGCTGTCCTAGGTGCCTCCAAAGATTCAGCCTATAACTACCCTTGCTTGTCAGGAGAGGAAACTGAGGAATGGTCTCCGAACTCTACTGCTTTGCCATCTGAGATGGAAGCAGCAGGTGGCTGAAGCATCCTCTGCCAGTCAGCCTGGAGAAGTGGACAGCTCTGCCCTGGGTACCAACTCTAGTTCCCTCTTAGGACCCGTGGCCTTGGGCAAGTCTTTTTTTCTTGTGCCTCTTTCCTCTTCTGTAAAATGACCTGGGCACAACTGCCTTGCAAGGAATTACTGTATTATCAGTTCCCAGCATGCCCAAGGTTTGAGTACACCAGGGACTTTCCCTGTGGGGCTCATGCCCTTGAAGGAAGGGATTAGCAACTCTGACTGTGACAACCCTGGCTCAGCTCTGTGGAGTTGATCAGCAGGTCATTGCCCTCAGGCAGGAGCTGGAGGCCAGGTTCTGAGGACATCCGTGCAGGTGAGAGCTGGTGAGGAGGGTGAAGAGAGTCCCTGGAACAGCCACTGCTGAGGAGCAGAGCCTAAGGGTCCTGCAGACCAGGCTCAAGGCCCCCAGGACGAGGCCTGAGCTGAGAGACACAGAGGGCAGCGAAGGGCAGGTGTGCAGAGATCTTGGTCAGACTCCTGACTCATCAGGCACACCAAATCACAGCATGCCCCCAGGGTACAAGAAAATTCAGGACTATTTTCATGGGTCAGGAGACCAACAGAGGCCAGGCAGATTCAGGCCCACTCCTGCTTCCAAAAGAATTCCCAGAGGTGTGGGAGGGGGTTCCATACCATTAGCACTCACCCAGCCAAGTCATCCACACACTACTGGCCCTGGCTCACATACCCTCTCCAACCAACCATCTCCTCCCTCCAGACCTCTGTGACTCTGGCCCTGCAAACCGTACTGGGATTTGCCCTCCAAGCCTGCAAAACCACCATTCTCCCCACCCCAGGACACTGCCCTCCCCTGCTCCTATAGTCTAGGTTAGCCTCGAACTTATTATGTAGCTGAGGATGACCTTAAACTTCTGCCCTTCCTGTTCTACCTCCCAAGTGCTGGAACTGCAGGTGTGTGCCATGCTTGGTATATGTGGTGCTGGGGATTGAAACAACGTGGGTTTCACGAACGTTATGGAAGCATTCTACCAACTGAACTACATCCCCTCTGCCCTCCCTTCTACCTAACAATGCTGATGGTCTATCCTGGGCTACCTCCCATTCAACCCATAGCTCCTCCCAGACAGGGGCCTGCCATGCCCGCTTCCAGCGTGGGACACAGAGTAGATGCTCCATGAAGAGCTATTGAAGCTGCTCATATACCTACAATACCAGCGTTCAGAAGGCCGAGGCAGGATTGTGAATATAAGCTACATAGCCAGACCCCGCTTTAAGAAAACAAAGGTTGACTGGAGATGTAGCTCACAGTAGAGTGCTTGCTCAGGACATTATTATGTTCAAGGCCCTGGGTCTGATGCCTAGTTCTGAAAAGTTAAAAAAACAAAACAAAACAAAACAAAAAACCCCAGCTGAGCAGTGGTGGTGCATGCCTTTAATTCCAGCACTCTGGTAGGAAGATCTCTGAGTCTGAGGCTAGCCTGGTCTACAGAGAGTTCTAGGATAGCCCGGGCTACACAGAGAAACCTTGTCTCAAAAAACAAAACAAAATTGTTGACCAGGAGGGCCCTTGGGTAGTGTTTGGCTGTTAAGGTATGCCCCCTACCTACAGCTCGTCCCACTTGGATGAGGGTGAGTGTTAGGATGCTGCCCTCACTCCGGCACATGCGCAGCCTGGGGTCTTGCGTCATGGGGGGGGGGGGTTGCACCGCTGGTGACAATCTGTGCCTTAAAAAAGCCCCACCCTCTCTCTCTGCTCACTCTCTGTTCCCCGCCATCTTTCTTTCTCTCCAGGCCTGGCTCTCCTCCCTCCTATCCCCTCCTTCCTTCTAATAAAACTCTTTGTAACTCTGGTAGTCGTGGCTGTGGCCCGTGACTTTTCCACCGGTAACCAGCGCCGCCACCAGTGCCATTTATCATAACCATCAGGGAGTCCTACCCCCACATACTGAGGAGGCAGTACCTTGGAGCACAGCACTGATTATTCGTGACAGGAACTAGTGCGTAGGGACCCCAGCTCTCAGGTCCCACTAGGGCCCATCAGAGGTGCAGACTTTCCACCATTTGGGACTGCAGTGACACAAGCCTCATGATGCACAGGATTGACACCCAGATGCCTGTACTAGGGGCTTCCCCTCTCCTTCCCTAACGGTGCTCCTGGATCACCTCACAAAGAGGCTCTCTGCCTTCCCTTCCTCGACTCTGGTCTCCTGAAGCTAAAGACACATCACACACACAAGCAGACGGCCTCTCAGGAGTGGAGGAAAGACTCTTGGGGTCACGTGTCTGCACTAGAGCTCCTGAAGTGGTGGTGGAGAGTCCTGGAGGACCAGGCTAGCTGCAGAGGCTCCTTACCTGGAGCCAGCTTAGGTGGGTGGGACTGGCCTGCCTTGGGAGGAGGGGGGAGTAAGAAAAGGAGGAGGAGCCTCACTTTGAGGAGCACTAAAGGAGAGAGAAGACTAAGGGAGAAAGTGGGGCAGGGAGGACTCCTTGCTTGGAGGGGAGGAAGGGGAAGAACAGGTTACTCTTCACTTGACGGGGAGGAGGGAGACAGACAGGGAGGAGGAAGAAGAGAGAGACAGGAGGGTAATGGAGGAGGGGGAGGCTCCTCACCTGGATGGTCTTGTGTAGCAGGCGCTCAGTCAGCACCCGCAGGGACACGCGCTCGTAATGGTCCAGCCTGGCCTCATGCCAGAGCAGCCTGTCTGTGGAGGTGTCATAGATGGTGTACTTGCTCATGTCCTCCTTCAAGGCGTCGAAGTCATGTTTCAGGTCGTGGCCCACCACCAGCTTGCCTTTCAGGAGCTGCAGGATCTGTCCAGGAAGACAGGTGGCCTCACATATGCTCACCCTGGGTGCTCCAGGTGGGGTACCCCCCTTCCCCACAGTCATGGAGCTAGTTGGGGAGTAGCCACTCCTGGAGTTGCTATGTGACCTTGGGCAAATCACCTTCCCTCACTGGAGAGAAATGAGGTCCAGAGCCCTTCTCAAGGAAGCCTAAGTCTGGGAGGAGCCCTACGCTGGACTGCCCCCGTGGCTCATGGAAAGGGCTTGCAAGGGTACATGGCACATATACTATGTCCTTTAATCTTCTCAGCAACTCTGCTGTGGCAGGGCAAGTAATGACCTCCCAAAGGTGTCTGCACCCCTCTGAGGGGAATCTGGGAACACATACCTGTTGGGGTCCCGCCCGACCTGTCAAAGGGCCCTCGAATGGAGGAGTGAGGATTGAGAAATAATAGATATGAAATATAGATGTAAATGAAGAAAAAGACAGAGACGCAGGATAGCTTCAGGAAGGCTCTGGGTCAATACCACAGATGCCTGAGTTTATTACTCACAGCCTTTATATGTCCAAAGTAAGTGGGGGAGAAAGACCTCCCCCTTTTAAGGACATCACAGTTCAATGTACAAAGTACAGATAAGTGTAAATACCTCCTTAGTATTCAAGACATCTGGTAACCATGCCTTAAGGCAAAACATCCTATGATTAGGCCTTGAAGCATTTAAGACACCTGGTAACCATGCCTTTGGCCAAAACACCCTATTGTGCAGCCTTGCCCTGTTGTGTGGCCTTGTGGGGTACAAACAAGCTGGAACTCTCTGGCCTTGAGTCAAGAAAGAAGAAGGCCTCACTATGGAATCTCTGTGGGCCTCCACACATACCTGGAGAGCGGGCCCTAAGTGCCTATGGAATTTAAACTGTTAGCCAGATAATGATCTCAAAAGAGAGTTTTTGGTTGGGACTGTGGCTCCGTGGGAAAGTTATTAGATCCAAGTCCTAACCCTTGACAGAGAGAGTGAGAGTTCCAGAATAGATCCCCATTACCAAGGACCCTCATTTTTGAAGGCCAGGGATTTTTTTTTTAATGAGAATTTATGGACTGTTGATAGTTTTGAATAGGAAGGAAGGGCCAAGGCCAAGGTGTTCGAGCTGCCTCCAGAAGCTGTCAAAGGTACCTGAGGAGCCTGCCTTTCAGACTCCTTGACTTTAGTTCCATAAGGCCTAGGTGTAAGGATTATGTCCTTAATTACATCACCAGCCTGCGACGGTGTCCCAGCCTAAAAAGTAGGCGTGCTCTGTGTCCTCTCCTCTCTCTCTCTCTCTCTCTCTCTCTCTCTCTCTCTCTCTCTCTCTCTCTCTCTCTCTCCCTTTCTCTCCCAATAAAGCTCTAGAAAGGTAACCATGGCTCATGACTCTTCCGTCACCGATACATCCAGCACTCTCCTCCATCGGCATGACCAACACTAGGTTGGACTTCTGAAACGAAGAACATTAAGATAATAAACTCATATTGTCTTAAAGCTTTAAGTTGCTGGCTCTGTTCAGCAGCTACAAAAACTAGCCCAGTTAGGAGAGAGGCCCAGGCTTACCAGAATTCTACAAAAAAAAAACCCAGGAAATACAGAGGAGTGAAATAATTTTCCCAACGTGTCTCTGACCATTTTAAATGTTTGCTAGTTCTTTCCTATAGTCCTCTTTAAAAAAAAAATAGGGCTGGGGTGTGGGTCAACTGGTAGCGTGTTTGCCTAGCATTGGAGAACCTAGGTTCTACCCCACACCTGTAATCCCAGAATTTGAGAGGTAGAGGCAAGAGGATCAATTCATAGCAAGATCAAAGTTAGCCTGAGCTACCTGGGACCCCAAGCAAACAAAGAAGGAGGAATGGAATCCCCCTGGCTGGGGAAACTCTGGAGAAGGGTCGTACATAGAGATAAGCTGAGAAAATCTAGTACAGCAGACAAGTAACTTACACATAGCTCCTCCCACTGGCCCTGCCACACTGCCCCTAACCGTCAGATCACCGATGCACAAGTACGACCCATGCTACAAGAGTTTAGGCCATTTGGGGGGTGGTTGGCTCGGCACCACCAGAATACTGGGATCCCCACACAGGGGGTAGTGGCAGAGCCTGGCTTCAGAGCACCTGCTTGTCACACAGCTGGATGAGCAAGCTTGAGCCAGACATCTGGCAGCCAGCCCACTGGGAGGATGGGCAGCCATTAGAGCACTCAGCCTCATGTCGTACGTGGACTTATAAGCCTCCTGCTTGGCCTGTGTCCCACATCCTGGCACACAGCACATCACCATTCTTTAATTTGACTGGAAAGAGGTATCTGGAAACAAAATTAAGTGTCTGTCCCTGGCTGGGGTTACAAGAGAGCTCTGCCTGCCTTCGGCTTTCTCTGTAGACAACCAGCACCTTGACCTGCATCACAGGACAGAGCCTACTGCCTGGCTAACACTGCTCCACTTGCTTCTCCTGGGGACATCAGAGGGCATCTCTGGGCTTGTGCTGTCACTCAGAGAAGAAGCATGAGGTGAGGGCTTGTCCCATTATCTGGCTACCTGGTGCTTGGATGCAGAAGGTGACCCACATCTTGAGGGTAGTCCAGCTGCCCACCCCCAACCCCCCATCCATGTGCTCCTTTCTGTACAGGTCTTATGTCCTAGCATTCCCCAGATGAGTCTGATTCAGAGAACTGGGACCTACGGCAGGGGCACAGGATCAAAGTGCCCGGAGTGGGCTCCTGGCAACCCTGGCCCTGGTTCCCCTTCGCTGATCAGTTTGGGAAGTCTGCCTCAACCCTGGCAGACTTCTGGGAGCCTGTTGCTTTCTCTCTCTCTTACACACACTCAACCCTCCACTGCTTCCTGTATCTAGCCACTCACTGCGGGTGACCAGCAGAGGTGGCTGTAAGTGGGGGACTGGAGAGGACTCTTGTCCGCCCAGAGGACCAAGTACCTTCCTGCCATCTTCAGAAGTGGCCACACTCTCCCCTTCCCTCCTCCCAGGCTCACGGGTCACTCTGGCCCTGGCTCACCCTGCTATCCTGGATCCACAGAAGAGTGAAGTTGCTTCCCCCACCTGGCTGAGCGCCTTAGGGACCTGCCAGGCGGCAGAGCCCCAGCAGCACACCGTGGCCCCCAGCAATGCCAATGGAAGGCAGGTTCCAGCTGACACCACTGCCTGACCACAGACTACCTCCTTCCTCCTCTGTGGTAACTGGCGAAAGCCAGCGATCAACACGAGTCGATCTTCGATTCCCCAGAAGCAGAACGACACGAAGCTGCCAGCAAGGAGCCCCGAACCCGATGGTTGACGTGCAGCCCACCTGCTCGTGTCTTTAGTCGAGTCCCTGCCCTTCTTGGTTCCTTGTTTCTGATGTGTCAGAGTCTCCACAGACCAGGGTTTCTCCACTAGAGCTCTATAGGCATTTGAGGCCAACGCCCACACCCACCCACTGTCTGTGCTGTGTAATAGTATGGTGATATTTTATTTCTGCTGAAATGTGATTTTATTTGTATATTAGTAAATAAAGTTGCCTGGGGGTCAGAGCTAATAGCAAGCCATTTAGCAGAAGTCAGGCAGTGGTAGCACATGCCCTTAATCCCGATCACATGGCAGGCAAAGTCTCTGTGTGTTCAAGGACACAGCCAGCATGGAGACACACGCCTTTAATCCCAGTACCAACCACAGAGATCTGGAGGTCTGTATAGACAGGCAGTGACGAGGAAGTCATGTGGTTGGGTTTAGAACCAATGAGAAGGCAGAACAGAAAGTCAATAAAAAGACAGGACATAGGAAGAAGGTCTCGCAGCAAGTGGTAAGATAAGGTGGTCTTAGCTCTTGGCTACTGCTCGATCTCTGGGCTTTTAACTCTTTATTTGGCTCTGTGTTTCTTATTTAATAAGACCGTTTAGAATTACATCTACATAATAGGATAGGGGAGGAGGCTATTGAACAGCATGTCCAGCCTTTGTTTACATGCTGCTAGCGGCAGCCCTGCTCAAGCCACAGTGACAAGCAGAAATGTCTCTGGCAGGGGAGGGATGTGTATGCGCGAAATCCCATCTCCTTCAGAACCAGTGTTCTGGATGATTGACAGATCTAGCGATGTGGGAAGGTACAGGACAATGGCTTTACACTGTAGAAGCAGTCACATCACGTTACAAACTAATAAATTGAGAAAAGCCAGTCAAGGGCACATCTGGAAGCCCAGGAGGAGCAGAAGTTCAAGGCTACCCTGGCCTACATAGTGAGTTGAGGCCCTGTCTTGCAAAAAAAGAGAATGGATCGGCTCTCAGTGCCCTATAGTGTTCCTGGGCAGAGCCAGGGGACCCAGGATAGCACACAGCACTCCTGGCTACCACAGGCTGGCTTACTGCTTGCTGTGAGTTGGGCCTACTTGCTGTCCCTGCTAGAAACCTGGAGCTGAAGAGCTTTGAACAGAAAACCTGCCCAGAACCCACTTCTAGCAGGCTCTAGATGTACCTGGAAGGTGTCCCTGCCTGTGGGTCTGAGAAAAGGCTAGCAGTTTCTCTTTTCTGGGGGTCTCCAGTACATTTTGAGGCCCACGAGTTATCTGTCTTTAGGATTAAAACATTATTATAGACAGGGCTGGGGAAACAGCTCAGTTAGTAAAGGACCCGATACACATCATAAAGACCTGAGTTCGGATCCCCAGCACCCCTTAAAAACTGGGTGCGTAGGCACATGTATATAAACCTAGTACTGGGGGCCAGAGGAGACAAGGGGATCCCTAGAATTCATTGGCTGGTCAGCCATCCTTTCCAAAACCATGTGCTTCAGATTCAAAAGTAAGGTGGGAGGAAATTGAGACGGACACCTTACATCGATTGATCTTGGCCTCCACACACATGAACACCCGTACACACATGTGTACACACAGACTATACACGCAAAATTATGGAGACTAGGTTTGCAAGCACATGTCTGTACACCCCTCCCCCAGCTACTCAGGAAACTGAGGCAGAAGGACTGAAAATTCAAAGCCCACCTGGTTAGGGTGAGTTCAAGGTCGGCCTGGGAAACTTAGTGAGACTGTATCTCAAAAGGTACGAAGAGAGCTGGGGATGTAGCTCAATTGGTGCAATGCTTTCCTGGCACGTGCAAGGACCCGGTTCAATCCCCAGCATCACAAAAACAAATAACAACACACCATGGCTAATGAGTAAGACCCGGCTGTGTGGGGAACCAGCGCACTCTGTGTGAATGAGTGCTTGTCAGGTCCAAAAGGAACACCCAAACTCCCCCCACCAAAGGGCAGGCCCATGGACTAGGTCCAAGATGATGGTGAAGACTTTAGCCGGAGGATAAACCAAAGGATTGCAGGTGACTAGATGGGAGCTCCCACACAGCATCCTTCAGGAACCCGGGAAAAGGGTTTCTGTCTGCCAAAGGGAGCCACTTCCATTATTCCCCTTGCCTCTGGGAAGGAGAATTAGAATTAGAATTGACATAGACCTGTAGTTACACACCAAAACCAATGCTAATCCTCAAGCTCCACCAGTCTCTATCAACACGTACCTATGGTACATCCCAAAGCCGCCCTGCCAAGTTTCTTTCTGCCTGCACCCCAGAGATAGCTGTGGTGGTTTAAACAAATTTTTATTTTGCACCCACGGAGCAGTTCAGTTTGGTGGTTTCGCTGCGCCCTCCCTTATAGCATTCATGACATGAGCATAGCCACATCAGGGGTCAAAATGCTTCAGACTCATGGAGACAGAGAGGCTTTCTTTCCCCAGGTCTGGCTCAGAAGAACGGCAAGGCTTCCCCTGGACCGACAGATGTTGGCGAATGGTTAACCTTTAGCTAAAAAGCAGGATGCACAGAAATGACCAAGCACAGCTTCCTCCTCCTCGGCAACTGTAGCCTGAGACAGAGCCCCTACACAGACACCCTACCCAGATTAGCTAGCCCGACTCCTCCATTTCTGAGCTGACGGTGCATCTCCCATCATCAGGGTACAGGGTCCACCCCATCCCACGTCTCCTCTATGTGTAATTCCTCATTTCTCCAGCCCGGTCAATCCCAAAGCCACCCAGGTCATGGCACAGCCACTTCAGGGACCTTGGCTGATCCCATGTTCCTGAAAGCCAAAGACAGCTTGGTGCTTGGGCACCTAGTATATAGGCAGCCTCCTAAAGGCCTTGGATGGGGCAGGGGCCAGGTTCTGGCAGGGTCACTCCACTGGAAAGGGGTGGATTGGGGTGAGGGGACATGCAACGGGGTACTCGGCTCCTGTTCTAGGTGGCTGGGAAAGGTCAAGGTCGGGGTGAGGGTTAGCTTCAGTCAAGAGCTGAAGTCAAGTAGCCTGGGCTTCTGTGGATGGAGTGTGCTGCGCCGGCCACTGTCCCTTACACTGGGCACTGATGCCGAGTGATGGAAGAGAACATTACAGCTCCAGCCCTGAGTCAGCACGAGCTCAGCTCCACCTCCCCCTGTACCACAGCCCTTGCGCCTTGGTCTTCCCATCTGGAAAGCGGGAGTGAGGAGACTGACTCACCTCATACTCGCCACTGCCGTGGAGTGAAGAATAGTGGGATACTGCTTAGAATAGTATCTGGACCATAGCACTGGAGACATTTACATTGGTGTATCAACCTTAAATCACAGAGCCTTGGTGAGGGAGCTCAGAGAGGGCGAGCATCAAGCCTGAGGATACAGAGCAGGCAGGTGACAGAGCTGGGAAAGGTTCCCAGAACAACATGCCTGCTCTCAGCCTTTCCCCAGGCTGCCGGTGTACCACTCCAACTCACAAAAGGATGGTTGGCTAAAGGTAGCTGGGACACAGAGGCAACTTCACTGCTGCAAATCAGCCCTGCTTCTACCCCACAGACATCCCCAGGGCACCTTCCAGGTTCCAAGCAGTATGTCTTTGGTAGATACGGACAAAGTGTCCCGTTGGAGCCGTTTCACGAGCAGCAGGGAGCTGGGACTCAAGAGTGTCTGCTTCCCAGTGAGGCCGATAATTCCTAAGCACCACTTAGGCTGGGCTGAGGTGGGAATGAGCTCAGGAAGGGTGAATGAGCATGGGGGTAAGGAAGGAGAGAGGGAGGAAGAGGCAGAGGGAGAGGAGGAGGGGGAGAGCAGAAAGAGGGAGAGAGGAGAGGGCCAGAGGGGGAGGGAAAGAGGGAGAGAAAGGGAGGGAGGAAGGGGGGGAGGAGGGAGGGAGGGAGAGAGAGAGAGACCCTACTACCTATTAAAGAGTAGCACTGTTGGGGTTTTTGTGTTCAGCCTCCAGTACCTTGGTACACACTGGGCATGTCTGTGGAGACCAATCACAGTTCCTGTGATCTTGGACTTCCCCCAGCTCCTGTTGAACCTGCCCAGAGGTGACAAATCCTGGGGAAATTTCTGCTCGAGTTTTCCTTTCCCTTCAGTCATACAAAGAAACAGAAACTTATATCTCGAAGACATGGCCACAAGCTAAAGGATGGAAACCTTAGGCTTCAAGCCAAGCAGGGAGCCTGCTGTGGCCCAGAGCACTTGGCTGTGACGCGATCTCCTTCAGCCTAGGAGTCTCTGGTCTCTGAGCCAGAAGCAGCTCATTTCCCAGGCTCACCAGAGCAGTGTGGTATAAAAGAGAGGGGCCATTGGGCAGAATTCAATTTCCCTATCCCAAGACCTGCAAATTGGACCAGATAGATGCTCCGGAAGCAGCTCCAGGTGGGAGCCTAAGGTTCTCTGTTGGCGGGAAGATATCTCATTGGGGGCTGTGATAGCAAGGCCCAGAGTTCCTCTCTCAGCAATGTGAGGAATTTCTCCCGGGTAGATTCACAGACCACAGACCCAAGGGAAGGAGCTGAGGAGGAAAGACAGGATCCCCACAACACCTGTTGGCTTAACTCCTGGTCCTTCACTTACCTCTAGCCTGGCTTCGCCAAATGGTGTCGCCCTCACCATGTGCTGAGGTGTGATCCCGCTGACTCGGGTTCTATAATCTGTGATCTCTCCCTCGGGCCGGATGTACTTGTCATACAGGACTGTGCCATAGAGGTTCACGATGCTGCAGCGGGCAAGGCCGCTCACCCTTAGAGGTCCTATACCCACCATCTCGCAGTCCATGGCCACCACCTCGGGACTGCCTGCCATGCTCCTTGGCGACCCTCAACGTCCTGGAGGACCAGGGGGAATCAGGGTGTCATTCAAGCACCAACAAGCCTCCAGGCATCCTGGGCCACCACCCCCGCCAGACTACACCCTCAGCCCTAACCTTGGTCCTCGATGCCACCTGGCCACAGGGGAAGCTGGCCTCTTGCCAGCTTGCAGCTTCTCTAGGCTTAGGTCCCAGAGCCTGCTGGTCCCGTCTGTCCCACCAACAAGGAGCCCCCTCCCTCCGCCTCCCAGGCTGGGCTGCTGTGCGGATCCTGCTCTTACCTGTCTGCTTCAGTGCCCCGGGTTCTTGTCTGTCTGTCTGGTGTCACTTCTCAGCGACTGACTGCCGTCACTTTGGGAAGTGACTCATCTCTAACTTGAGCTTGTTTTAGTTTCAGTTTCTGGTTTGTTATCAGGGGAAGTTGGGGAGAGGGGCAGGCCGTGGAGGCTGGGCTACTCCATCTCAAGGCCAGCAGGTGGGGGACCGGACTGAGTCAGGGCCGGCTGTGCCAGGGTGACTCATCTCTAACGAGAGCCTGTTTCAGTTTCAGTTTCTGGTTTGTCATCACGGAAAGGTGGGGAGTGGGGACCGGCCGTGGAGGCTGGGCTACTCCATCACCTCAAGGCTAGCCGGTGGGGGGCCTGGCAGGCTGGGTCAGGGCTGGCTGCCGGCAGGGTGTCCCTCCTCTGGCCCTGCCCTCCTCCCTTCTGACGTGGTGGATGGAGTGAATTGCAACATCTCTCTTTGCTTTTTCACCCTCCACCCAGAGAATAAACATCTCCGGGATTGGAGCCTGGGGAATGTCCCACAACTTCTGGGATCTGCTGTCAGTGCTGTGAGGTCTTCTGAGGGCAGAGCAAGCCTTCAAGTGAGACACTGAGGCTATTAACGGGGACGGGCAGGAGGAGGGTTGGAGAGGAGGGGGGCAGGCCCCTGGCCTCTGCCCCAGTGAAGGCAAAGGAGGTTATGGGGGACCGTTGGTGGTTTCTACCAGTTCAGCAGTGCCTTGCGGGGGCAGGGGGGGCTGAGTCTCTACCTGGGATAGTTGGACCAGCAGCAGCAGACCCCGAGACGACCTCAAGCCAGGCTGTTCTTCCAAAGTAACTATAGTCTCCCCGGCTGGAACTTAGAATTCTTAGAGTGGTACCTATTATTAGGTCCAAGGGGAGAAAGCTCAAGGACTCCCCAAAGAGGACAGGTTCACTGACTTTGTCCACAGTGACAGCCGAGGCTCAGCTCAAGCTGATGTCGGCTTCCTTCTTCGGACCAACAGAACGCACCATCATACCCTTGGATCTATACAAGATCGTGCACCTGTTACACATTTCAGCATTTTAAAGTCCATGCTAGCCTTCTGGCCCTTCTCACCTCCCGGACTCCTCCCAGACGGTCCCAGCTCTCACCCCTCCTCCCTGCTTTCTTTAAAAGCAGCAATAAGCCTCAGTCCCAATTCTCTCGCTATTCTCTCCTCACTTCCTCCCTCTTTTTTTCTCTGCTCCCAAGAGATGGCCCTGGCCATGGCCTGTCTGTGGCTTTTCTTCTCTGCTCTGGATGCTTCTGGATGCCTCTGGCTTTTCTCTCACGGTTACAGTAAAAATCCTCCCTTAATCACGGGGTCCTGGCCTCAGTGCTTTCTTTACTGAGCTCTTTGCTTACATTTTCCACGGAGGGAATGTTCAGTATTCTTTTGGTAAACAAACAAGGTACACCTGGGTCAGAAATAGACCTGGCGGGCTGAGAGGAGCACTCTCGCATTGTGTGCCGTGGGGAGAGTCCAGCAAGGGGAGAGCCAGGCCTTTCCTCCCTGCCCAGGTCTGTACAGAATAACAGTCTTCAGCCTGATGTGATATCACAACCATTTGTGGTTTTGGAAAGGGAAGTTGCCCAGATCTGTGGTTTCTTTGCCAAACCAGACTTCACAAATCAAATGTTCAGCTTGGTAGAGTGTTTGCTTAGCATGCAAGAAGCCCGGGGTTCGATGTTCAGCATTAGCCAAGTGTAGCGGTATAGCACGTAATCCCAACACTTGGCAGATTGGGGTGGGAAGATCAAGAATTCAAAGTCATCATCAGTTACAGACCAAGTTCAAGACTGATCTGGACTGCTTTGAGACTTCGTCTTAATAAAACAAATCCCCCATGTGATGTTCAAGTTCAAGCCCAATCTGGACTGCTTTGAGACCTTGTCTTAATAAAACAAATCCCCCATGTGATGTTCCTTCATCTGCCCCACTGCCCTTCCCGTCTCAGTTCAAACCTGAGCTCCAGGGCTTTGTGCAGTGAATCTTCCAGGGCCCACAGGTCTCCCATGCCTCCTTCAGACGATGTCAATCATCTCCCCAGTGCCGGGACCAGTGACTAAACTCCAGTAACCTTCCTAATGCTGCCACCCTTTAATGTAGTTCCTCATGGTGTGGTGACCCCCAACCATAAACTTACTTTTGTCGCTACTTTGTAACTGTAATTTTGCTACTATTATGAATCATAATGTAAATATCTGATATGCCAGATGTCTGTGACTCCTGTGAAAGGGTCATTTGACCCCCAAGAGGGTCACGACCCACGTGTTGAGAAACTCTGGGCTAGAGGCCCCACTCTAGATGGGAGTCCTGTGGCAAAACTATGAAGGTACCTTCCTTCCTACATGCACGTCTCAGGGTTTGGCACTTGCTTTTCTGGGAGAAATAAAACAATACACTACCATTTCTTCAATAGCTCCCAACAAGCCAAAGAACAATTCCACCAAAGGACAACTTGGGGAACCAATGCATTTATTGGGCTTCCTTATGGAGCATGGGTAAGAGCGACTCACAGGAGCCTGGGAGGACGTCAAAACAAACACACTGCTAAGTCTTCACCGTGTGGACAATGGCTTCCCCGTAGAGGCGTTGCTGGAGCTCCAATCTTCCCCAGCTCATAGACTTTACCACTGCCTGAGACCCCAGGCCCCACGCAATTAGAACCAAAGTGCATCCTGACGGTTTGGGGGAGCAGCTGAAATCTCAGATGACCTGAAATCTCAGACCCTCTCCAGCCCCTCGCTATGAGGGACTATCAATAGTCAGCGAGCATCATTGTGAGCAGGTGCAGCTGATCTATTTTGCTTAAAGGACAGGGTTCTACTACACCTGCTCAACATTCTGGAAAGCTCCTTTCCCACATCATAATCTGCCTAACAGCTCCCTCTTCGGGCCTCTCTATGTAAGTGCACCTCTTGTCCTCTTCTACATTCATTCATTCATTCATTCATTCATTCACTCATTCATTGATGAGGCCGTCCCCAGCCTTACCCTTTTCTATAGAAGGAGCAGTCATAAATGCTGTGCTTTCTATTTGCTCTCTTGTGGCTCTCCCGCAGAGCTGGAACCACTTCCCAGAACCTGCCTGGATTATGCTTAACTTTTATCCAAGTGTACAGTGTGTTCTGTTGGACCCAGGTACTGTAGAAGGAAGCCCTGACCTCAGCTAGGGAGTTTCCTGATCTTCCAGTTTCACCTGACGGCATCAAACAGCAAGCCAAGCCCACAAGCCTTGTTGATCATGTGACAGGAGTCACTCCTGGCAAACCTGTCAGCCTTCCAAGGACACATCCCATCAGTTGCTCACCTGTCATGACATGTAGCAGCTACTGGACAGCTCTTCCTAATCCCCAGACATGCACTGAATGGACACTCATGATATGGCTCTGGTATGACTTAGTATTTCCCAGAGATCCCTGGTCTAGGGGCTTAGTTCCCAGTGTGGATGAATCATGAATGTGAGGGTGAATGATACACATACCACTTTCATGAGTAGATTAACTGGGTCTCTTGGAAGTTCTAGGCCTTTGTGAATTGTATTTGGTATTGTGAAAGAGAGCTTACAATGGTTTCACCGTGTACGGCCTCTCCCACTTCCTGTCTTGCCGTGTGGTCCTTTCCCCAAGTGTTTCCACTGTCATCAGCCAGCACAGGGCCTTCACAGAGCCCTGCAGACCAAGCCTTTCTGTCTTCCTCAAGTACCAGCCCCAGGTGTTTCGTTGTATATGAAACTGACTAAGACAACTAAGGGCATCAGAGGCGGCTCTCCCTAGCAGAACCCTGCCCTATAAGTTCAGCTACCTTGAATCAGGGCTGAGGCAAGAGGATCTCTACAGGTTCCAAGTCAACCTAGGTCACACAGTGAGACCATTCCTCAAAGCAAAGCAACTGAAATGCTTGTGAAGTGTTGATGGGAATGTAAAATGATGCAGCTGCTGTGGAAAGGTGAGTTGCCCAAACTCTTAAACACAGTATTATCACATGACACAGCAATTCCCCTACTGGGAATCTATCCAATTATTTGAAAGCAGGATATCAGTGATCTCTGCATGCCATGCTTATGAATACTTTGTTCACAATAGCCAAGAGGGGAAGCGATTGAGCAGATGTTGTGCAAGGACAGGTGACTAACATTATACACACACCAAGGAATCTTATTCCTAAAGGACAAAATCTAACAGGAATGGCAGCACACGCTTACAACGCCAGCACTGAGTGGGCTGTGGCAGGACTGCCTGAACTCCATGAGGAGTTATAGACAGCTCAGGCTCTATCATGAGATCCCTTTTCAACAGCAAACAAAAATCCCTCAAACCATTTTTAATATGAGAACATAGCACCAGGGAGACCAAATTAAATTGTGTGCTGTGTAATAGGGCAACTCCCAAAGGAAGTCAGAACTTGACCCAGACCTAACGTGTACCATCTTAAAGATGCCACCTCTAGACCAGCACCCAGCAAAGCTCGGTGCTCTAGCCCTCCCCAACCCTCAACCAACCACCCTTCAGCCCAGCTTGACTATTCAGAAAGGATCACTCCACCTACTTTTCCAATTGAGCTTTATTTCTGCATTAATGGCCCAGTACCACGAGCAAGCTGATTTCCCACAGTACACTTCCACAGGCTATCAGTTCCACCACCCTTCAAGCCACAAATGAAGCCTTCAAGCTACTACCCAGCAGCGAGGTTGGCACAAGCTGTTGCTTTTTAAGGAAACAAGAGCTTACCCCTGGCGCCAGGCCAGAAGTGGTGATGATTTGGCCAGCTCTCTTCCCCTGGCAGGGAGGAGCCAGCAAGCAAGCAATCGGTGACTAAGGTTTTGTGCATCAGGACCTCGGCTGACAGTGGAAAGTATGGACTCAGGAGTGTCCCTTCCTTTCTGACCCTATCTGGGTTACTGCTGTCACTTTTCCAAATACAGTGGCTGGAAGCTGATGTGAAGCCAAAAGCTGGTAACAAGACCTGCAGAGAACTCTGAATTCCCCTGCAATGCCCTGGCCCAAACCAGAGGACTTCCCGGGCCATAACAGCTCAGAAGTCAGGCACTGGCCTGAATAGAACCCATTCTCTTTCATCACTAGGACGCATGCAAAGCACCTAAGCGTTCCTTGAGGTAGGTCTATCACTCTCCTCACTTTACAGAGAGGGAAACAGGCTCCACGGGGAAGCCACAGGCTTGCCTAATGTCTCAATGTTACGGAGCAGTAAGGATGAGGCTTTATGAGAGGATGGTGTGATCTGAGCCCTTGCTTAGTGACTTAGTCCCCTAAAGTTACCCTTGGGACATAGGACAGCTAAGTTAACAGGTGGTGTTGGTTGTTTCTGCTCTTTTGTGGGGGGCCCACCACCAGCTCCCAAATAAATCACACATGGAGGTTTAGTCAGACCTCCTTTTCTTAAAAGTCGTATCCAGCTATTCTTATCTTTAAATCATCCCGACTACCTTTCGCCTCTGGGCTTTTCCTTTCTCTTACTTCTGTCAATCTTACTCTCATTCCGTGGCTTGCTGTGTAGCTTATGGCTGGCCCCTGGAGTCTTCCTCCTTCTCGGGCTACCTCTTCTCTTTATTCCTCCATCTATTTTTTCCTCCTATTATATATTCTCTGTGCCAGCCCCACCTGTCCTTTCTCCTGCCTTGCTAGTGGCCGTTCAGTTCTTTATTAGACCATCAGGTGTTTTAGACAGGCTCAGTAACACAGCCTCACAGAGTTAAACAAATGCAACATAAACAACAGTAACACGCCTTAAAATAATATTCTATTGCAGACAGGGAACACGTCTTCTTTATAGGACCTAACTCCAGGTTACTGTGATCCTGAACACATCTGTGGAAGAACAGAGGTGGCAAGAACAACTGAACTTCACCCTGCCAGAGGGGGAGACGGAGCTCCAGGACAGACTGCACCCACCACTCCTGGGGGAGACACTTTACCCCAGAGCAGCACAGCACTGACCCCGGAAGTCGTGGCTCAGGGAGCCAGTGATAGCCTTGGAAGGTCCTTAAATACTTTCCCTGTACCCGCTGGGCACTAGGACAAGGTCTGCCTAGTGTCATTAGCAAAACCACAGAAACTGGGGAGAAGCATCCCTTAGATGCAGGAGGCGGGGCTGTGAACCAGCATGTGGACAGGTGAGTGCTCTGACCCTGTCTACCAGGCTGCTGCCTGCCCTGTCTGCCTAGGGAGGACCCCTCCCGGCTCCCTGCCCCATCTGCCATGGCCTGCTCCTTCCTCTCACTCCTGTGTTTCTCCACTGGTGCTCTGGGTCAGCTCATCAGGCCAGTACTGGTCCTCCATGTACTGCTCCACGTCAGTGCTGCTGTCGGGTCCCCTGTCCTCAGGAGGGGCCTTGGCGTTATTGGCCTCTTCTTGTTCCCACTGCACCTCCACCAGCTGGTAGAGCTCCATGGCTGTCATGGCATCTTCCACAGACGAGTGTCCCTGATGACCTACCTGCAGACAAGAGCAAACCCATCACTGTGTGGTGAAATGGGCCTGACCATCAACCCAGAGGCCAAGCTGGCCTCCAGGGGGCGAGAGCACACACCCCAGAATACAGGCTGCTATGATTTAGAAACGAAATATATCCAAGGGCTGCTGTGTTGTGGGCTTCTTCCCTGGCGGACAGTGCTACTTTGCAAGCTACTAGAAACTGAGGGGGCTTAAGGAAACAGAGTACCAGAAAAGACCTTGGGAGTCTTCTGTCTGTCCTTTCTCTGCTTCCTATTCACTGTGGGGTACAGAGCTCCACATGCTCCCACCACGATATTCTGCCTTAGCACATGGACCCTATTAAACCATGAGCCAATATAATCCTCCCTTTATGTTGGTGCTGGAGAGAATGCACAGTGGTTAAGAGCACTGGCTGCTCTCCCCCAGGACCTAGGCTCAATTACTAGGACCTACATGTCGGCTCCCAACTGTCCATAACTCCAGGTCCAGAGGATCTGATGCCCTCTTCTGGCCCCCAAGAGCACATCATGCATGCAGTGCACAGACACACATGCAAAAAAAAAATTCCTGCTCCAAAAGTTGGAAGATGGATATCAAAACACAACAGAGCAAGAGTCAGAACACATCCTATGGGGATACAGGATAGAGCCAGGAGTTAGGTGGGCAAAGACTGAAAGAGATGAACCTGGTGGAATTTGACTATTACTGGGGAATTCACACAGGGAAGGAGGGGCTACAACAGTCCACAGTCCTATCCACAGTTCAGCAGTTCAGCAGCTATGAAAGTCAGAAGAGCCTTCCCTGCAACCCCTCCACCAAGAGATTCTGCACCACATACCTGGATCTTCTTGTGCAGCAGGTGCAGGGCCAAGTCCTTAAGAGAGACCCGAGTTCGGGTGTGGAAGCTGGGCTGGCTGAGCAGGTTTGGGACGTAAGTGGTATCCCGAGTCTGGCTCCGAGGATGAACATACTTGAGGGCCTGGAAGTCATTGTGGAGTGCATGCCCCACCACCACCTTGCCCTTCAGGAGCTTCAGGATCTGTGAGGGGAGAGGAGGCAGGAAGGCCCATGTCAGGAAGGAGACGACCTGAGCTCCCTTAGCATGGGTGCATGAACCACTCCAGAGGGAGACAGCAGTGGGGAAGGGAGAGTCTATGAGCTCCGGTCAACCATGATGCCCCAAGTTTGAATACAAACCCATCTCAGCACCTGCAAAAGGGATACCATCTCAGCATTCCAGGGAACAGCTGTGAAGGTCAAAGGAATCCATGGATGGAAGCCATGCATTCAAGTTGAGAGAGCCAAGCAGTTTGCGCTGGCACAGGCACTTCTTAGCTACAAGACCTTCTCACCCACTCAGGGCTCAGCTCATCAGCCTTCCTTGGAGGACCTCCCATATCCTCATCTACCTAGGGACCCTGGTCCTTCAAGCTGTCCACACTTTCTAAGTACGGATTTTACACATTTTACACACTTAGCTCTTGGGATGACCTAGTCTCCTCTCCTGCACAGTAAGTTCCATTGACTTGACCAGTGACGCTCACCCAGAGCACAGCATATACTGACTTGCTTTTGTTTGTTGGGCTGGTCCTTTTGGGACAAGGCTCACTCTGCAGTCCAGGCTAGAACTAACATCAATCCTCCTGCCTCAGTCTCCCATTTTCTGATCAATAAAGACCTGTTGAATGAAACCAAGAGAACCATGCCTGGTGCTGGTAGATACACAATTAAGTGGAAGCCCTTCTTGGTATTCAAGGACACAGTTCCTTGCTCCTGTGTGTACTGACTCCTCCTACTTATCTTCTAAACCTGTTCTGCAGCCTTAGAGGCACAACCTGTTCCTTCCCTTCCTCATGCTCAGGGAAACAGGGCTAAAGGCCTGCTAACTCCTGATCATCAGCTGTTGGCCTTCCACAGCCTTCCCTATTAGTAGTATGGGACCCAGTTTTTGTGGCAGATGGTAAGACACATTTAAGCTTTATATTGGGATCACCCCTAGTCTCCTACCCCACCTGCCATCAAGTAGGAGAGAGATCAAACCTACCCCCCCACTAGCCCAAGTGAGCCTGCTCCAGGGTGATCACCACCAACCACAAACATGGATGGGAGGGATCAGAGTTGGAGGGCTCACACAGACTCACCTTCCTACTGCTTCTACTCATGATCAAGTCTTTCCAAAGCAATGCTTAGGGCATCATGGAATGTGTCTTACTTAGGATTTCTATTGCTGTGATAAAACACCACGACCATAAACAACTTGAGGAGGAAAGGGTTTGTTTCCTCTTTCAGCTCCACACCATAGTCCATCACTGAGGAATGTCAGGAAAGGAACTCGGGAAGCTGGAAGCAGGAGATGATGCAGAGGCCATGGAGGAGTGCTGCTTATTGGCTTGCTTAGCCTGCTTTTTTATACACCCAGGACCATAAGCCTAGGTGTAGTTCTGCCCACAGTGGGCTGGGCCCTCCCACATCAATCATCAATTAAGAAAATGCATCACAGGCTTGCACACAGGTCAATCCAGTGGGGGCATTTTCTCACTTTCAGTTCCTGCTTCCCAAATGACTTTGGCTTCTGACAAAACTAACCTGCCCACTGTGACAAAGGTCACAAGATGTGGTTTATCAGTATTTCCAAAACCTTCCTAATCCCAATAACCCAGAGACGTTAAAAAGCAGTTCTGCGCCGGGCAGTGGTGGCGCACGCCTTTAATCCCAGCACTCGGGAGGCAGAGCCAGGCGGATCTCTGTGAGTTCGAGGCCAGCCTGGTCTCCAAAGCGAGTTCCAGGAAAGGCGCAAAGCTACACAGAGAAACCCTGTCTTGAAAAAACCAACCCCCCCCGCAAAAAAAAGGCAGTTCTGTTCTAGTGCTCGTTTTGAAAACGTGTATTTGTTCTAATACAACTGTGACACGGTACAACTTAGGATGTGAATTTCACCGTCGTCTCTGCATAATTTTACTCCCGAAGAAACACTACACGAATGCAGAAACTGCTGCCCGCTGAGCAGAACCCAAAGCACGCAACACCACACGTCTCGAACATCTGCCAGCAACTGTGTTTGCCTGGGTGCTGAGCCACAGCCGCCTAACACAGTGTCAGACTCAGACACTCCGCCCCTCTTCACACAGCCCAGCATCCTCCTCCTGCCCCTGCTTCCACAAACGATTACTGGTGTCTCTTGCATTTCCGAACCCTAGGCAAAACTGCAGTGCCATTTTAATTAGGTCTCCCTGTTTCTGTGGTAGCACCAAGTCTTTTGAGCATTGTGCCCGAACACCATTTCCTTATAAATATATCTTTATTATATTAAGATATATTCTTTTAATATAATCCTTATAAACACACACACACATATATATATATACATACCAACAAATTCAGTGTTGTGCCTTATTTCCATGGCATAGGGCAGGTGTGGAGGGCCTGGAGTCAGCATGCAGATAAGCTGGGGGGCAGAGTCCTGAAGATAGGGACTGCAGCCTTTGATACTAATAAGAGCTTTCCCTTACCAGTACAGGGCTAGGCATGGTTCTATTGATTAATTAACTCTGTGGTTAATTTGTGGGGGCAAGCTTGCTTAGCATTTTTTTTTGGGGGGGGGTTTCAAGACAGGGTTTCTCTGTGTAGCCCTAGCTGTCCTAAAAGTCACTTTGTAGACCAGGCTGGCCTTGAACTCACAGAGATCAACCTGCCTCTGCCTCCCCAGTGCTGGGACTAAAAGCATGTGCCACCATGCCCATCTTAGCCACGATTTTCAGACAACCATGTCAGAGCCCTAGAGCTGGGCTGTGGGATGGAATCTTCACAGAAGACCCCAGTGCAAGGATCCTAGTCTACTTACAAGGCTTTCACTGTTTCCGATGGTCAAATGCTTTTGCAGACTCCTAGTATATTAGCGGATCTCAACTACTAATCATTTTTCCAAGCACTGAGAAACCATAAGGAGATGGGCTAGAACAGCGGCCCTTGACTGTGACAGGACCGCAGGCGAACTGTATAGACTTCAAACCTTTTGTAAGTTGTGCCTTTACCTCTCACATAGCCCTTCTAGCAGCAGCCCCTGCCTAGCAGCCTGGCAGCCCTGCAGAAGAGCAGCACCTGGATTTATATGATCCCATTCTCTGGAAAAGGAACTGCATGTGGGGTGAAGTGAAGTGACTTCTCAAGGACCCACACCCCCCAGTGACTTAAACCAGGGTTTCCCTCCCCAACCTGTCATTCAGGTCAAAACAAGACCTCGGAGTCCTCACCTCTTTCTGAGCCACCTGGAAGGGGATGGCCTTGCGCATGTGCTGGCGGGTAATGCCGCTCCAGCGGGTGCGATAGTCCACAATGGGCATCTCAGGCCGGACGTACTTGTCGTAGAGAACATCTCCGTTGTAACTCACCACAGAGCAGCGGGCCAGCTCACTCACCCGCCCACAGGGGCCTGTACCCACCATCTCACAGTCAATGGCGACACACTTGCTGGGCCCAGGCCTTGGGGCTTCTCTGGGGACAGGCCTTTTGCTGCATGGGCCACCACGGCCGGACCTGGCCTTGGGACGCTGCCTTCTGCTGCCTGAAGCCTCTGTGTCTGCTGGTGTCTGTGACGGGGAGGCCAGAGGGCAGGAGCCTGGCCCTGGAGCCATGCTCAACAGCTCCTGCTCCCGTAGCAAGGCTTTGCGGGCCATGAACCGCTGGTGCTGCCGGCTTCTCCTCTTGTGTCTCTTCCGAACCACATCCTTGGAATTCAGGCCGGAGAAGGGTGGACACTGAGTAGACTCAGGGGCTTCTCCCAGCACCATGCCAGGCAGCTAGCAGCTGGGGGTGAGAGGAGCCCTGGAGGCTGTCTTCCAATGGGGCAGTGTGCTGGAGAGAGATCACACAGGGGGAGGGGATGGGAGGAGGATGCCGGGCCACGCTGCCTCTTATCCCGTGGGATTTGCAGCTCAAGTACCTGACTGAACCTCAGACACCTTTACGAAGAACTGCACTCGAACACCACACATGCCACACGTGCCTCCCGCAAACTCCCTCTACAAGTGTTACATGGAATCTTCTACCTCCCTACTGACACCAGAGTATCATCACCCTTGTCTTACAGAAAGAAGTGAGGCCCAGAGGCTGAGTAACTTGGTTAAAAGCTGATAGGAATCCAGAGTCCGTGCTCTGGAGTCAAGCTCACCTCTAAAAGCGGTAGTTTACCAGACTGTTAGGAGTACGGATACAGGGAAGCCAAGGTCACAGAAACAGATTGCAGCTGAACATCACCCATCTAAGATCCCCAAATCTGAACTCTGCAGAGTGAGGTTTAACCTAGGTCTTTATAAACGGCTGTGCCCCCGTGGCTGACCTATACCTCACACACAGTAAGGCTCAATAGCCAGGTCTCTGTCCTCTCCTCCAGCGAGGCTGATTCTCTTTCCTACATTGGGTAGTCAGCTATCCTTAGGCCAGAGATGCCTCCAGCTGGACTCACTGCTCTTCCCAAAATACACCCAAGGCCTGCAGACCCAGCTGCAGCTCTGTATCACCAAATGCTGATCAGGAACCCCTGCATCTCCCCAATGTTGCAAGGAGTTCTCTGGGGTCCCAGCTGTGCCAGATGCTGGGCCGAGGAGCTTGGTTTAACCAGAGACATGGAAACGCAGCAGCTGGTGAGCTGAGAGCTGGTTAGAGGTACGAGGAGGCAAAACAAAATCAAGAGCCTAGAAGTCACTTCTGTGGAAACAGGGAACAGTAACCCTGCAGGGAAGAGGGAGCGGGAGCAGAGACACTCAGGACAAAGGCCTGACAAAGAAATAACCTGGGGCTGAGGCAGAGGGGCCACCTGCGGTCGGTCACCAGATTACACTATAAAATATAAGATGGATTACAGCCAGGAAGACTGCTTCTTCCTTTATACCACTCCATCTTCTGCCACTGACTTTGGTGGTCCTTCCACAAGCCACTCTTACTCCAGGGTCCTCAGTCTATTGGTCAAGTGAGGGAGGCCGGAGACACCCAGGTGGGCCAGTAAAATGTGGACCAGTGGGCACAAACTGTCTATCAGAAGAGCAGAGAAATTTACCCTCTGCACTGCAAGACACTGGATTGTACACTCCTCAGTCAACAGGTAGTCTTCTGCAGGGCTCCCTCAAGTCAGCAAGCTGCAGCGCCCTACTGGGTCTGCTATCCCTCTCATGGCAGACTCTCTTCTGAAGCCCAAGCTGGGCCGCCCAGTATTTATTGGGCCTGGGGGTATACAGAGCTCAATGTCCTTGGAACCACAGAGCAATGGGACTAACAGGAAGGGAACCTGAGAACCGGGGCAGACACCAAAACAGAAGAAACGCTGAGTTCAGGAGGGCCTGGCCATAGAGAGGATGCTGCAGATGGATTTCCCAGGCAGCCCAGGGAGGGAAGGGCACTCAGAAAACACAAAGCCAAGAGCCAGGGGGAGAGAGGCAAGAGTGTGGTGCAGCCTGTAAACAGCTAGGCAGCAGGGGGCGTGGAAACAGGTAGAGTGGGAATGGTGAGCCACTGGAAGGGACCCAAGGTTGAGCTCAATACGGCAAGGAGAGGGACAGAACGGAGGGCTTCTGGGGACATCACAGCTACCTCACTGGAGGATGAGGTTAGACCAGGAGCCTGGGCAGTAGTAGCACAGGAATAGGTAGCAAAAGTAGAAGGGAGGAAAGAGGAAAAGCCCTGTGTTTGCTGATGCCAGCATCTGCATGAGGAGTACTGAGCCACTTAGCCAGGGGGGAGACTCAGTGACCCTTGCTGACTCACCTGCTCTCAGCTTGCTTATCCGGTCTCCAAATAGTACCCTCTAAAAAGAGCTTGTCAGCAACTTCCTCATACCCGCCTCAGAACTGACAAATTCAGAATCTCAATTTGCCTTCGCCCAGCAATAGGAAAGAAAGTGGCCTAGAGGACCCGTGCTGGCCCTGCTGATCGTGGACTTTGAGGGTGGGGGTGGGGAGGGCAGACGTTCCCTGCTGGCAAGGTTTGAAAGAAGCTAAAATTAGGTTCCCTTGAGAAAAAGTCTCTGTGGCCTTGTATTTGAAGAGATAAAAGTGGTCATTTCCTATAGTCCCTGGCCTTATGGACATGTCAGGACCACCAATTACCAAGGGGACCCACTTCTACAGTTTGCAGCCCTGAATGGAGCTCAATTTAGCTGAAGAGAAGTATTCGGAGGACACAGCCCTTTCAGCAACGGCACGTACACAATTTTCTCATCTTAACTCTGGTCAGTATGGTAGGCACTCGGCTTTCAGGTGAGGGTCCCTGGCCCAAGAGGATTCCAGATGAGAAGGCTCCCAAGAAACTGCAAAGCCAGGATCATCAGTGGCCCAAGGGCCATCTGCCTGCTGGCAGACCAGGTCTCTACCAGAGGGCCGGTCTAGACCAGTTCTAGCACGAAATAACCAGATGACCCCGGAAAAGTCACTGTCCCTTAACCGCGAGCTTTCAATAGGTAGTTCTAGGCAGAAGGCAAAGTCTGGGGACAGGACCCGAGACCCCACCCTCAAGTTTGGGAAAGCCTGGTGCAATAAGGTTCCCGATGTTACCCAAAAGCTTTCCAGACCAAGAAAAAAAAAAAGAAAGAAAGAAAAGTACTAGGAGAGCCCCGCGCTCCCCACCGGTTGCGGCGTCCGGCTTCTCGCCGGAACCGCCCCCTCAGGCCCACAGCCCCCAAGCCGGGCCGGGACTGCGTGAGGCCGCACCCCGGGCCTGGGTGCACACCGGCCCGCCCCAAGAGAGGCGAGCGGCTGGCGGCAGGAACCGGCGGCCCGGGACTCCCCACGGCCGAACCCCAGCTCACCTGAAGACCCTGCCGCGCTTTCCCGGCCTACACGTGGAGCCCTTGCCGGCCGCCGCCGCTACTTGCCCGGACAAGCCCGGCTTCGGCTGCCCGTCTATTGGTTCGCTGGGTCGTACGCCCGCCTAAGGCCTCTTCTGATTGGTCTGCCTCGAGTAGGTGTGTCAGACCAGGAAGGGAGGGGCTACCGGCGGGGGCGTGGCTTGTGCGGGGAGAGGGCGGTGTTAGGTTAGTAAGGGGCCGAATGACACATGCGCTCTTCTGTCCCTGACGCCCGGGAAGGCGGCCGGTTTCTGAGCTGATGCCCAGTGAAATTCAACCTTCAAAGAGCTCATGACAGAGGTAGCACACCCACATCTGCCTAGTCAGGACTGCAGCCCCTCCCGCCTCATGGTTCGGAGAATCCGGTGAAATATTAACAGTGTACGCAGGGCGTGGTGGTACACGCCTTTAATCCCAGCACTCAGGAGGCAGAGGCAGGAGGATCTCTGTGAGTTCCAGGCCAGCCTGGTCTACAAAGTGAGTTCCAGGACTGCCAGGTCCACACAGAGAAGCCCTGGCTTGGTTCCCCCAAATAAAAAATAAAATAATAATAATAATAATAATATGCAGTATTATGAGAAACTCGAAAAATCAGATTTGCTTCTTCTGCACTGATTTTTGAATTCATTTTTTAATTTCAATATTTATTTGATTTGATTTTTTTGAGACAGGGTCTCATGTAGCCCAGTCTGCCCCCACGTTTTCTTTTTTCCTTGCGTCCAGTTGACTTAATGTCCTCTGGTTGACGAGGACTAGATAGAGCAAAACCAGTGTCTAGACATGGAAAAACTGCTGCACTCATGAATTTTAGCTCATTCTATGGGAAGAGGTGTTTCTTTATGGAAAACCATTTCCAGAACTCAGAATGGTGGGAGAAATTCTTAACCATTGTAGTTTTCTTGGAGCATGGTGCTGGGGTAAAAGTCAAGATAGTCAGTTCCAAGAGTCTTTTTTTTGGGGGGGGGGAGTTTTCTGAGACAGGGTTTCTCTGTGTAGCTTTGCGCCTTTCCTGGAACTTGCTCTGTAGCCCAGGCTGACCTCGAACTCACAGAGATCCATCTGCCTCTGCCTCCCCAAGTGCTGGGATTAAAGGCGTGCACCACCACCGCCGGGCCGAGAGTCTCTCTGTGTGTTTTTAAAAACTGATAATGTGATGGACATGATAACCAGCTAGGGCTACATAGTGAGACACTGTCTTTAAAGATAATGTACTGGGGAGTGGCGGCTCATGCCTGTAACCCCAACACTTGGAAGGTGAGGGCAAAGGTTAAGGGGCACAAGGTCATCCCTGGCTACACAGCAAGGTGGAAACCACCTGGGTTGCTTAAGGGACCCATCTCAAAAACAAAATAAAAAATGATTGGCAAAGTTAAAATCAAAATGGCTATACTATGGAGGTTTGGTTGCATTTATTTGCCAACGCTGGGTTTTGTTGATTGGGAATTTGTTGGCCTTTTGTTTTTCAATACATTTATTTTGTATTTGTGTAGGTATGCACATGCCATGGAGTGGGTGTGGAGGTCAGAGGACAACCTGTGAGAGTTGATTCTCTCCTTCCTGCAGGTGGGTTCTGGGAATCCAACTCACGCCGTCAGTCATGGCAACAAGCACCTTTACCTCCTGAACTGTCTCACCAGCCCATTTTTTTAAGGGTCTTGCATAACCCAGGTTGGCCTCCAACTTGCTATGTAGCTAAGGATAACCTTGAACATTTTTTCTCTGTAGCTTTGGAGCCTGTTCCTGGAACTTGTTCTATAGACCAGGCTATCCTCGAACTCACGTAGGTCCACCTGTCTCTGTCTCCCAAGTGCTGGGATTAAAGGCCTGCGACACCATGGCCTGGCCGACCTTGAATTTATCTCCACCTTCCAAATGCACTAAATTATGGACATGTGCTGCCATACAGTATATAAGGTGCAGGGGATGGGACCCATGGCTTCCTGTATGTAAGCACTCTGCCAACCCAATTTATCTCCAGCATGCATATATTTTATGGTGTGTGTGTGGCGGGGGCAGATAACTCTAACACTCCTTGTTACCATGTTTCTCTCCTTCTACCATGAGGGACCTGGGGTGTTGAACTCGGGTCGTCAGGTATGGCAGCAAGCTCATTTACCAGCTGAGCAATCATACTGACCTAAACATTTTTTTAAGATGTCCATGTTTCTGATACATCCTTTATGACTACTTAGATTTATGACAGAAATATTAGCAAACAAAAAAATGGAAGTCCCAGGCATTCAGAACAGTTGGCATTTTGACTGTGGATAGCAAGCCAGTCTTCACTTCTTAAGTCATTGAGCTCACTTTCCCTGGCCTCCTTCCAGGAGGTTTGGAGCTTTTCCATAACAGACACTTTGTGAGCTGGTCCCTGCTCATGCCCCACCTCGAGGGGCTCCTTCCTCTCCATCTTTTCCATCAGGAAGCACAGTTTGAACTCAGCACCACATAAACCACCATGTAGTGCACCTCTGCTATCACAGCACTTGGAAGGTGGAGGCAGGAGGATCAGCAGTTCAAGGTTACCTTTAGCTACAGGGCAGGTGTGAGTAGGAGAAGAGAAGCATTTGGAACATAAGACTGATGTCTTGGGTTGTTTTTTTTTTGTTTTTTGTTTTTTGGTTTTTTGAAACAGGGTTTCTCTGTGTAGCCCTGACTGTCCTGGAACTAGTTCTGTAGACTAGGCTGGCCTTGAACTCAGAGATCTGCCTGTCTCTGCCTCCCGAGTGCTGGGATTAAAGGCATGCGCCTCCGCCTCCGCCTCCGCCACCGCCGCCACTGCCACCGCCGCTGCCGCCGCCGCCGCCACCACCACCACCTGGCAAGAATTGATACTTTGCTTTTGCAAATTATTATGCACAATGTGCTGTCCTATGTAGACAAATTTCACGGCGAGGTGGTAAGATAAGGTAGTCGTGGCTCTCCTCTGATCTCTTTGGCTATTACCTCTGTATTTGGCTCTGTCTTTCTTATTTAATAAGACTGTTTAGAAATCCGTCTACAGTCCTACCTGCCATGTGTACCCATTCTAAGGACAGCTGAGGGTGCTGTGGGGATGCCCTTGATGCTGAACTGGGTGCAGACCTGAAAAGGGATGCTCATCTGGCCGGTTTTCAGAGTGGTGGTTCTTTATATGCCAGAGCCATGGGCATTACCTGGGAAGTGGTTGGATTCACTGAATGAAAAGCACAGAGGTGGGATCTGTGTTGCGATGGATAGAACACAGGGCCTTAACACATCCTAGGCAAGCACTCTACCATTGAGCCACACACCCAGCCCAGCAATCTGTCTCTAAGCTAACAAGCAGCTTAGCAGTGATCCAGAAGCCGGACCAAGTTCAAGCTCTGCTGTTAGAGTCTGAAGGGACCACATGTAAATCATTTACTTACTTTACTCACACGGCTTCCCCTTCCAACAGCACTCCAAACTCAACGGTGGCTGAGCTGGACTTTGGACCTAGACATTTGTGGTGCCATCATGGTTCTTTGACCTGGCCCACCGAGAACGGCCGCAAAAAACCAGGTACCCAGATACCAGCAGAGGGCGCTGCGGCCCTGCGTATTAAAGGAGACAAGAGTATGGTGATCTTACCACACGTGTTGATTTTTTTAAGGGTTTTGATTTTTTTTTATTAAGAAATTTTTTTTATTCATTTTACATGCCAATCACAGATCCTTCTCTTCCCTCCTCCCGCCCCTCCACACACCCCCGATCCACCCCCCATTCCCTCCTATGAGAAGGTAAGGCCTCCCATGGGGAGTCAGCAGATCCTGGTACATTCAGCTGAGGCGAGTCCATGCCCCTCCCCGTGCCTCAAGGCTGTGCAAGGTGTTCCACCATAGGTAGTGGGCTCCAAAGAGCCTGCTCATGTACCAGGAATGGATTCTGATCCTACTGCCAGGGGGCCTCTTAAGCAGATCAAGCTACACAACTGTCTGGCTTATGCAGAGAGCCTAGTCCAGTTCCATGGAGGCTCCACAGCTGTTGGTCTAAAGTTCATGAGTTCCCACTAGTTTGGTTTGGTTGTCTCTGTGGGTTTCCCCATCAAGATCTTGATGCCTCTTGCTTATGGAATCCCTCTTTTCTCTCTTCGACTGGACTCCTGGAGCTTGGCCTGGTGCTTGGCTGTGGATCTCTGCATCTGCTTCCACCAGTTACTGGAGAAAGGCTCTAGGATGACAGTTAGGGTGTTGATTTTTAACCCTGATGATCTGACCCTTGAGTCAATGACCCCTTCGTGTTGTAAAGCTCTTAAAGGCCGGGCAGTGGTGGCGCACATCTTTAATCCCAGCACTTGGGAAGCAGAGGCAGGCGTATCTTTATGAGTTCAAGGCCAGCCTGGTCTACAGAATGAGATCCAGGAAAAGCGCAAAGCTACACAGAGAAACCCTGTCTCCAAAAACAAAACAAAACCAAAAATAAACAAAGAAAAAGGCTCCTAAAACATCACCTTACCTTAGAAAGTGAAAGAATTGTCTATTTTGCCAAGCTGTCAGCTGTCTAAGCCTTGATATGTGTCTCTGAAATGAAGAGGGGTTTGATAAAACTCCATTTTTTAGTATGTATTTATTGATTGGCTTGAAATAGACAAAACGCTGCCCTGGGAAAGGGAAAGGTTAATGTTAAATAGGCTGATAAAACCACATGAGAAGGGAGGATAGTAGAAAGATGTGGTTCTCACTTATTGTGGCTCCAAAGTGAAAGATGTGACTGAGGCTGATGAGAAGGAAAATGGACAAGAGGCAAAAGAGACCCACATGCCCCTCGCCCAATTATCATGACCACCTAGCTAGGTAGATGGGATCAGTAACATATGCAGCTCAGAGGTGACAAGGACCTGTCTTGAAGTCACACAGTGTGAAAGCAGGGGAAGGAGGCTTGAGAGTGAGGAGTTTGGTTTCAGAGCCCTGGACTCTGCTCCACACCCACACAGGTGGTCTCATCCGGCTCTCAGATCAGAGAGATGCCTCACTTCCTTCCCCTTCCTCAAGTGTTGCTTCATGAACACAAGATCGAGGTCCTTTCACCCCCCCCCCGTGTCACCCCTGGATGCTGAGGGCATCTGGGGAGAGATTCCATCCCCTTCTCGTCAGCTCCACACATTCTCGCTTGTAACACACTCCGCGCCTGCAGGTACCCTCCGCCTCTGTTTGCAGGATGGAACGCCTGCTGAGTGACCCAATTTGTAGCCTTCTCAAGTGTGAATGAGATTTTCAATAGGACTGGCTGCCTCCTGGCAGGGCTGGAGCAAGGAGAAACTCAAGAGGCTGGGAACTGGAAGGAGCCCTTTGGAGGAGGGAGCTGACAACGGGGTGAAGTGGCAGGGTTCAGAGAGGCTAAGTGCCTTTTCCGAAGGTCACACAGCTTCCACGTGTTAGTTACTGTCCTGCTGAGCTGAGCTGAGCCAAAGGTTACATTTTCATGATTTCTAGAGGTGCGTGGCTCCTGGGCCAATCTCAGTGTAAGGTGCTGTAGCGTGCTCTGCTTTGTGGGTTGAGCACTACAGTACGACCCAGCATGGAAGGGACCGGAGAAGGGACGTGAGCTGTTGCTGAGAAACTTATTTCCACCAACCTGAGGTGTCAACCTCAGGACTTGGTGCCCACCTTAGGGCAAGGTGACCTCCAGACAGGGGCATCAAGAAAGGGGGGGGCTGGGTGTAACACAGGGTACAGCACTTGCTTAACTTGCACAGGACCCTAAGTTCTATCTCTAGTACTGCAGAAGAATGAATGAATGAATGAGTGAATGAATGAATGTCAGGAAGGAGGACAGAGAGTGGGAGAGGAGGAAAGGAAGAGAAAGCAAAGGGGATGAAGGATTCAAGTGATAAGGTGTTTGCTTCTCTCGTGAGAAGCCTTGGGCTTTTGCCCCCAGCACTGCATAAGCCAAATACGGTTGCACATGCCTGTAATTCCAGCACTCGGGGCAGAAGCAGGAGGATCAGGAGTTCAAGATCACCCTTAGCTACATAGGTCATTGAAGGCCAGCCTGGGCTACATGATACCCAGAAAGAGGATGGAGGGCTGGGAAGGGCTTCCTTCTTCCCTTCCTCCATTTTTTTTATTTTCCTTTTGAGAAAGAGGTTTACTGTGTAGACCAGGCTGGCCTGTCTCTGCCTTTCTGAGTGCTGGAATTAAAGGCATGTGCCACCATCACATGTGTGGGGAAATGACTACTTTTGCCATTGAGGCGGCCTCCCAGCGCTGGCAGGGGACGGGGCTTCCAAAATTGCGTGTGTTGGCATTGAGGAGGTTCTTTCTGTGCCATCAGTCCCACGGGCAGGCACAGACGTTCCAGACCAGCCAGGAATGGGTGACCCACTGTCCACAAGGTAATAATCACCTGGACCCCTAGGTGAGGAGCACCCGCGCCTGAGCTGGTCCATACTGTCATCTGCCCTCCGTGAGCCTGTGTCTTGGCCCCGTGGTGCCCCTCACCAAGGAGGAGCTTGTAGGGGGAATGAAGTAAGCCCATAGGAGGGTGTGTGGGCACAGAGCAGCTCACCATTCCCCGAGGACATGCATCCTGTCCTCTGGCCCACTCTAGACTCAATGTCCGTGTTTCTGGAGGAGTCCCCCTGGGGTGTCCTCAGCCGAGGCATGAGAGGAAGGTTTTGGAAGTTTTTCTGGAGGTGTTGAAGGCAGAGAAAATACATCCGGAAGTGGGGCCCCCACGCCTCCCCGCAGCTGCCGAGAGGACCAGCACCGTGTGGTAGACTGGGACTTGTTGTTGGGTACAGAGCAACAACAACAAAATCACTAGTCTTCCAGATGGGGCTGGCCTGTCCGTGGCCTTGCTAACCACCGCCTCTGGGCCCACCACCTGTCGTCAGCTGGGCACTCCTGTGAGAAAGGCCAGCTTTAATCCTCACTCCCTCTTACTTCCCCTATGTTCTCCAACCCCCCTTCCACGCACCCCGACACACACATCCCACGCACACCCCAGGACTCCCTAGCGTCTCTAGCTCCAAATGGTGGAGAAATCATTTCCCTACTATTTTTTCCTCCCCTGGAGTGCCCTATTTTCCACAGCGAAGACACTTCCTTTAATCATAGGGAAATCTTATTTCTCACGGGGAAGCAGGTGGGCAGCTCCTGTCTCTCTATTCTCCTCAGGTATCATAAGACCCTGTACTGTCACAGAGAAAGGACACAAGAAAGAGCTTCAAGTAGTGCCTACCCCAGGCCTCTGCTCCCCTTCCCAAGGGTCCCCAGAGCCCAAGGTGAACATCCTCCCAAGGCTCATGCGCCACAACCCAGACTCAAGTGGGACTAGTGGGCAGGGGATGTGGGCTGTATGGTTGGTTAATTTCCCTTGCAGTGCGTTGATAGGAGGTAGGCAAGGCCTCTCCTGCCTGAGCTAGCCTCTAATTGCATGGGCAGGGCACATCCGCTCCTTAATTAGGAAAAGCCACAATATCCTGGCAACTCCAAGAGCCCATGGCCCTAATTGTATGTCTGCAGCAGCTGAAGGATTATTCCCCTTCCCAATTGGCGCTTTTTAATTCTTTTGCCTTTTAATTGCCAGCTCTCCCTTTTTGCCCCACCCCTCCTCCATCCTTTGATTTGTTCTGTTCATCTAGACTGGGAAAGGGCTTGCCTGGACATGGAAAGAGTCGGCGACAGATGGGATGGGGATGCTTGGAGAAGGCCTCTGGGTCCACTTCGGAGCCCATGGGATGGGACGGGGCACAGTTCTACACAGGCCCAACTGAACTCCAAGGAGTTCTTTGCAGAGGTTGCAAAACGTGTCCCCAGTCCTCACCCAGGACCACTCTGAGGTTTGGAGACCTCAGTGCACACCAAAGAAGAGGTGTAACTGGGCTGCTGAGCCATGAGCAGGTAACCAGAAAGGTGGATACTTACAGGATTTCTGGAGGACACAGAACTTTCTTGGAGACCTCTGTACAACCTTCAGGTGATAAGAGACATGCTAAAGGACATGACAGAAAACTTCCGGAACTCAGAAGTGATCTGTATACCCCTTTGCAGTCCTGGATTTGAATACCCTTGACTCAAAAGCCACGAACTGAGTCACTGCCCTACACTAAGCTCCCCCAAGGGAGTGGCGAGGGGGGGCTCTTACTAAACAGCCTGGCATAACAGTGGCAAAGCAGCAGAGTCCAGAGGCAGCCGTACTGCATGGTGTGAGTGGGACCGATGCATTTCTATTGCCTTTCTCCTGGTAGGTCCCGTGAGGATGGTTTGGGCCTGATGGTGGTTCGTGTTCTCTGAAATTCTTGAACTCCAGCCTCTCTCTGAGTTGGAGGGAGATGCCAGGTACCCAGACCCTTGCTATAGTCTCAGAGGATTCCATCTTGGAAAAGTGACCTGCCCTTGAGCCCACTAAGTGTCACTCCCCACTTCTCATTTCTTCCCTCTGAATTTAGAGCTGTCCCCTTAGCAACCCTGGTTTCCATGGTTTCCTCCATGACAACGATCCCCAAACCCCTCCTCTCTTTTACCTCATGACAGTAATGGGTGATAGGAATCCTCAGTGTGGCCACTCCATGTAACCATGGTAACAATTAATTGAGCCTTCATGTATCTTTTGTGAAGCAGGCTGGAAACTATGAAGCTTTAGATATGGAGGAAGAGCTCGAGGTGGGGGGTGGGTACAGGATTTGAACTACCATTCTCACAGAGAAGTTAGGGGGCTTTTCTTGACACTGTCCTGAAAGATTTAGTCTTGAGCTAAATCTGCTGCAAGCATGGCTAACCTCTGAGGAATCAGAGTCCCTAATATGGGAGTGTAGTACAGCCTCGCACTGGAGCACATGGTCCCAACTAAATTCAGCACAGCATGGGGAGGGGGCGAAAGAGGTGTCCCTTGATGGCAAAATCCTGGTCAGGCGTCTGTCTACTCCTAAGAATCAGGGAGAGACAAACTGAGTCTGTACTCACATTCAGGCATCCTCCAGGCTGTCATTGGTGTGCTTGTCCAAGAGGAAGAGGATCTTCAATGGACTCCCCTGACCCACCTCTTTTCCTGAGACGTGGAAATCCACACCAGCATTTCAGGGCTTGGAGCAGAGAAGAAGAAAACAAACAGTGACAGAAAAGCTGGCCTACCCAAGTACAGTTCCAGGGACCCTCACCACCTACCTGCCAGGAGGCTTCCTGGGCAGTGGGCAGTCTGCTCCTCTACTGTGTTAGAGTCGCTGTCTCCATCCACCCTGGTTCCCACACCAAACGGGCAGCTGTCAAGCTGCCAAAGTACAAAAGCAAAACCGTCCCAGAGCACCAAGGCCGAGCAGAGCGAGTCCAAAACGCAGAGATGCCTGCCCACCACAGGTGAGGCACCATTTCCTGCCTGTTCTCCATCCTGTGTCCTCCAAATGTTCATTAATCCCTCACACGTAAGGACCAAATCTGTATTCCTAGAGATTTCAGATCCTTGCACCCCTGGTGTACTGATACTAGAAATAACCTGTACCGGCTTGGAAATATATTTATGAAACATCATAAAATGGAAAAATCCAGAACAATGTATTCTGTGAGTATGTTCAAGTGAGCTACAAATGGCTAAGCAGAAAATTTAATTCAGGTAAATCAAGTGCAATCTGAATCAGGTAAAGCAAAACCCTGATCCTGGGTTCCGAACCTGTCCTTTGCTACTGGATAAAACTAAGGCAGAGTCAATCATTCTGGGTACCCTGCTTTCTCAGCTAGTCAGTAAAGGATAAATGGCATCCTCTTATTGGTTGACAAGGTGATACATACCAACCAATGAGAGACTGGCTCTTCCTTTCTAGCCAATAAGGTCTAAGTTATCTTCTTGAAAGGAAAGTAAACCCTTTGTCCATAAGGAAATGAGAAAAAAAAAAAGAATAATTTTTAAGTAAAAAGACTGTTGTTGCTATGGGGCATTACTGATGTGAACAGTGATAGCTGGCCCAGAGAACTGGTAAAGGAAAGGCAGTACTCTGAGCAGAAAACTACAAAAAGCAGACCAGCTGTCTGGTTTGGTATAAAAGGAAGTTTCTATAGTAACATGGAAGAGAAAGGCATTTTGATATAAATGCCCCCCCCATACTATATCTAAATGGACTTTTTGAGAAATAAGGACTAAAATATAGACTGAACTTAGAATGGGTCTTCATAAGATTGTATTAGCACCATGGGGGGGGGGGGAAGATGACCGAATTGAAATGTGATTGCATTTGTTGATATGAGGCATCCTGGTAGTTACTGCCTGAGATGGGAAGCTTTCCTCTATCTGTGTTAGCAGGTGACAGCCGTGTGTGAAATGCGCCTGCTTTTGGAAGCAGCAAGTTCTTGCCTCTCAGAGAGAACTATTCTAGATGAATCAATGCACGAAACAGGTTGCTCTGGTAACTTCCGAGGCATTTCCCTTTCCCCTTCACCACACCACACCCCCCCCCAGAAGGCTACAGTCACCTTTGAAAATGTGTGGGTACGATGGTTCCCCACCCACGTGTTACAAATGAATGCAGGCAAGGGATGTCGGCGAGTGGGAACTAGAGTCAGGCTTTGCCAATCCAGGGACAGGGGAAAAGGCCAGAGGACAGAATCTGAAAGGAAGCCAATGCCAAGGAGAAAAACTAGGTAAGACTTTTGAATCCAGTGCTGCTGTACTAGAGACTAATTGTTAAGGGAGACACATATCTACCTAAGCTTCACTCTCTGCAAAGTTCAGGGGTAAGGCAAGCCAGAATCCGGACCCATCTCCCAGGTAAAGAATGGGAGGGGGCTGCCAAACCAATTGTACCTACAGCAGACACACTTAAACAATATCCTTGTATTCCTCTTGTTGTCATTTAAAGGGGGAAGGGGGTGTGTGTGTGTGGAGGGGGGCAGGTTATGAGCAATCAGCTCCTCAGTATAAAGGGATAAATGAGAGGACCCGAAACCGCAAGTCCCAAGAAAATGGCTGGGCAGGTTATGATTACATCTCTGAAGTGGGCTGGGGTACAGGTGGGAAGGATTTCGGGGGTCTTACCTCCTTGACTTAAAGGGGGAAAATCACCTTCTAGGGCGCCCTCGCTGGTCATTAGAGCAGTACATGGGAATGGTGGTGACTCCCACGCAGCCCACGAGGCAGGGGCTACCAAGAGATGTTTCATTTAGAGAATCAAGGTGCTCACAGATAAACAGTAGCCAAAGCCCCTCCATTCACTGTTACCAAGGCAACAGGAAGCAGGGGCTGCGGGTGGTTGCTTGGTAACCACACTAGAGCTGGCGTCCTGTCCGCTCTGCTCGCCTCCTCCCCCACCTCCATTAGCCCTTTTGTGACAGCTTCTCCCCCTCCCTGGCTTTTTCCTCCCTGGCAAAACAATCATCTGTGCTTCTCTACAAAGGCTCTTAGGGCTTCTTCAGATAAAAAAAAAAATGTGTACCTGGATGTTCATTTTGGGCAGACATCATCTATACCCAAAGGTTGGCACCCAGACACGATGTACTACTTTCTACCATAGCCTCGGTATCTTTTCTCTCCAACTCCATGGTTTCCCCCCCCCCCCTTCATTTACTCCAAGTAAGGTTTAGAGAGAAGACAGACTCAAATGTGGTGATTTTTCACAGAACACTAGTGCCCGGGGACCCTACCAGATCCTGTGGGTGCGTCTCCAGAGCTTAGCTCTGTTTCTCCTCTGGTTTAGGTAGTGAAGTCGACATAGAATTCCCTAGACACTGGAACCCCTGGAGAAATGAGAACGCCGACCGCCCCCCGCCCGCTTCCTCTACAAACTGCGTCTCACCTCCTGGCCTCGTCTGAAGGTTCTCTGTGGGAGTGTGGGCACGGGTCTGGCAGGTTGAGCAGCATGTGGGAACCGACCCCTGGGACTCAGCGGAGTGCTGTCCAGCTTCTGGTGCTGAACGAATGTGCTGAAGCTGGATTTCTCAGGGAGGGGCTGCAGGGACCTTAAGTAGCGGGATCCTGACTTCCCGACAGGGACCTGGCGGGTGGAAAGTCGAGATTGGGGTTTATTTGCCCTGTTTTCACCTTTTCAGCAGGTGCTTCCGCGGCCCCCACAGTCCCTGAGCCTCTCCCTCCCCTTCCCTGGGCTAGTGGGGCCACCAGCTGATGTCGCAAAGGGTAGGAAGAGTGTTGGTTGCATTGGGATGGTTACCCGCCGCTTTTCCCGGCATCGTATACGTTTTCCTTCTGCGGGCGCTGGACTCTCGGGATGTTCGCCAGCAGAATCACAGCTGACTTCTGCGTGGACTCCCGGCGCTCCGATCTTATGGGACGCTTTCCTGCAGGCAACAGGTTGGCTAGTCCTGGAGTCTGGGCGCAAGGCGCGGAAGACCCGACGGCAGCGCGGGGCTTCGCCCTCACACAACCCTTTTACTCCAGGTGGCAGGAGAGCTCAGTGCGAGCTCCGGAGCCGCTTTCCCAGCCCTGGGGTTTGGAGGAAGGAAGACACCTCACCTCCGGGCCGAGCCGCCCCCTTCCCTCCCCTCCAGGGCAGCCCCGGGAGCTCGACCTCGCGACTGGGACTTGGGGTTGGTTGGCTGCTTCTCAAATCCGAGCCCTTGACTAGGGGAAGGGACTGGACGGGAGCACTGGCTGGGGTTGAGATAGTCGTAGGGGAAAGCCTCTGCCCTTTGCTTCCTTCTGGAAGAAACTCCCTTCACCCCGGAGTCGCGGAGACCGGGTGGGTGCGGAGGATGCTCTGCCATGGAGCCTTCGGTGGGTACTTGCCTGTCTCCGGTCGTCTGTCCTGTCCGCTGCAGTGTTCTCCCTGAGGGGAGGAAGGTAGGTCTGGAGTCGCAGCATGCTCCCAAGAGTCGATGGATATGGTGGCCGCCCGCTGGACTTCGGCGGAACAGGGGCACCGCTGCTTTAAAGCCGAGACCAGCCTACAGGTGGCCTGTCAGGGAGGCGGACGTCTGTGACGTCATCTTGAAGGCGAGCGGGGTGGGGGTGGGGGGAGGAAGGGGAGGGGGTCATCGCGCTTCACATCAAAAGTCCCCTGTGGCCATGGCAACAGCTTCCTAGGAGAAGCGAAGAGGTCCAGCGCCTGCCCGCCCGCCCGCCCGCCCGGAGCCTCTCTCTTTTCCTAAGAGCACCCGCGTGTGGCTTCAGGAGTCCTGAATCTAACCTTGCTCTCACCTGGCGAGGCAATCAGTGTAGGGTCCTCCTCGCCGTTCTTGCCCAGGCTGTTAAGAGCCTAAGATCAGCTGCCCTTAGGCTCCCAGAGGCGACCTAGCAGAATCCTGCCTTTCATAAGGGCACTTCTAGCTTCCTACCCCATCCCCACCCAGCCGGTGAGATCTGGTTCACCGGACCACACACAGTGATTTTCTTTAATTCAAGGACTCTAAAGCTCAAGGTTCCCACTTACTCTCCACCGAGCGGTGCCCCTGAGCTCCCCGCACGAGGCGGCGCCCACGCAGAGACACCTGTCTTGTTCCTCATACCTGGCCTGGATGCTCGCTCAGGGCTCCAGAAGCAGCCAACCAAACCAGGAAATAGCAAGCCCTCCTAGGATCTTGGGCTCGTGGATCCTAGGATCCAACTCGTGGCAACTCCGTAGACACAGAAGCATTTACTAACCCTCTCCCTCGTAAAAAGAAAAGAAAAAAAGAAAGAAAGAATAAAAAAAGACTGGAGAATTTCCTATGAGAATCTGGGTTTTCCTCATCAGTGGAGGCTAGATGTACTGCGTGCTTCCCTTGTTGAAAGGACTGGGGGGGCCTGTCTCTCTTTTTGTGTCAGTGATACCAAGGCTATTTTGCCATTGCCCTGTCGTTCATATATATTCCCCCTTATTTGTCTCACTTCATTAATGTTACTGGTGGGGTCTTGGAGGCATGTGGATTTTTCTGCCCCACACTGCTCAGAAACCAGTGGTAGCTTCCCCCAGAAGCAAGTCTGGTTTCACACTGGGAAGTGCCCTGCAGACCCAACTAGACACCAAGGCACCGTCTCCATGCCCACAGTACAAACGGTGGGGCATTTCCTGCTAGGTGTGTGTGTGTGTGTGTGTGTGTGTGTGTGTGTGTGTGTGTGTGTGTGAAGGGTCCTTTCCTTTTTCTGTTTTCACATTTTAAAATATTGTAAACCGAGGCTGGAGAAAAGGCTCAGCAGTTAAGAGCACTGACTGCTCTTCCCGAGGACCCAGATTCAATTCCCAGCACCCATATGGCAGCTCACAACTGTAACTCTAGTTTCAGGGGATATGACAACCTCACACCAATGCACACACACAAAAAAAAATTATTAATTAAAAATATTGTAAACCAGGCATGGTTGTGTCTGCCTATTATCCCAGCACTCAGGGTGCAAAGAGGGTAGGACCATAAATTCAAGGTCAAATTTCAGGTGCTTGGAAATACTTAAGAATTGTGGTTTTTCATCTGTCACTGAGATATTTGGTCACATAGAACATTCTTTTGTAGTGCTGGGGATTGAAACCCAAGTCATACTTTACATTGTTTAAGGAATAATAATATCTCATTCCCAAATAAATGAAAAAAATAGGAAAAAGAAAGTGCCAGACCTCCCAGTCTCGCTTATCATTACACAAGCCTAGCAATATTTTACATTTTCTGCCTGGCAGATAAAATGCATCCGTAAACACCATTCTCATGATTGCAACCCATCACTATACATACAAATAAACCAACAGCCTCCCAATGACAAAGGCCACCGTGCACATCATGCCCTCTCTCAAGCAGTCATTCATAAGATTTCTGTTGGAGACAGAGTCTAGCCACGTGGTCTAGGCGGGCTGCAAATGCCTGTCTCAGCTTCCCAAGTGCTTGAGATCATCACGCCCCATCCCCCACTCCCTCTGGGTCTCCTCTTCTAACCAAGTCCCCATCTCTCCTACCTCTATGCACTTTCTCTTTATGACCCACTGAATTTACTTACGTGAACACAAGTGTGGGGTTATTTACTGAGGCATGGCCACTTTATCAGTGATGAGATCACTGGAGAAAAATAATCCTCCTTCCCTAGCAGCTATTAACGGACAGCAGCCAGGGGTGGGGCCTCGTGAGCCCCTCCCCAATGTGTTGGGATGTTGCTGGGCTCCAGGACATTGTTTTTGTTCTTTTTTTTTTTAAAAAAAAAGATTTATTTTTATCATTTTTATTCACGTGAAAGTGTGTGTGTGTCTGTGTGAGTGAATGCTATGTGTGGGCAGGTGCCCAAGGAGGTCAGAAGAGGGTGTTGGATCTCCTGGAGCTGGAGTTACAGGCCATTGTGAATCTCACTATGTGAATGTTAAGAACCAAATTCAGGGCACATCCAGGTGACAACTGAAAAGACCCAGTTGTCTCTTTTGTATGAGTTATTAAACCATTTATTAACTAGTTAAGGACATTGGCTCTCAACCACTGAGCCCTCTCTCCAGCCTTTACACATTGGTTTGAATGGACATTTTAAATAAATGTGCTGGTGTGGGAGAAACTTACCTTCTTCCCCTAGCAGAATAATTACCCTAAGGACAAGCAGGCTTTTATTTATCTGAACTTGTCTCCTATGTAAATATCTGTACATTTTGGATGCACATCAAGGTACGTTTACACTAGATCAGTTCCAGTGTAGATTCTTCGTCACTCGTCCCTCTCAGCTGGATTGTTCTAGTTCTCTGGTAATAAGTAGAATCTTCCAGCTCTTTTTCTTTTGTTTGGTTTGTCCCTTAGCACAGCACCAGGCTCTTGAAGCTACTGCACTTGGGAGTCTAAGGACACTCATGTTAATCCACTTTAGTATCTTCCTGGAGCCCTGGGTAGTTCAGTCGCATTTTCACAGTTTCTGACTAGATAGTTCAGCCACATTTTGACAGTGTGTCTGGTTAGATGGGTCACCAACATTTCCACAGTGTGTCCAGTGGACAGTTCACCATATTTCCATAGAGCATCTGGTGGATAGTTTACCAACATTTCACAGAGTATCTGGCTGTTTGTTCTGTATATGAAGAGGCAGATCATAGACTGTTTCACCTATGGTTACTACAGCTATTTATACTGAAAAGACCACTTGTCTCCTCTATATGAGTTGTCGAATCATTTACTAAATGTAGGCTAGGATTTAGCTCAATTGATAGACTATGAAACAGGCAACTCACCAAACTCCTGATACATGAACATTTTCATTTCCTGCTTTATTTTTAATTTACCTCCTATGCTGGAGAGGGCATGGGGAAATGAAGCTTCATACCTTGTGGAGGTTGTAAATTGGTTAGTTGAATTCATTGGAAAATAATTTTACATTTTGTATCAAAAACTATAAATTCATTTACACTTTTTGGGCTAGTTTTGAATATTCTAATAGTGCAATGTTAAATGCAGGAAATGCTAAATACACGAAAGTATGTGTATTAGTTGCTTCAAGAAAATAGGCTTGACAACAGCATCTTAAGGAGGAGGAATTTATTTTGGCCTACCATTTGAGGGTACAATCCATCATGGTGGCAGGAACTTGAGGCAGCTGGTCATCTTGCATGCACAGCCAGGAAGCAGAGAGAGAGAGAGAGGTGACTATGGGTCTCAGGTCACTCTCTTCTCATGCAGCTCAGAACCACAGTCCGTGGAATGGTGCCACCAACATTCAGGATGGATCTGCCCACCTCAATTAACCCAGTCTATAAACTCCGCCACAGATAGGCCCAGAGATCAGCCTCCTTGGTGATGTTGGATCTTGCTAAGTTGAAAATCAATATTAACCATCACAGTGTGCCTTGTGGCATTGCTTAATGGTTTTAAAAGTGGAAGCAGCATATGTATCGCACATGAAGTAATACGACATCAGTGGTTGAATACATGGAGTAATTCACCAACTCTAAGATCTAAGTCTAGGGCTGGCAAGAGGCTCAGTGGGTAAAGGCAGTTGCTGCCAAGCCTGGTAACCTGAGTTTTATCCCCAGAACCCATGTGGTGGAAGGAGAGAACCAACTCCTAAGTTGTCCTCTGATCTTAACGTTTGTGCTGTGGCACAAACACATTTCCCTTCCCCAGTACCCCACCCAGTCGATAAAAATAAATGTTATAACATTAATATATACCTAGGTTTATGTTGAAAATAACTAAATAAAATATTCATGCTAGAACGTTGTAGAAGGAAGTGAGTAAAATGTAGACTTGCTTGCTCAACACTAATTCAAGTTCTTCCATTTTGTGGGTGCGGTGCTGGGAATATTGAACCCAGAGCCTTGCGAGCTAGAATTTTCTACCTCCGGTCTGCATGCCGAGCCCTAGGCATAATGAAAATAATGACACTAAATGGCACACATAGAGCTGTTCCATGTTTGTTCAGCGTAGCAAAGTGCAGGGCTCTGGGTTCTACCTGCAGCTTTTCAAAACAGCAAAAACAGCATGCACACAGAAAACAATAGAAAGGAGGCGACACATCACACGTGGCCATCTGGACTACAGTAAAGAGATCGTGGGGACTTTAAATTTATTTTTCTTTTTATCATGTTTCCCAAATTTTCTGAAGCAGGATTGTGTAGTTTCTGTAGTTAAAATGTACTCTGACAGAAACAGGGGAGGGAGTAATCGTTGCTATGTAGCTAGCCATCACTTATCTAGCCCTGTTCCAGATGGGCACAATTGGGACAGGTGGAGAGACCTGGGTAGGTTGCTTCAGATCTTGCCTGGGATAGTCAGTGACCATGACATAGCTTGGCTTTATCAGCGAAAAGGCTGATAAGGGACATTTGGTTGTTGGTTGACTCCGCTACACCGTCAGCCCAGCTGGCCTCAGCCTCCTCTCCATTAAGCTTGTTTCTGTTTCTGACCACACTTCCCTCCAGACCTGAAGTGATAAGGACGGGGGTGACAGCAGTGTGTCCCTTGCTGGTGTTGGAAACAGGGCATCACAGTTACTTTATTCATGTCTGTGACAAAATACCTCACAAAAGTGGCTTAAGGAAGAGAGCACAAGAGAAAACCTAGATGGGCTCGGACATGGTAATGACTTTTTAAAAATTAAGTGTGTGTGTGTGTGTGTGTGTGTGTGTGTGTGTGTGTGTGTGTGTGTGTGTGTGATATGTGTGCATGGTGTGGGTGCAAGAGTGTTATGGTGTGCATATGGAAGCTGGAGAACAACCTCCAGGCGCTGGTGAGATCTGGGGATGAAATTCAGGCTACCAGACTTGCTCGGGATGTGTCTTTACCCGCTGAGCTAATACAATATCAAAGGAACAATTCACGGTGGAAAAATCGCTGATAAACTAGACTTAACCAAAATTATAAATTTCTGCACTATCTTTTTGTTTTGTTTTGTTTTTTGTTTTTCGAGACAGGGTTTCTCTGTGTAGTTTTGGTACCTGTCCTGGATCTCACTCTGTAGACCAGGCTGGCCTCAAACTCACAGAGATCCACCTGGCTCTGCCTCCCGAGTACTGGGATTAAAGGCGTGCGTCACCGCCGCCCGGCTTAATTTCTGCAGTATTTAATTCATGGCAGAGACTGAGCGGACAGCCACAAACTGGGAGACATACACACAAAAGATGTGTTTGACAAAGACCCATTGTATAAAAAACATACAATGAACTCTTAATACTCAACAAGAAGAAAACAGCCGAATTTAACACTGAGACAGGGTCACAAGAGACACCTCACCGAAGCAGAGATCCATAAAATCAATAGGCTTCATACCAGAGACTTGGCAAACATCAATTAAAGCAACAAGATACCACAGTGTGCCTATTTAAGTGACCAACATCTGGAACACTGGTAACACCATGTATTGGTGAGATGTGGAGCAGAAGCAACCTGTTGCTGGTAAAAATGCAGAATGTTACAGTTTGGAAGAAGCTTCCTTGCTGTGACATGTAACTGAGGAAAGCAACCTAAGGCAGGAAGAGCTGATCTTGGCTTATAGATCGAGGGGACAGTCCCTCATGGTGGCAGGAGTGGGAGGCCGTTGGTCACATTGCTTTTGCAGTCAGGAGACACGTGAGATGGATGTCGCTGATCAGGGAGCTTTCTTGTTTCTCTTCAGCCCAGGATCCCAGCCTGTGGGATAATGTTTTCCACGTTCACAGTGGGTCTTCCCTACTCAGTTGTATCTTTCTGGAATCACCCTCACAGATGTATCCGGAGGCGTGCTTCCATGGCGATCCTAAAATCCAGTCAAACTGACAAGCCTGTGTCCATCACACTTAGCGCATGAGCCAGTCGTCATGTCCCTGCGTCCACACAGAGTCTATACACATGTTTATAGCAGACTTAATAAGCTGCTTAGCAAATGCACAAAGATCACAGCCTCAGAGCTTGGAGCAACGAGTCATTTTTTTACAGAAAGGAAATGTTATTTCAGAATGAAGTCCTGGCCAAGGCTATGGGAGTGGTGGGATACCACCCTATATAAAGAGAAAGGTTCTTGGAGCACTCAGCTAGATTTGCCCCTGGATAGGGGAAAACATTGGTTTTACTGAGATTTTCCACACCCAGGAACCAATTTCTTCCAGACGGGCTGAGGCCACCTGATGAACACTTAGGACCTGAGGCAATGACGGGGTGTGGGAATGGGACCCCTCAGTTACCTTCTGAAGGGCAGGCAACACCAAACTACTGAGAGGGGAGTCCTGCGGCCTCCCTGTTTCAGGGATGTCAACAACTCACCCTCATCCCTTGTGGATTGATTTACCTCAGCACAATTCCTACAAGCTGCGTTGGGTGCTGCCTCTGTCAGCTTCTAGGAAAAGGCTGTCATGATGGACAGTGCCGTGGGCTGCTGGGACTGATTGATGCTGGCACTCACCCCCGGGCAGGCAGCTTTTATCTGCACCATTGGAACACCCCTGGGGAACACAAAGGAAAATTAAGTTCTTTCTTTTCTCTATAATCTAATTCAAAATTAGGATGATTGTGGTTATAAATCTCAGATTGAGTTGTCTGCTCATTATGGTTTTGCCATTTCATTTCATGTGATAACAATAGCATCACGCATTAGGCAGAATTATGGTCTTCCAAATGTGTGCTGCTCTCTCCCCACTCCTCCCCCTCTCTGCATGTATTTGATTGTCACCAAAGCCCTGCTGCACAGAAAGTGAAGGGTCACCATTCCCTTTAGAGGGAAGAGAACCTATAAGACCAAAGAGAAAGGGCTCCCCAGGACCAAACACCGGTTTCCACCACCAAACAATCGTGTGCGGAGATTGCATCTTCCTTTTAAAGATGAGTTATTAGGGCTGGTGAGATGAACCTGCCACCAAGCCTGACCTGAGTTTGATCCCTGGGACCCACACGGTGGAGGGAGAGACCTGGGAGTCCCACAAGCTGTCTTCTGACCTCTGCATGTATATCATGGCAAGTGCAAACCACACACACGCACACACACACACACACACACACACACACACACACACACATACACACACGCACATACACACACGCACACACACACACGCACACACACACACACACACACACACACACACATAAAAATTAAAATAAATTGTTAAGTCTTTTGAAGATATTTAAAATGCATAAAATAAGTGCTGAGACTGTGACTCAATTGGAACAGGACTTATCTAGCAAGCATGGACTAGGTAGGGGACTCTAATCCCAGCACTTGAGAGACGCAGACAAAGAGGATCCAAAATCTAAGGTCATTCTCAGCTACGTAATGAGTTCAGGACAGTCTTAAATAACTGAGACACTGTCTCAAAAGAAAAAAAAAAGCAGAACCCAGCAAGGCACCTATCTACCATTCTGTCCTTTCTTCCTTCATTTTTTTCAGGGTCTAATCAAGATTTGCCCATTTTGCCCTCTTCTGGCCTGAAGGTATCAGGCACACACATGGTGTGCAGACACGAACTCAGGCAAAAACACCTGGAGAGATAAACTTAAATTATATTGCTTTAAATTAAATATTTTTTAAATATAAAGGATTTGTTATTTAAAAAAAAAATCCCCAAACAGCTTTCCAGCAAGCCAGGAAATGGTACCGAGTGGCTCATTCTCTGCCTGTTTTGATGGACGTGATACGCTGAGGGATCAGGGTTTTCCTCACACGGACAAGGGAAGGACAAGGGAAATTGCATCTGCTTAGGCGCTGCTGCTAGTATGAGCATTTTCCTTATAGTAAGTCCCACCAGTTACCACGTGGAGAAAACTGATCCCCAACAAGCTTTCAGACTTATTGCTTGCCTGAGGATCATATGCATCTAAACATGGCACTGTTACGCTCTGGAATCATCAAGACCTGAACACACGAAGGCAAAGCACGTCAAACAAAGAAAGAGTCATTTCATTTTCAATACCAAGTGTAAGTACTGTTAGAGTTAACAGGCACCATGTTTTCCTATGAAGTTACATTTTCTTAACATCGAAGGGGATGGGGGAGAGGAACAAAGGCTCTTCCCACTCACTGTATGACTAAAAGCAATATGTTTATAAGAAAACATTTGACATCCTTAGTATTTCGTGTTGTTTTAAGCATACTATGGTGGTATGTTTGTTTAATATATGTGTATAGGTATTTTTAAGAATTATTTTTACAGTTTCCAACCAAATATATGTTTGTATAAAGTATTATGATGACTTCTTCATATACATCATTAGGACAAAGTAGGGGCATGTATCACGCTAACTGGTTTCTCCTTAAACACTTACCATAATAATGTGACTTGAGCACAATATAGTCTCCTGGTTGTCCATATCTCAGTACAGAATGCAGCTTAGCTTCATTGATTTGGTTATAAGCAAATTTTCCTCATAACTGGACAATGGAAGACAGGAAGTAAAGAGACTATTCTGAAATGAAATGTTATTTTTTTTTAAAGAAAAGTTTCAATCATTTATTTGGTTTTTCATTTTTGTTTGCTTGTTTACTTGCTTTGTTTTCCTGAGACAGGATCTCTCTCTGTAGCCCTGGCTGTCCTGGAACTCAATGTGTAGACCAGGCTGGGCTTGAACTTATAGAGATCCACCTGCCCCTGCCTCCCCAGTGCTGGGATTAGATGCTACCACACAAGTAAGAGTTATCTGTTACTCTCAAAGACTCTTGTTGGCTGGATTCAGACTTAGAAGTAGAAGGTCTCAGTGAGGACAGCCTACGTCTCTTGTTAATCTGTTTCCTTGAGATTTTCTGTGGCTTCCTTGATCCTCTTGGCCAACAGTTTAGCACGCTCAGCAGCCTCCTCATTTTTCTTATTGTATTGTTTCTTCAGAGCAATACATCAGTGTTTATGTTGCAGGACACATGGAGGAGTCACAAGACCCTGAGTTTTGGGTGCTTTGGTCCTGGGCTTCTTAGCTTCTTCGTTTAAGGGTTTTCTGACAACATAGTGGCACATGTCATCTTCTTTAGAGAGATTGAAAGGTTTTCAGATTCTGCAGCTCTTTTGGGACCCGAATGCTGAGACACAGTAGTATCTGTGAGTCCAGGAAGATTCTTCTCTCTCTCTCTCTCTCTCTCTCTCTCTCTCTCTCTCTCTCTCTCTCTCTCTCTCTCTCTCTTACAATAACCAAGTTGAGAACACTCTGGCATCCACACTACATCCTCAAACAGACTTGCAATTCCTCTCCCCAGTTCTCTTTGGTCTATAATAAGAAATCCCCTTACTCAAAAGCCCATGTGCTCTGCTGTGGGTCAAACACTTTGCTTTATGGGAAAACCTTGTCATTCCCAGCATTGGGTCAGATCGCACAACCCTTCCACTCTTCAGCCAGGGCATCAGCAGCAACTCCTGTGGCTGTTGCACTCCTCATACAAAATACCAAGTTGGCATTGAACCCATCATCCACTTCGGTGAGTTTCTGACAACTGGTGGCTGGGAGGCAGATGTTCATTTTGATGGCGCGGACCACCTAGGATGTCCCAGGAAAACAACTCTACCTTTCTGTTCTGATGATTGTTAACACATTTGCTCCAGGTACTTTTAAACATGAGAAAAAAGTATACAAGTATAGATGCCTCCATCCCATTTTCTCTTTCATGTCAGATAAAATACTATCCTGAAGGTGATCCGTCTTGCTGTCCATGTTAGTAAGCAGTTATTACATTGGTACTTACCTAGAGTGGTCCACATTAATATTGTGTGCTTATTTATTTATTTATTTGAGACAGGATCTGGCTGTGTTTCCCAAGCTGCCCTGAAATTCTCAATCCTCTTGCCCCTGCCTCCCCAGTGCTGGGATCACAGATGTGTGCCTTCATGCCTGGATTTGGCTTTACTTTTTATTTTAACATTACAGCTTTTGGCTTTCTGTCACATCTTTTTTTTTTTTTTTTTTTTTTTTTTTTTTTTTTTTTTTTTGGTTTTTCGAGACAGGGTTTCTCTGTGTAGCTTTGCGCCTTTCCTGGAACTCACTTGGTAGTCCAGGCTGGCCTCGAACTCACAGAGATCCGCCTGGCTCTGCCTCCCGAGTGCTGGGATTAAAGGCGTGCGCCACCACCGCCCGGCCTGTCACATCTTTTACTCACAGAAATATATCAGTGTGGTATTTCCTGCATGTCTAAATTAACTTCCACAGATCTGTAAGTTCATTGATCACTCTATTTTTCCCCACTGAGAATTTTGTTGCCTAAGTAGAAATGTAAGTGTTTTCCATGTCTTATTGTTTATAAGCAGTACCACATTGGACACCTTGCTTCTAGAATGTTCTACTGAGGGAAACATTATTCCAGGTGTCAATGTTCATACATGAGCTTCGTTAGTGTATGTACCAATAAGGGGAGCTGCAGGACTGAAGGGTATACACAGCTCCACATTAATTAGATGTTGCCACATTAGTCACCAGAGTAATTGTGAAAATTTATACTTCCAAGAACAACGTCTAAAACATCCCACTACGTTTTCACAAACATTTGCAAGCATCATTCCTGTTCATTTTTCAAAGTTGATGAGCGTAATTTGTTGTAATTGCTTTTATTTTTTATTTTATGTACATAGGTGTTTTGCCTGAACGCATGCCTGTGTACCATTTGGTGTACCTGGTGCCCTTGGAGGTCAGAAGAAGTTGGATCACCTGGAGCTGGAGTTACTGTTGTGAGCTGCTGTGTGGATGCTGAGAACTGAACACACTGCTCTGAACTGCAGAACCATCCTTCCAGCCCGTTACAATGTTTTAACTTGCATTGCCTCCATGATGAGTCAGTCTGGGTACTAGTTACTTTTTATTATTTATTTATTTATTTATTTATTTATTTATTTATTTATTTATTTATTTATGAGACGGGGTCATATATCCTCAATCATACTATGTAGCAGAGGATGACCTTGAGCTCCTGATCCTCCTACCTTTTCCTCCCAAGTACGGGGATTACAGATATTCATCTCCAAGCCTGTTTTTATGTGATGTTAGGGATCGAACCCAGGGCTTTGTGCATACTAGGCAAGTACTTTACCAAATGAGCTACATCTTTAGGTGCCCTGGGACTCTTATACTTTTGTTGTCCTTTTGAGTACCTTCTGCTATGAACTGATTGGTTGTAACCTTTATTGAATTTTCAATACTCTTGGGGCTGGAAAGATGAATTAGCAATTAAAAGTGTCTATTACTCTGATTGTCAGGACCCAGATTTGGTTCCTAGAACCCATGTCAGGCAGCTCTCAACTGTCTATAACTTCAGCTCCAGAGGATACAACACTCTATGCTGAACTCTATGGGCACCTGCACTCACGTACACGTACCCCACCCTCCCAATATATGTAATAAAACTTTTTTAAAAAATCAATATTCTGGCCGGGCGGTGATGGTTATTGAATTTATGTTTTTGTTTGTGTCTTATTTATAATTCATTCTCTATCAGCTAGGCATGGCAGTCCGCACTTGTAATCTCAGCACTCAGGAAGCTGATGGAAGAGGATTGAGAACACCAGGACACCCTGGGCTATGTCAAGAAGTTTTGAAGACCAAGGGAGAGAGAAAAAAAGAAGGATTAGGAAGGGAAAGAGGAAGAAAGAGAGACACAGGAGGAAGAGAAGGAAGGAGAGAGAAAGAGAGCTAGCAAAGGGGGACTTCTATTAATTCTGGAGATGAAGTCTGTGTTGTCCAAGCTGGCCTTGAGCTCCTGAGCCAAAGCCATTCTCTGGTCTTAGCTTCCCAAGCAGTTGTGAACCACAGATGCGTGCATCCGTGCCCAGCTGGAATTCCAGCTTTTAAATCAACTTATATGTCAAACAACTTAACTTAAAACTCAGAAAAGAGGCTGAAGAGATGGCTCAGCAGTTAACTGAGAGCATGGACTACTCTTCCAGAGGACCCAGGTTTGATTCCCAGCACCCATGTTGAGTGGCTCACACCTGTCTGTAACTCTAGCTCTAGGGTATCTAACACCCATTTCTAGCTTCCAAAGAAATGTAAACACACGTGGCATACACACATACACCTGCATTAAAACTCCTTTAAAACCAGGACAAAGACTTGAACAGACAACCCACCAAAACAGAGACCCATGTAATCAGTAGACTTTACACTATAAGTCTGAGAAACATCCTCAGAACTTGCTGGCCAGCCACACTATCAGTTGGTGAGCTTTGGCTTCAACGAAAGACCCTGAGTCAAAAAATAAAGTGAAGAGAAATAATGGAAGACATTGGACATAACCTCTGACCTCCAAACACACATGTACATATTCGCCAGTATGTATGTACACATAAACACACATACACTGTGTTCCCAACCTTCCTAATGCTGCAACCCTTAAATACAGGTTCTCGTGTGGTGGTGACTCCCAACCATAAAATTATTTTGTTGCTACTTCATGACTGTAATTTTGCTATTGTTATGAATCATAATGTAAATATCTGATATGGAGGTTGAGAAACATACACAAAAAACAAAGAAAGGAAGGAAGGAAAGAAGGAAGGAAGGAAGGAAGGAAGGAAGGAAGGAAGGAAGGAGGGAAGAAAGAAAGAAAAAAGAAAGAAAGAATGGAAGGAAGGAAGGGAGGGAGGGAGGGAAGGAGGAAAGTTTGTAGTAAGGTTGACTTGCCCTCTGTCAAAGTTAGGTCTTCTAGTCACCTATGTCCATGGTGCCATGGTCTTTTCCTCAAGTGGGTCACATGGTGTTTAATTTCTAGTTCACTGTCTGTGCCCCCAGCTGATCTGGGAACTCCGTCTTCTTTGTTCGATGCATTACCAGCCCATGACCATACCTGGTATGCATTCCTGTTGACAGATGTTTGTTTACTGCTGGATGAGCAGGGCAGGGAGCTCTGTCAAGTCCTTCCCGGAAACACAGCCATGGTGTTGGTGATGGTGGAGTCAGAACCACACAGATCTCAGGTGCCGTCACACAATGACTGAGCTCCTAGATGCTGTTGTAAATGTATGCTTGTGAACCAGGCATGGTGGTGCATGCCTGTGATCCCAGCACTTGGGAGATGGAGGCAGGAGGAGCAGGAATTCAAGGTCATCCTCAAGCATAGAGCAAATCTGAGGCCAGCCTGGGCTACATGACTCTCTCTCTCTCTCTCTCTCTCTCTCTCTCTCTCTCTCTCTCTCTCTCTCTCTCTCACACACACACACACACACACACACACACACACACACACACACACTAAAAAACCATATGAAAGAAAGAAAATGAATATTTATGAACAAAAACTCTTCCAAAAAGATTGGATGTGGAGGTCCAGTTAGTATGCTTTCTTCCTATATACAGCCCCATGTGGTTGTTTAACAAGTTTTAAGAGAGATCTGTAGCTTTTCTTAAAGAAGTCAACACCAGGTAGCCTGGACATCTATCTCCTCAATAGGATAAGACTTTGAAGTGGCTGAGTCATTTCCTAGAGTGAGGATACTGCTCAGCAAACAAGGGTTACCCAAGGCACTATCAAATTTGGCTTTTCTGACTCTACTTGCTTTAAATTTTTTTTGATCAACTTCTCTTCTGCTGACTCTATCTTGGTCCATTCCTCCTTTATTTCAAAACAATTTTATATTTAAAGAATTATTGCAAGAATAGTATAAAATCCCAGCACTCGGGAGGCAGAGCCAGGCAGGTCTCTGTGAGTTCGAGGCCAGCCTGGGCTATCAAGTGAGTTCCAGGAAAGGCACAAAGCTATACAGAGAAACCCTGTCTCAAAAAAACAAAACAAACAAACAAACAAACAAAAAAGAATAGTATAAAGAATTAGTGTCTATTTCTCTTCCCAGATTGTCAACATAACCACATGTCAATATTCATGGCCAGAACCCTCTCACCATTTTTCCTCCTGTTCCATCTCTAGCCCATTTATTTATTCCATGATCTCACACTAGTCTCTAATCTATGGCAGTTCTTTCTTTCCTTATCTTCCAGTTGGAGTTCGAAGGAGAAGAAAGGGTTGGTCAGTTGTTTGTGCAGCATCTCTTAGTTTGAGTTGATGTCCTCTCATCGATGAAGCTGGTGACAAATACTATCAGGAAGAGATGGTGTGTCCTACAGAGGACGTGTGGGTCCTACACAAGATAGTGTGTCCTCTTCAGCCCATCATTTCAGAGACTCTATCATTTTGATATCTTCTTAGTCTGGATATTGTTTACCTTGAACACTTGAGTTAAGGTGGCCCTTACATGTTTCTTTGCTAGAAAATCATTGCCACCTTTGTGGTTGATAAATATGTTGGGTAGATACTCTTAAAAATTTCATTTATTTATTTGTTTGTGGTGGGGGGCGTTTATGTTTCTGGACTCTGGTGCATGTATGGAGGTCAGGAGACAATTTGCTGGGGTTGGTTTTCTCCTACCATGTGTATCTTGGGGTAGGGAATGGGGAAATGGAAGGAGAGACCAAACTTAGGTCTTCAGATGTAGTGGCAAGCACCCTCTAACTGCTGAGCCATCTCACCAGCCCCTTGGAGAGATACTCTGAGGTTATACTATCCTGAATTCTCATCAGACTTCTGTCTCCTGATTTTACCTACGCTATTGTCTATAAGACAAGCTCTATAGGAGACATCTGAGTTCTTAAGGTTTTTTAAATCTTTTTAATTAATTAGTTTTTAAGTTATAGGTACTGTATAAATATAATCTCAGGCTCAGTTTGCAGAGGACAACTGTGAAGTCCTTTTTACTCTTGCCACACAGGATCACTTCCAGCGCAGAGGCACCATCTGCTCAATGGTGTCGCTCCAGCATGATTTCTATATATATCAGGAAGTCTCCATCCAGTTCCTGTTCCTCAGAGGTCACTTGTTCTCTCCGTAGACAACAGAATACATTCTATTATTCAGGAATATTTATGGCACCTATAACCAGTGTTGATATTTTCCTTTTTATGTCACTGGTAGTATGACTTACATCTATTTCTATAATTTATGCTTTTGTATAAAGTACACCTTGGAAATCATTCTGTGTTACATGGGGCATGTCCTCATGGAAGCTAATGGTGGCAGAGCCTTTTCTAGTAAGGACCCTGTAAGTAAACTGCAAAAGCTCTGGGTTTGGTGTCCCGGGTTTCGGCACCAAATGTTAGTAAAATGCAAAAACTCTGGGTTTGGTGTCCTGGGTTTTGGCACCAAAATGTTAGTAAATTGATGGCTGAAACTGCGAGGAGACAGTTCAGCCCTTGAGGGCGAGGTATCCCAGCCACCGCAGAGCTACTTAGGACAAGAGCTCTGCCCTGAAGGTGTCCTGAACACCTGAAGCTGTTTAGCACAGCTCTGATGGCTGAGACTGTAAAGAAACAGCCCAACCTTGGGAAGGAAGGTTTTCTGACTTCTTGGGAGTGTCAGGCCTGGAACTGCTTCAGCAAGGAAGGGTATCCTGACTCTTCGGGAAGGTCAGGATATACCTGGTATGATGGTATGATGGGGGATGGTTTCCCTGCAGGACACAGCAATCCTGCTCCTCTCCTGGAGAGCCACAATCTCTGGCTCAGTGTTACCAACTCTTTCTCGCTCAGTCCACTATGGGACATCCCAGTAAGGTTCTTCTGTTCAGCTCCCCCTTGCTCAGTCCACTATAGGACGTCCCAGCAAGGTTTTTCTGTTCAGCTCCCCCTTGCTCAGTCCACTATGGGACTTCCCAGCAAGGCTCTTCTGTTCAGCAGTCAATGAAGGTCTTCACCCAATACTCTTTTGAGAAAGAGGTTTATTTGGGAAGGAGGAGTCCAGGAGAGTAACTGCCTCTACCAGGGTGGAGAGAACAGCTCACAACTGACCCGGCAGGGTGGTTTATATAGGATGTCTAGGGGGCGGAGTCAACTGTGATTGGTTAGTTTATTTTCTGCCCAGGGATTGGCCAGTTTTGCGAGCAAGGGGCAGAGATAGCCCTGATTTCAGGGCCAAACTGTGTTTCTTTCACTGGCCTTTCTTGGCTTTTTGACACTACCTCTAAGGCCAGCGCACATTTCTTTCACTGACTCTGATTCTAGGGGCCAAGAGTGATATTTTGGTACTAGTCTCAGAGTCAGGGCATGTTTCCTTGGTTCTGGTTTTGGTGATAAAGTGTTCACTTCTCTGGCTCAGGTCCCAAACACAGGCTGTGTTTCTTTCCCTGGTCCTGGGCCCTAGGGCCAGGATTCTACTGTCCTGCTCTGTGATTGGTTGATTTCACAAGTCAGTTGGACAGGGGCAGAGATGGCTCTGATCTGAGCTAAACTGTGTTTCTCTCACTGGCCTTACTTAGCTTTCTGTCACTACCTCTAAGGCCAGGGCACATTTCATTCACTGACTGATTCTAGGGGCCAAGAGTGTTTCTTTGGTACTGGTTTCAGAGTCAGAGCATGTTTCCTTGGTTCATTTCTCTGGCCCAGGTCCCAAACACAGGCTGTGTTTCTTTCCCTGGTCCTGGGCCCTAGGGCCAGGATTCTGCTGTCCTGCTCCGTGATTGGTTGATTTCACAAGTCAGTTGGACAGGGGCAGAGATGGCTCTGATCTGAGTTAAACTGTGTTTCTCTCATTAGCTTTATCTGAGCCATCCTTCCCTAATTCTGGGCTCTAGGGTCAGGGTGGGTTTCTCTAGCCAGCCCCCTTTCCCTACAGACCCCGCTGGAACAGTTATTAGTTTCCTCTTGGAAGGTGTTTACTTAGCTTTCAATCTTTTGGTGTCAGTGGTGTGGTAATACATTACACAGATTTCCTGGGCTATGATAGATTACGTTCTGATAAAACCATCTTTAAGTTGAAAATGTTAGAGGTCAAAAAAGCACCTAAGCTCAGTGGAACAGCAAATAGGAGGACTCACTGTGGTTCCCTGTGCCTGACTGCATGTGGCTTCCTGCAGCTTCTCAGCATCACAGGAGATTATCATATTTCATGTTACCAGCCTAGGGAAAGATCAAAATCTAAAACTCAGAGTCTGATGTCTTGGGGTGGGGGTGGGCAGAATTTCACAAAGCTCAGGTTGGCTTCACCCTCACAGCATAGCTGAGGATGACTTTGAACTCCTGAGCCTCCACCTCCCAGGAACTGGGATTATTCACATGCATGACCACACTCAGGGGGTTGAAGTGTGGTTTCTGTTGAATGGCTATCCTTCTTGTATCCTCCTAAAGGAAAACATTAGACACATGACCATCATGGTAGATGGCAGTCTCTGCTCATAGAAGTGCAAGTGCTACTACCAATGAGAGTGTTATTTTGATGGTAGGTGATGGTGGCACATGCCTTTAATCCCAGCACTCAGGAGGCGAAGGTCGGAGGATCTCTGTGAGTTCGAGGCCGGCCTGGTCTACAGGTGAGTTCCAGGACAGCCAGGGCTACACAGAGAAACCCTGTCCCCCCCAAAAATCTCACTATTCCACCCAGGCTGCCTCCAAGTCATGACTCTCCTGCCCCAACTTCTTGAATGTAGGGATTACAGGGGTGTGTGTGTGTGTGTGTGTGTGTGTGTGTGTGTGTGTGTGTGTGTATACATGCCTAGCTTACACATCTTATTTTTGTGGTAAATTCCTGGAGTTAGAAATGCTAATGTTAGGAAGATGCAGCCCAGCACTGCTAGAAGCAGCCTGAGCAGTTTTCCTGACCCTGATACCTTCAGTCAGACAACACTGACCCTTCCCTACACTGCAGTAAAGAATTTCAGGACACGGGGCTGAGGAGATGCTCGGCTGTTACCAGTGCCCGCTGCTCTTCCACAGAGCCCGAGTTTGGCTCCCAGCACCCACACTGGGCATTTCACAACTGCCTGTAACTCCAGTTCCAGGGGATCCAACACCCCCTTCTGGTCTCTGAGGGTACTTGTACACACACACACACACACACACACACACACACACACACACACACACACACACCACAAAGGAAAAGTAACATAAAAAGACAGTGGAATTCTGAATGTGTTGTACACCCTGTAATCTTAGATTTGAAGTTCAAGTCCAGCTAGAGCTGCGTGACCCTATCTTTAAAACAAAAAACAACAAAAAAAGAAAAGACAGTGGAGCAGTGGGAGCCAATACCATGCAGAACTTTCTCGAACCTCTTAGTGGAGTAGAGACTCATATTCAATCGCTGTTATCTAGGCTTTCTGGCCCTGTCACACTGACTCAAGAGTTTGTCTTTACTGTAGGATCATCAAGGTTGCCTGGCAACCACCAGCAGGTCTGGCTCTCACAAGGTTTCTTTAAAGAGTATGGCAAAGCTCTCCTTCCTGTTACAGTCCAAGAAGGGCCTAATTAGTGTGAACCAGAATCAATGCTGAGGGAGGGAGGGATGCAGGATCTCGACAAAGGTGTGAAGAGCACAGAAGAAGGTCCTGAGATGGGCACTTGGGAGCTGGCATGATAATGGCCATGATTTTTTAAGGGTCTGTGCATAGAATCACCCACAGATAAAATCGGAATTCTCTTCATACTGCCTCCATGATAGAACTATCGTAGTGCAGGGCCCCAGCAAGTGGGGGTGGGGGGGAGCTTTTGAGGCTCACGGCTGAATTGCCATGAAAAGGATATAGGGTCTGTAACCTGGACAAGGCTCCTGGTGAGGTTGGGAGCCATGATTGGCTTCAAATGTTTGGAAGTTAAAAGCGCAACATGGAGAACTGGGGGGAAGGAAATGCAGGCTCAGAAGGAGGGATGGTGTTCTATTTTTACAAAAGGTTTCTTCGGCCACGGCAACAATGGCCTTGGACTTCATATGCACTTGAGGATAACCTTGAACTTCTGAGCCTCCTGCCACCCCCCTGAGCACTGGGATTACCAACATGTGTCATAACACTCAGTTTACATGTTGCTGGATATTGGTGAAATTATTAAGGTCACTCACTCCATGTAGTTAAAAGGGAGGTTTATTTTGTGGGGTAACTTACAAGTGAAGGGATAGGTTGCAGGGTCTGGGAAAGGTGTGTCGCAGTCCGGCGGTGTTCTCTGGAGAACTCTGCTCGGTCTACCTCCAATGTCCTGGGTCCAGGAACCAAGAATGCCAGCGCATCCCGATCTCGGGTCTTCAGGGTCCTCTCTTGGCCCCGCCTTGTAGGCGTGACAGTTACCGAAGCCTTAATGGGGGTTGGAACTTCCAGATCAAAGCTGGAATGGCTACCCACTACAGCTGGAGATTGAACTCAAGGGCCTCGTGCGTACCAGGCAAGAGCTCAACCAAGTGAGCTTCATCCCCAGCCCACGGGTGTGTGGAAATGCAGATGGCTCCTAATGGAAGTGTCTGTCTTGGGGAGCTTATGGAGTCCACACAGCACAGGCCTATGAGCCTGAGAAGAGTGGCCGTTGATGGGCCCGATGCTTTTGATGCATCCATCAAGTGCGAGCAGGCTCTGGGATACCCCACTTCTGACGGGCCTCCATTCCTGAATGGGCATGAATAAGTCAGTGTGGGAGCACAGGATCTCCCCCATTCTCCCAGTTTCTTTGGGCAGCTATGATAAAATACCCCGAAACTAGGTGACTGAGCAACAGTAGAAACTTGTTTCTCACAGTTCTCCAGGCAGGGGAATCCATGATCCAAGCAAGGGCTGGCTGCCCTGGTGTCTGGTGAGATCTGCTTCCTGGTTCTTAGGCAGCTTCCTCCATCACAGTATCCTTATATGGCAGAGGGGTCGAGTGAGCTAGCTCTGTCTGGCCTGGGACTTCGATGTAGCTCGACTGATAGGATGCTTGCCTTGCATACTAGAAACGGTGGATTCTGTCTGCAGCACCATGTAAAACTGTCCATGGTGGCACACATCCATAATCCCAGCACTTGAGAAGTAGAGGAAGGAGTTTCCCTACTTGGCTTATTCTTGGCTACCTAGCAAGTTTGAGGCCAGCCTAGGCTACGTATGACCCTATCTCAAAATGATTCTTAAGCATATAGTTCAAATGACTGAGGATGTAGCTCAGTGGTAGAGTGCTTGCCTAACATGTATGAAGCCTTTAGGTTTGATCCCCAGTACTGAAAAAATAATAATAAATTACATACAACATATAGTGTAGTGATGTTTGTGATGTTCTCAGCTGCTCACTGATGACTTGGCTGCCTCCTAAGCTCTCTACCCACAAATCTACAGAGCCATTATCTGTGCTGGGACATGGCACATATACAGCAGACCCTCTGGGTTTTTTTGTAACACAAATCAGATCTTTACTGAAACAGTTAAAAGTATACATTAACGGCTCATGTGCAGCTGGACAGAACTTAACATGATTTGCTAACATAGGTGCCATGCTCTCTTCCTAAATGCTATGGTTTCCAGAGCCCAGAAGAGGGGATGTGGTGATTGTACCATAGATAAGCCTCAGAAGCCCAGCTTTCGAGATGATTAATGGTCCTTGGGCTGCTGCTCTGATTCGGTCTGATATGGAGAGAAGAGAGGGGAGTCTTGTTTAAACTATCCCTGTTCCAGGCTCACACTGTTATCTCAGCAAGGCCAGAATCAATCTACATTTAAACTATTGGGGGGGGCGGGGAGGGTGCCTTACAAAGGCTCTGCCCTAAGACGTCACAGCTAGGGACATGCATATGACAAAGCAAAGTCATCCCAAAGTGTTACCTGGGGACCTAGAAGGTTGCCTTGCAAACTGGGGCTTAGAGAGGCCCCCTCTCTTTTCCCCAGCAGGTGTTTGGGGACCCCTGTAGCCCTGACCTTTGAGAAGGTGGGCAAAGGAGGCCCAGGGTAGTTTGTCTGCAGAATGGAAGTGCCAGATGGCCAGGCAGGTGTGCCTGCTGACATAACAATCTTATCAGATGCATGCAGGACCCAGCCCCCACACGCAATCCTGATTTGTGAAGGGGGAAAGCATCCCCTCCTCCCTCCCCTCCTCCTGGCTCTTCAACCAGCTCAGTGCTGAGCAGGGGGCCATCCAGGTGGTTCTCAACTCTTTGCTGTCACCCTTTCCTCATCCCTCCTTGGTCCCTAGAAGAACTTTGGTGGTCTCCTAAACTCGCCACTCACAAACTGGCAGGAAAACGAGGCTGGGGAGAAATGACAGAATCCTGTTTGGGTCTTCGGAGTGACTGGTCTCATTAAGGTCACACTGTATGGCTTTAGCACGCTCAAACTTCTGTCCTTTCACTTCTCTGTTCTCGTGTGCTAGACAGGGCCTCTGACTTTTCCTTTGTCACTCGAAGGTGTTGAGTGGGGTGGAAAGGAGAGCAATCGTAGGTGGCCTCACTTTTAGGAGGGGGACCGTGTTTTATGTCCAATTAATTATTGTAGCTACTGGATACGTATCACAAATATCGGCTCTCTATGGTTCACACTTACCCAACAGTGTTGGGACAGAGCCCAGCTTCTTGGCAGATATACCAAAAATGATGTCTTTTTTACATATGCAGACATTCACCTGGATCCCAGGGTTGCAATCCTTCCCAGCGCCCCAACTTCCACAAACTAGTTAGGCAGCCCTGTGAACATACATGTTTTCCCCTTCCCCACTCCAGTCCTATTGTAAAGGGAGAAGCATGCAAAAGGTAGATGTGGTGAGGTGGGGAGGGGGGAACAGGAAGAGAAGGCAGAAAGTACAGGGCAATACTGGGCAGAAGCAGCTGAGCCCTGTGAATGCGGCACTGAGCCTTGTCACTTCCCCTAAAATGTTCCAAACTCGGGGTCAGCTTAAAGAGCATCCCACGACCTGGTGTCTACTCCATGAAGAGGTGGAGGAGCTCATCTGAGACAAAACCGTGGGATCCTGGTGTGTCTGACAGTCTACTGAGGCAGTGGCTCAAAAGCTGCCCATGAGAAGCCATGGAAAACGTGGAAAGGTCTTCAATGTGCCCTGGCCTGGGGTGGGGGCTAGAACTTGGGCTGCTTATCTTTCCCTCATTTATTTGTGTTTTTCTTTTTGAGCTGGAGTCACACGTATACCAGGCTGCTCTTCAATTCAGTATGCAGCTGAGCATGATCCTCCTGCCTCCACCTCCTGAGTGCTGGGATTACAGGCATTTGCCACCATGCCTGATTTTATTCTGTGCTAGGTATCTAACCTGATGATTCATGCATGTTAAGCAGGCCCTTTACCACTGCGTTACAGTTCCAGCTAGGACTCAGTATTTTTTAAAATTCTTCTGTTGAGTCCTTTGGTCAGCCAAGATTGGGAAGTACCACCCTCGCACAAATTCTTCTTGCCAGCACCCAGGAATGGGATGAATCAGCCAGCTCCCTGCCTGATGCCCTAAGGGAAGCCTCCTAGGTAATCGTGGAGGTTGCTAGGATACCTCCCTCCCAAACCCCCCTGCCTCCAACGTGGGCTAGGATGAAGGACACCCTTGGCTCCCTCCTCTCCATGAACAGTGCTGTCCTGAGGGAGAAGAAGAAGTACATGTACTGGATATTTTAGTGTTTCTCCAGGGACCCCGAATCTCCCCACCCCGCCAACACCCCATACTCTTCCGGAGGACCAGCTCTGATCCTACCACTCAGGTCCCTTCATTGCCTGCAGTCCAAATCCTAGCAAGGACAATCTTCTGCCATGCTCACATGTTTTTTATAACCAAATTCCCCTCCCTATCCTGTATGTCAGTTCAACTGGATGTGGGACCCTCTTGGTTGTACAGTACCCCCTCCCCATTCCCACCTCTGTAGTCATATCCAACCAGATGACTCGGTGCTTAGCCTAGCACAATGTTCCTGGATTACAGAGTGAAAGCAAAGATCTGTCCTTGCTGAGACACTGTGTCCATGACTGGCATTGTCCTAAAGAGAAAAGAGAAAATAAATGTGGAGTCAGCTCAGGGTTTCTCCAAATATACAGCCTTTTCCTGTTTAAAAGCATTCTAAGAATATCTGTAATCATTTTACTGATTATTGAAATCAAACATGCTCATGTCTCCCCGACCCTAAGATATATATAGATATATGGAGGTTGGAGAGATGGCTCCGTGATTAAGAGCACTTGCCATAGACGACTTGGGTTTGTTTTCCGGCATCCACATGGTGGCTCACAACCATATGTAACTCCAGTTCTGGGGAATCCAGTGTCCTCTTTTGACCAATTTCCACAGGCACCAGGCACACACATATATTTCAGAAAAAAGAACTCATACACATAAAAATTAAATAAATACACGTAAAATTTTTTGATTAATTAATTAATTTTTAATTTTTAAAATATTATTTAGCCGGGCGGTGGTGGCGCACGCCTTTAATCCCAGCACTCGGGAGGCAGAGCCAGGCGGATCTCTGTGAGTTCGAGGCCAGCCTGGTCTCCAAAGCTAGTTCCAGGAAAGGCGCAAAGCTACACAGAGAAACCCTGTCTCGAAAAAAAAACCAAAAAAAAAAAAATTATTTAACTTTATTTTATGAGCATTGGTGAAAAGGTGTCAGATCTCCTGAAACTGGAGTTATAGACAGTTGTGAGCTGCCATGTGGGTACGGGGAATTGAACCCTGGTCCTCTGGAAGAGCAACCAGTGCTCTTAACTACTGAGCCATCTCTCCAGCCAAATTATTTATTTTTTTAAACATTTATTTATTTATTATGTATACAGTGTTCTGTCTGCATGTAGGCCTGCAGGCCAGAAGAGGGCACCAGATCTCGTTACAGATGGTTGTGAGCCACCATGTGGTTGCTGGGAATTGAACTCAGGACCTCTGGAAGAGCAGTCAGTGCTCTTAACCTCTGAGCCATCTCTCCAGCCCCCAATTAAATTATTTTTGAGACAGTGTCTCTCTACGTCAGCAATTCTTAACCTGTGGGTCACAACCCCCTTGGGTGTTGAACAACCCTTTCATAGGGGTCACATATCATATATCCCATATTTCAGATAGTTACATTACAATTTATAACAGTAGCAAAATTGCAGTTACGAAGTAACAATGAAATAATTTTATGGTTGGGGAGGGTCACCACAACATGATAAACTATATTAAAAGGTCACAGCACTAGGAAGGTTGAGAATCATTGCTCTATATAGTCCTAGCTGTCCTGGAACTCACTCTGCAGGCCAGGCTGGCCTTGAACTCACAGAGATCTGCCTGCCTCTGCCTCCCAAATGCTGGGATTAGAGGTGTGTGCCACCACACCCAGCTGATTCTCTCTCGCTTTCTTTCTTTCCTTCCTTCTTTCTTTCTTTCTTAGACAGAGAGATCTGCAATCAGGGAGATGGCTCAGTCAGCACATACTTGCCATGCAAGCATGATCCCCATAAGCCATATCAACACTGAGCATGGTGGCTCACGTTTATAATCCCAGTGCTAGGAAGGCAGAAGCAGGAAGATACCAAGGGCTCTCTGGCGGCAAGCCTAGCCTAATCAGAGAGCTCCAGACCAGTGTGGGGCTCTGCCTCAAAAAATAAGGTGGGTGGCTCCTGAGGAAGGACACCTGAGGCTGTCCACACAGGTGCACACATGTACCCTCCTCACAAACACACACGCATCTGTGCACATGTGCACCTGAAAAGACAGAGCTATCTGTCAAGGGAAGTGACTCTCACTCCTCTACCCACCAGCCATAACCAGTCAACAGAACTGTGTCTAGTCTAAGCGTGCTGACATTTTATGACCCGTGTGCTGGGTAGCAATATTTGTATGACCTCTCAACTCTATTTGCTTAGACCTTAATGTCCAATACACTGGTGGTTGGAGGTAATCAGGCCACAAAGGCAGTGCCTGCAGGATCGTAGCGGTACCCTTGTAAGTAGAGACAGGAACACTCCAATCCCCTCCCTGCCCTAGTGATGCTAAGCCATAACTGATAATTTTCAGCTAAATGACTACACTTCCTAGCTTCCCTTGTGGACTACGGAAGTTATTCCGGCCCATTGGCCTCCACACACATGGATGACAAAGATGTCCCTTTGCTGTGAATAAACATGGTCCCACCTAAGGTCAGACCAAGCCTCTTTTTTTCCATCCTCTCTCTACAGTTAACTTAAAAAATAATGTAACAATAATCAGAAGGAGGATATATTAATCCCACTGATAGAGAATAAGACCACTACCACAGTTTAAAGCCAAATTTAAAGCAAGCTTTAATTAAATATTGGCCAGGTGGATGGGCTCTAGCCACGTCCATACCCAGGTTCTTGGGAAGTGTCCCAGAATCAGTTTGCAATGGCTTAAGAAGGAAAATCCATAATTCATTGCATTTTCCATCAGGTCCAATTAGGGGCAAGCATACATCCTGATATACCTCTAGCCTACATCCAATCAGGGGCAAGTGTACATCCTGACGTATTTTCTGCCTGTGAGCCTCCTGCCCACATGTGATCAAGCACATCCGGTGCAGATGGGTCAAACTAACTTGTTTAGGTGAGTGAAAACATGTGACTTGTCATCTCCCATCAATAATAGCTTTTCAAATTTCAGGAACCATCTGTTCTTGGGCATGGGGCTTGCAGATCAGAGGCATTTTTGTTTCATGGATCTCTTAGGCATAGTAATTAAAGCTTAATATGTAACTTTGTCTCTCACAGATCCCTACCACAAACAGGACCTTGGCCTTGATTTTGATTTCAGTCTTCCTAGTCTCCAAAACTATGAGAAATAAAAGTTAATAAACTATAGGAAATAAGTTTGAGAGGTTGGGGAGATGGTTCAGTGGTTAAAAGCATTGCTTGATTTTCCAGAGGTCCTGAGTTCAATTCCCAGCAACCACATGGTGGCTCACAACCATCTATAGTGGGATCTGATGCCCTCTTCTAATGTTGTATACATAATAAATAAATAAATCATTAAAAAAAATAAGTTTAAGGGGCTGGAGAGATGGCTCAGAGGTTAAGAGCACTGACTGCTCTTCCAGAGGTTCTGAGTTCAATTCCCAGCAACCACATGGTGGCTCACAACTATCTGTAACGAGATCTGATGCCCTCTTCTGGCCTGCATTCATACGTGCTGTATACATAATAAATAAATAAATCTTTTTTAAAAAAATAATAAGTTTAAGCTACTACCTTGCCTATTTTATCTTGTAGAAAGTTCACTAAGACCATCAGTGGATTCTACCCCACACACTCCATGTACTGCCTTCTTCATTTGACTTGTGGTGTTTTCCTCTCATTGTCAACCAGGTTAAAAAACCCTGAGGAGACTGGCTGTTAAGTCAACTGCCCACATTCCAGAACCAGGTGCTCCCCCACATTCCAGAACCAGGTGCTCCCCCACATTCCAGAACCAGGTGCTCCCCCACATTCCAGAACCAGGTGCTCCCCCACATTCCAGAACCAGGTGCTCCCCCACCCCACCCTCAGTGACTCAGTGCCAGCGCTGGCGCCAATGCACCACGGTTCCTCCGCATTTCCCCTATGCTCCGTACCCCCTATACAGCCCGCCATCAGGACCTGCTCCGCCTGTTGTCTCCATCCCCTCTCAGCGGGGGCCATTGTGTGCCCTCCCGCCCCAAATAAATCTCTTGCGTGAAGTCTGCGGCATGGTACGATTTGTGTGGTATTCCTTAGCCCTAATTGCCAAGATACTCTTGTGCTACAGAACCCTTTCACTGGTGAGACGTGACTCTGGCTGTGTCTTTTCCGTTTTTAGAGGGGAAGACTCACCTTGAATGTGGGCAGCACCATTCTGTGGGCTAGAGGCCCAGAGAGAATAAAAGCTGGAAAGGAGAAAGACTTCAGAGAGCCAACATTCCCTATTCCTGCTTCCACCACATCCAGTTACACTTTTAAATTAATTTGTTTTCTTCTGAGAGGCAAAGTTACATTTTAAGTTTTAATCACTATGCCTAAGAGATCCATGAAACAAAAGTGCCTCTGATCTGCAAGCCACTTGCCCAAGGACAGATAGTTCCTGAAATCCTGGAGGCTATGGCTTATGGGAGATGACAAGCCACATGTTTTCACTCCCCTAAACAAGTTTGTTTGACGCATCTGCACCAGATGTGCTTGATCACATGTGGGCAGGAGGTACTTGGGCAGGAAATGCATCAGGATGTACCCTTGCCCCTGATTGGGTGTAGGCGGGAGGTATGCAGGCAGGAAGTACATCAGGATGCATGCATGCTCCTGATTGGACTTCATGGGAAATGCAGTGAACTGTTGGTTTTGCCTTCTTAAGCCCCTGCAAAACTTGATTTGGGGCCATTTTCTGGGAAACCAGAGATGGACCTGGCCAGAGAGTCCATCAACCTGGCCAATATTTAATTAAAGCTTGTTTCAAATTTGACTTTAAACTGTGGTAGTGGTCTTACTTATTCCCAAATGGTGGGATTAACACTTCGTATACAGCTTTGTTATTACTGTTTTTAGAGACAGGGTCTCATGTAGCCCAGGCTGGCCTCCAATTTGCTATGTAGTCAAGGATGACCTTGAACTCCTGATCTTCTTCCTGCTTCTATATTCCCAGTGCTTAGATTATAGGCATATGGCACCATGACAGACCTTCCTATACATTTTCTGTTAAAGCATTTTAGACCCAGTGTGTATACCATTAACACTTAAAATAAAATTCGGCGTCATTGGCTTTGCTGGGTCTTGGATGTGCCTTTTCCTGCTGTAAGACGTTTGGTTTATACTCTAAATTTGGCACCCATAGTTCCACCCACTTAGAATCGAACCTGTGATTCTAGACAGTCGGTGATGCCTTTCCTCAAGCTGATTCCGTGTCGCTTCAGCAATGTCTTTCCAAATCTGCCCCTCAGAGTCTGCTACATTTTCTAGAAGGTGTCTCGTATCTTGTGCTTTCCCGCTTAAGGGCCCCCTCGTTATCCCACACACAAAGTGCACATCAGACCCGACTTGAGACCTCTCTTCTTGAACACTTGCCACAGCTGAGGACCGCATGGATGAGCTGTCCCTGCTGCATGCTCACACTGCCCTGTGCTTCTTAACTGACACACACTCTTTGTATTTCCATCTGTTTTATGGTGTCAGATGCATGCTCACACCGCCCTGTGCTTCTTAACTGACACTCTCTGTATTTCCATCTGTTTTATGGTGTCAGTTACTCACGACTATATGTTCAGTAAGAGAAAAAGAAGATAAGTGTTTTGCACTCCGATAAGCCCCTCCGCCAACACAGCAATCCAAATCAGACCAAATCAGACCGAATCAGAAAAGCCCTGGTTTAATGGGTGAAGTGTTCCTGGGCAGTTCTCTGGCCCCACAGAGAGGAGACCTGAAAACCATGTGTCTGTTTTCTGGGATGCAGCTTATATACCCTGTGGGAGTGGTCTTGAGCCTTTCTGGGGGAGGAGCTGTGTTTGGAGGGCTTTGAAGGGGTGGGTTTGGGGAAAGAGATGGGGGAGGGGAGTTGAGGTGGATCTTCCACCAGAACATTCCAGACTCTTTGGGTATAGGATGCCAGGGTGCCAGGGGTTGGGGTGGAGCTCCCACCCAAACAGACAGATCAGGAGGAAATGTCATAGTGTCTCCTGGTTCCTCCCAGGGCCTCTGGTGTCCTGCAGCCTACACATGGAAAGGATGTTAGTTCTAGCCTAGCCACTCTAGTTAGCCTCCTGCCCCCAAGACAGGTCCAGGCTCTAGGGGCTCCTAGACCAGGCATGGGTGTGGAGGGCCCCAAAATAGCTTGACCACACAGCAGCCATGACAGGCTTAGGGGCCTAGACACAGCTTCTGTGACAGGCTTACTGGCAGGTAATCCAGGAAAAGCCTTAAGCTGATACCACCCAGGGATCCACCCAAGGGGTGAGGAAGTACCTGACATCCCAAACATTCCAACCATTAGATAAGGTGGCCGGATGTCCTTGAGCCTAGCACACACCTATTTTTGTTTTACAGATACCCCTAGACAGTTTTCAGCCAATCAGAGTCCTGGACCCTGGAAATCCCCTCACCCCAACCTCTGCTATGATAAAAATTCTGCCTCACCTGAGCTCAGGGTTCTCTGCTCTCACCGCTGTGTCAGACAGACAGAGGGACCAAGCTCCAGAGCTTGAAATAAAGGCTCTTTGCTTTTACATGCGGGATTCGGTCTCCATGGTGGTCTTTTGGGGGTCCCCGTGATCTGGGCATTACGATGGGGTAGTGATTAGGGGAAGTTTCATGTTTTGTGGGTGACCAGTTCAGCGCCGCACCCCACCAGCCCCGGCTCTTGCAGTTGCCCCCATTATAGGCAGCACTGATGTTGGTCCAGACAGGACTGTTTGTTCAGTTCTCATAAGAGAGGTGATTACCAGTGCTGGGGGCGGGGAGGGACAGCTGCCCACTCTCCAACCCGTCCTGGCTGCCCTCACCTGATAGCCTGTCTAGGTCTTATCAAATTTCAGTGTCTTACAATTACCTCTAATTTCATTGTGTAGAAGGGAGCTTTTCCCTGCAGCAAAGACTCTTTTATGTTCCCTGCTCTTTGCCTCTTCAGTCCCAGCCTCTCCCTTTCACGCCACAAGCAACAGGAGCCATCCTTATTCTGGAGTTCTATCTGATTCCCACCCATGGCTTCTTAAACTCCAGCCATTGATCCTCATCCTGTCCCTCGGAGGGGAAGCCGAGGAAAGTCCCTAAAGTGCCCTGGGACTCCAGGTTTAAGGAAAACACTTCACGGGACTCTTCAGAGACCTTCTTCCAACACGGTATCCTAGGCAGACCTAGAAACAGGTGAGCACCAGCCTTCAAATTGGCTTCATTGGTCCATCCATTGGACACATGCTTGTTAAGCTGTTTATTCATTTATCATGACTTTATCAAGCTGTTTATTTCTTTATCATGACTTTTTTGGGACAGGTTCTCATGGAAGCCAGGTTGGCCTCCAGGCTTGTAGCATCCCTCCTGCCTCTGCCTCCCAATGGCTGAGACTACAAGTGTGAGCCACCATGCTGGTGTCCTAGTTAGCATTATCTGTCAACTTGACACTTCCTGGAGTCACCTGAATAAGGAATCTCAATTGAGGGATTGCTCAGATCAGACTGGCCCACGGGCATGTCTGTGGTGGTGGTGGTGGGGGGGCTGTCTTGACTATGAGTTGATCTAGGAGGCCCCAGCCCATGGTGGGTGGTACCATTCTGTGAGCAGATGCTCTTGAACTATATGAGGAAGCCGGCTGAGTGTGAGCCAGCAAGAAGCATTCATCCATGGGTCCTACTTCAAATTCCTGTTTGATTTTCTGCCTTGACTTTGCTCAATGGTAAGTGCTACCCAAAGCTGAAATCAATTGCATTTGGTCACGGGACTTGACACAACGACAGAATGAAGTTAGAAGACTTGCCATACCTACCCCACTAATACACATTCGAGCCACCGGCCAATCGAAAACCATCTAGCACAAATCATTTTCAGCCCAGAGCCCAGGTAAGGCAAAGTCATAGCCTTAATTTTAAGACTCCTTCCCCACTTTGGAGAAGTTTCAAATGTCAGGGCATGGAAATGGCAATAGTTTGTGGTCCAGCACTGTCAGAGGCAATACCCCTGCTTGAGATGAGGAAGTGTCAAACCTGAGAACTTCGAGGAGAGAAGAACAGACCCACGACTGTCCAGTTAAAGCAAGCTCAGGACTGGCCAGCTGGTTGTCTCACCTTAAGTCGGGATTTGAGAGAGAGGTTCCTGCCGGCCCCTTGAAGTCCCTTTTATAGGAGGGAGAGAGAAGCTGTTCACAGGGTGAGAGAGTTGACTCTTATACATTGTTAGAAAGTCACAACGAAAAGGAAGGAACAAGATTAAGGATATACACCACGTGAATGGGGTTCAGCAAGTTCAGTGTAGGTTAAAGAATGCGCTTTGCCGTTGACATCAGATCTAAGAAACAGGAACTTATTCTCAATTACAAATAGAAAACTTAACTTGCAAGGACTTCACAGAGGACGAGCAGCAACTTATTCTTTAACTGTACACAGAAACCTTAACCTGCCAGGGTTGTTCCTGCTTGGGTCTCATAGAAGGCAAGCCCCCGAGTCTGTAGTCTTCTCTCACACCACTGCCCAGCTCACTTCGGGAACACGGGTCTGTGCTTCCTTCTGCAATACTCTCTTCTTCACATTTCACCTTTCGTCTCTGCTGTTCCTCCTGCCCCGAACCCCAGCCTCGGCGCCTCCAGTCTCTTCCTTTTCACACCCCTTGGTTAAGACAGGGCCCCACGTAGCCCAGGCTGACCCCCGAGTTTGATATGTGCTGCCGAGGATAACGCTAAACTTCTGATTCTCTCATTTCCATCCTGTTGGGGGTGGGCACTGTGCACCTCCACACCCAGTTTTGCTCAGTGCTAAGGATGGAACCCAGGGTTTCACACCTACCAGGCAAGCAGTCTACAACCTGAGCCGTCCCTCAGCCTCCTCAGCATCTATTTTTGAGCATTAGATGTAAGGTTCATCCGTCTACCTGCTTTGCTATAAATACCTCTGGTGGGTGTTTGCCTCCTGCTGGTGGAAGGCAGATGTCTGCAAGTGCCCTTCCAAGCAGCCCTAAGGTGGGAATTGTGGCCTTTTCACCTCCCTTCTGCCACACCAGCCCAGCACAAAGCCTGGCTTCCAACCAAAGGGTGAAATCATCTGTTGTTAGGAACCATGGTCGTGCAGCATGCTGGAGTTAAGGAAAGGCTTCCTTCTGAGTGGATGGACTGCAAAGCAGGCTCTCTTGGGAGACCAGTGGGGAAAGGTCTGCCTCTCTCAGCTGACGTATCCCTGGGGCACACTCTTCTTCTCCACCATATGATCAGGGACAATGGAAAAACATTGGTTAGGTCTCTCAGGCTGTCCAAATATCCAGAAATGAGCTCAAGCTGGACTATTGGGGGACTTCTGGTGGTTAGATGAAGACAGCCTTCCTCAGGAACTTGTGAAACTGGTTCTCAATGGCCAAAAGGAGTCACTTCCCTTCCCTCTGGCAGAAGGGACTTCGGGCTCCATTGATATATACCTGCGGCTGCGTATGAAGCCCATGGCAGCCTCCAGGCTCCTTCAGTGCCTAGTCACAAGGACCTGTCACACATCTCAAAGCCCACACTATCACCCTAGCCCTTCTCATCTCTCCTCTGCCCTTAACTTCCTCCAGTTCCCTCCCACTCCTCGTCCTTCCTCCCACTTCCTCTCTCCTGCCCTGTTCCATTCCCTGTCTCTAACTCTCTCGCTGTCTCCACTCATCCTCTCCCGCTTTCTCAGCTCTCTAGCCCTGGCTGTGTCCAGTCTGCTATGTCCAGTAGCCATGTTCAGTCTACTTCTTTTTTTCCCTCTCTGCTCTGGACTCTTCCAGAGGCCTCTGGCTGTTCTCTCTCTTGTCTGCAGTGAAACCTTAACCATGTCACGGAGCAGTTATGTCTGCAGTTTCTTTGTTGTGCCCCCTCGAATGCAAGCGTTTTCTAGAGAAGAGAAATGCGAGTGTGCGCGCGTGCACATGGCGCATGTGTGTGTGAGAGAGAGACAGAGAGAGACAGAGAGAGAGAGACAGAGAGATAGTATCTAGGGCAAGCACTAATAAAGCAATGAACATCCTAAACCACTGCTGTCATGTTCCCTTGGCCCTGCTCCAGATGGTCTTCTCTCCACAGAACAAACAGAACAAAACTCATCCACTTTCCCTGGCACTGATAAAGCGGAGGCAGTGGGATGACGGTATCTGAGAAAAACAGAAGTCTCAGGGTCACCAAGGATAAGGTAAAGCAATTCCAGGGCAGTGAGCATTGAGCATAAAGCATGTCAGGAAGGGGAGTCTTCATAGAGCTGACGAGAATTTGTTTTGAAATTGGAAGGTGGAGCAATTGCAAGCAGAAACCTGACGTTTTCTGCAAATAGCAAAAAAGAGATGAGCCTTCCAGGAGGAACAGGGCAGGGGAGCAAACAGGGTCAAGTGTCCAACTCTTCCAGAAAGTCAGACAGTTAAGAACCTCTTACCCACTGGTCCCATCTGTCCTTTTAGTACTAATGCTAATAGTGAGCAGGGTGGGGGTCAGGTCTTGGGAGGGTCTCCTCTCCTCCCCGGGAGAGGGGACAATGGTGAGATGGAGAAGAAGCAGAGATTGGGACATCTGTGAGAGGAGGCCAGAGAGGTTGTGATGGCTATTCTTGGTTGTCAACGTGACTATATCTGGAATGAACTATAATCTGGAAATGGAGGGCACACTTGTGATCCGGATCTTGAGGCAAGAAGACAGTGTGCCTTTGATCTGGATCTTGAGGCTGGATGACACAGGCTTTTGATCCGGATCTTGAGGCTGGATGACACATGCCTTTAATCCAGATCTTGAGACTGGATGACACATGCTGTTAATCTGGGCCACACCTTCTGCTGGAAGGACAAGGGAAGAAGGAAGGGTCTGTTCGTCCTTCATCTGCTTGCCTTCACCTTGTCAGCACATCCATTCCCTCACTGGCATTGGAGTATGCTTCTTCAGGATTCCAGCAAATACAGAAGACCTGCTGGGACACCCAGCCACGTGGGACTGAGCAACTACTGGATTCTTGGACTTTGCATTCACAGCTAGCCATTGTTGGATTGCAGCCTGTAAGTCATTCTAATAAATTCCAAATATATATGGAAGAGAGAGAGAGAGAGAGAGAGAGAGAGAGAGACAGAGAGAGAGAGAGAGAGAGAGAGAGAGAGAGAGAGAGAGAGAGAGAGAGAGATTCATCCCATAAGTTCTGTGACTCTAGAGAACCCTGACTAATACAGAGGAGTATCTATAAAATGGGGACAATGGCACTCACCTTGCCGAGTCATCCAGGGGATTAAATGTGATAATGTGGGTAACTGCAGAGGATCCCACAAACTGAAAATACTTATTAAATGGTGATTGTAATTATTTGGACTCACAGGCTCTGATGACTGTGGTGGCATTGTAATGCTAAGGGGAGAAGTATGGTGAGGCAAGAAGCACTCTGCGGCCTCCTCTAGAAGGGAGGAAGGACAAGGGCCTCTTAGCCTGCTGCTTCTGTCTGCCCTTTTCAAGACTGAGGTAGGCAGCCTGCGGTTACTAAAAGCCTTGGCAGAAGAGCCCCAAGATGGGAGTGAGCATGAGGAAGGTTTGCGGGTCCTTCAGGCCTCCTTGCCACTCGCTCTGCCATTCCTGACCCTGGGGCACTCTCTGGGCTCTGGGAGGAAGCAGTGGTTTAGCAGTTAGCAAATACTTACCAAGGACCTGTGTGCCTGGCATTGTGTTATGCCTTGGGGTTGGTAGTTAAAAAAAAAAAGGGGAGTAGGGTGGGGGGCAATATTCCAGAAGGTAGCATCAAATTTAGCCCAAAGAGAATGCGCTCTTCTTTTCTGAGTCAGAACACTCCTGGCCGCCTAGCCAAGGGTTGGAACATTCTTAGCGCCCTTTTTCTCTCTCACACTGTTTATCCAATTCACGGTGAAGTCCTGGTGGCTCCATCTTCAGCTTATTAGAAATCTTCCCACTTCTCACTCTTATCACCCTAATCCAGGTCACCATCATCTCTTGGACGATTACAGGAGCCCCTTGTTTGGTTTTTTAATTTAGCCTGTTCTCTCAGGTCCTCTGTGAATCTCCTAGAACATGTCCTTTTGCTACTTCCCTGCTCCAAGTACTCCCATGATTCCTTCTCTTACTCCCAAATGAAGGCAAAATCTCTACAGTGACCTACACGGTTGCCTTGGACCCCGTTGCCTCTTTAGCCCCACTTCCGGGAAGAGGCAGGGAGTGCAGATGGGGCAGGCCTCCCCTACCGCTAGCTGACTTCCAGGAAATGCAGCAGTGTGGCCTCTGCATACTGGGCCCTGAATTAAATGGCTAACAGCAAGACAGGCGATAAAAGGTCAGATGTTTTTGAAGACATAATTATAAACAAAGTTTAAAGATGAGTATAAGCTTCACATAGAAAAATGCGCAATACTAACACATCTTAAGGTATAAATAGCTCCTATAAGCCAACAAAGAAAATAAAAAAAGGATGTGTAACAACAAAGAAAAATGGAAAAAGGCAATGCAAAAATAACTCATAGTAGAAAATTAAATGTCCTGTATGTATCTAGGGGGAAAAAGAGCTTATCTCATCAGGAATCAGGAAGTCACACATTTGAACAATACGATGTTTTCTTTTGCTAATGCAACTGGCAAAATAAGAAAGGTCTGTGTGATGTGGGGCTGGGGAGATGGCTCACTAGATAAAGGTGATTGCTGCCAAGCTCGATGACCTGAGTTCAATCCCTGGGACCCACACAGTAGAGAAACTTCTACTGCAAGTTGTCCTCTGACTTCCACACACTCACTGTGGCACAAAAACACACACAGAAAGACAGACAGGCAGACAGACAGACAGATGACACAAATAAATTCAATACAGCTTTTAAAAAAAGGACAGCTTTGTGGTATAAAGAGCAAGCAAGAATGTACTGAAATGAGTGTGCAACTTGGCAATATTTTTGGTAATTAACACACTTGATTAAGGTAATTATCCTTCTCTGCTACAACTTTATCTCTGGGGGAGAATTCTGTGGTTTTCATTTAAGCACAAACGAAGTGTACATGTGAGCTGTCTATTCATTTTCTATGCTGTGCAGTCTGGTGTTGGAATCAGTGTTGACGGTCAGGTGGGCTGTTCTTTCCATGACGACTTTGTTTTCCGTGATGGTTCTTGGAAGAAATGAGCATGATCACAAACACAGTAAGAACTGATGTGCAACCCGGGGCCCTTCCAGTTTCCCGGCGCTGTGGACCAGTAACTTCTGGAAGCCACTGAGCAGCGTGTACTTTTTGGTTCCTTATTGTTCCTGTAGCCAATGTTGGGGGTCAGGGTTTGGCTCCTGAATCTTCTCCATTTACTGTTGTCAAAACCTCTGGCTTTCTGCCAATTTTTCTTAATTTTAACGTATCTGATTTACTGGTAACAGATGCAAGCTTTGGTCTCTTTTTGGTGTTCTTAGATTTCACCAGAGGCCTGAGGACTGCCCTGATGCTGAGCAGGAGAGGGATACCACTTTCTCGGGCAGCAAGAGGAAGAGTGCTAAAGCTTTATTTAAATGTCTAATATTTAAATTGTATTTTATAGATATTGCAGACAGGTGTCCCATGTTATGAACCTGAGAACGACCTTGAACTTCTGACCCTCTTGCTTTTGTCTCTGGAGTTCTGGGAGTAGAATACACCATCTTGCCCTGTTTATTTGGCACTGGGGGTTAAACTGGGTTTGTGTGTGCTAAGCAAGCACTCTGCCAACTGAGCTACATCACCAGCCATAATTTTCTAAATTCTAGACCTAGTAACTTTGTTAATAATGGTTTTTTTTTAACAATGAAAACTAGAAAAAAAACTTTCTTTTCCCTCCCTTTCCTTTCTTTACTTTCTTCCTTCCTTCCTTTCTTTTTTTGCGATAGGATCTTATGTAGTTCAGGTTGGCCTTTACTCTGTATTGGAGGATAATCTTGAACTTCTGGTTCTCCTGCCATGCTGTGCTAGAGATTGAACTCAGGGTTTTATACATGCTAGGCAAGCTCTCTACCAAGTGAACTATCCTTGATCTTATGGAAGAAACTTTAATGCTCATAGGAGTGTTTTTTTCTTTTTCTTCCTTCCTTCCTTCTTTTCTTCCTTCCTTCCTTTCTTTCTTTTCTTCCTTCCTTCCTTCCTTCCTTTCTTTTTCTTTCTTTCTTTCTTTCTCTCTTTCTTTCTTTCTTTCTTTCTTTCTTTCTTTCTCCTTTTTTCCCTTTTTTTGGTTTTTTTTTGAGATAGGGTTTCTCTGTGTAGTTTTGGTGCCTGTCCTGGATCTCGCTCTATAGACCAGGCTGGCGTCGAACTCACAGAGATCCGCCTACCTCTGCCTCCCAAGTGCTGGGATTAAAGGCATGTGCCACCACCGTCCCGCGGTTTTTTTCTTTTTAAGAAAAAAATTTTGCTTGTGTGTGGCAGGTGGAAGTGGGTGTTGGGTCTGTGCTTGCCAGGCATGTGTGTGAAAGTCAGATTACAATTTTCAGGAAGTCCATTTTCTCCCTCAACCTTTAGTCCAGGTGATGAACTCAGGTCCTCAGGGCTGTGTGGCAAGTGCCTTTATCCACTGAGCCACAGGGAGTATTATTCAATCATGAGCGTTGCTTAAATGGAGCAGCATACTTGCATGAAGTCTCTAGGTACCAGCATAGAACAATCTTAGAAACACATGGATAAATAAATGAAAAAGACTGCTTGCAAAACAATATCTATGTCAGAATCTTTTCATATTTAAGGACAAAAGTCAAATGAAACTATTAATAGAACTGTGTGTGCTCATACAAGTGAATAATTTGTAGAAAGGTCTGGAGAGATAGACAGTTCTAACTACAGTGGGAGGAGCAGGCTTGCCAGTGGAGGAGTGTTTTACTGTCCACTCTGTTTCTATACTACTTATACTTCACAAGAGTAATGTGCTTTTGTATTATTTGTGTAGCTAAATATTTGGGTGGGTGCTAGGTAATGCCTGTAATCTTTTTTTTTTTTTGGTTTTTCGAGACAGGGTTTCTCTGTGTAGCTTTGGTGCCTTTCTTGGATCTTGGTCTGTAGACCAGGCTGGTCTTGAACTCACAAAGATCCACCTGCCTCTGCTTCCCAAGTGCTGGGATTAAAGGCGTGCGCCACCACCGCCCGGCACATGTCTGTAATCTTAGCACTTGGGAGATGGTTGAAGGGGAATCAGAAGTTGAAAGCCATCTGGGATCACAGTGAGTTGAGACCAGCCTGAGCCACATGAGATCCAGTCTCAAGAGAGAAAAACAAAACAAAACAAAACAAAACAAAAAACAAATAAAAAAACAAAAACATATGGGCTGGGCCTATTGGCAGAAACCGGTAATCCCAGCTACTCAGGAGGCTGAGGATCACAAATTCAAGAACTGCCAGATCTACAGAGTGAGTTCAATGCCAGCCTGGGTAACATAAGACTCTATCTCAAAACGGAAAGTAATATCACAGCCACTCAATATTCCCAAGTCACCTTTCTTTCTTGAGCTTTAATCCCTCACCCACCCCCAACCCCCAGTAACAGTCAGCCAATATTCCTTCCTCATGGTATTGTGTGCAGAGTCTTTTTTGGGAGTTGAGGCGGGGAGAGCAAGGCTCAGCCTGACCTCTAATTCTATATTCTATGCCTCATAAGAGCTGGGGATATAGGCATGGACCACCACTCATGGCTCACTGATAGACCCTTTATTGAGCTTCTGTAAGATGCCTTGTTATAGGTGGGGCTGGAACAGAAAATAAGACAAAAACAGCTGTTCCCAGTTTATATTCTACCAAAGGGCAGAGAAACAATACAAAGCAATGCCCACCAACAAAAACAGATTAATGCAGTGATGAGTGAAGAAATAGTGATCGTGATGACAAGGGAGCCTTAAGAGATGACATTTGGGGTTTGGTTTCCTGCCAAAACGTCAAAATACACACACACACACACACACACACACACACACACACACACACACAAAATGTCATATATGTAAAGACTTGAATGATCCAAAAGAAGCTGATATGGGACATTTTGGGGTTAGACAGCCTAGGAGAATCCACAGGCTCATAGGGAAGAAATACCTTGTAAGTCATGTGTCAGTGAAAGGCCAGTAAATGCTATGGGATTCATTTAGTACAGAAGATTTTATTGTATGCTCCGTGCCCACGGAGAATGACACGGTGCATATAGAATCCTGCCTCCCACCGTTACAGGAGAAGCAGGTGAAAACTTAGTTCCTATTCAAGGTGTGATGAATGTGTCTTGGATCACTAGGGCTCAGGGTTTTTCATCCAGCCTCTACGACGTCGATCCCGCCTCCCGGCGCCAGGGTGCGCTGCGCCGTTCCTCAGCTGGATGGCGTCTCGCTCTTCCGTACTTCCCTTCTCGTTGCGCAGCACTTCCGGTAGCGGGCGGAAGCCGGGGGCCGGTGGTTGCCAACGCCGGGGTCCGGAGGCATGGCGTGGGCGGGGCCGGGGGAGGTGTGCACCGAGCAGGCTAGGGCGACCCTTGCCCCGGCCCCATGAGCCAGGACCCGACAGGTGAGGACTCGTCCTTTTCGGCCCGTGGGAGCTCCGCGGCGGGCTCCTCCCCGCATGATAGCCGGGCCCCACGAGCCCCGGCGCCAGGCTTTGCCCGGGGAGGCTCCGCCCTGGGCTTTTCTTTCCGGGGGCGCCCCTTGGGCATGTGTGTCTGCCTCTTGGCATCCTTTTCTTGTTTTGGAAGCCAAGTGAGGGGACATGTGCACTTGCTCTAAAGAGGAACAACAACAACAACAACAACTTGCTTTCACACATTTAGTGACCCGATTTAGCCAGGCTTTCTTTCGTTTCAGAACGTACCAAAGCGTCTACCATGTGCTAGCCCTTAGAGCTGGAGATAAAGAGTATACCGTGGTGACCGAAATAGACCTGGTTACCTCCAGTAGAAAGAGTACAGTTCAGCGAGGAGAGTCAAACATTAAACACAACCATGCAGGCGAACATGTAAATAAAAGTCGTGACAGATTCTATAGAAAGAACAACAAAAAGATGAGTCCTGATTTAGGTAGGGCGGTCAAAAAAGACTTCCCCAAAATCGACACTAAAGTTGCAACAGGAGAAGTTAATGGCAAGGACCAGGGAGAATGCATTTCGGAAAAGAAAGGTACCCCTGTGTTTGCCCGCGTTGGCCAAGAATATGGCTTGAGGTAGGCTCAGTGTTTCAAGTGGGGGGCTTGCTATGTGTCAGGCACTGTGGTGGGCATACAGAAGAGGTTGTGTAGCTGACCCGGAGAGATCACCCTAAGTATTCGCATAAGTAAAATACTGAGCGTTGCAGCGAAGGAGAGGCGTGGCTAGTGTGTTGGGCTATCTGTCTCCTGAGGTGAAAGAAGGCCTTGGAAGACAAGATGATGAAGCTGATAACCGCAGATCGTTCTCAAAGGTGAAGAATTTAGTTTCTACAAAAGGCCAGATAGTATATTTAAGCCTGTGATCTGTTACAGACACTCAGGTCTTCTTTCCTAGGGCTAACGTGGCCATAGGCAATATGTAAATAAGTTGAGTGTGGTTGTGTTCCAGGGAAAGGCTCTTTCCTAAGCCAACCAGAGCAGTAGTTGAGAGCCCTGACCCTCTCAGGTCTAGCTCAGCATGCCTTTTAGATTCTTGTCCAGTGGATGTAGCTCCTTCATGGGTAAGCTTGAAACGAAAGGGTTGCAAAACAATGCCCTTCCTTTATGTTGTAAGGTTTTTGTTTGTTTTATGGCACTGGGGATCTGGGCTACTTGTTACGAAAGCCTTTGCCAGAACCCGCCTCCCCCCACTTTTGATTCCTCTCTGATGGTTATGGATGTACATACTTTCTTTGTTGGCCAATTGTATGTCTTTGGGGGAATGTCTTTCAAGTCTTTCATCTGGTTTTATTTAATTTTTTTTTCTTAAAGAATTGGGGTTTGTGGCTATTGAGTTCTAGGAGTTCTTTAATATGCTAAGTATTAACTCCTTATCAGATATTTGACCAGCAAATATTTCTATCTATTCTGTAGGTTGCCTTTTCCCTTTTGTTGGCTTGTTTTTTCTTTTTTTTTTTTTTCTTTTTTTTTTTTTTTTTTTTTTGGTTTTTCGAGACAGGGTTTCTCTGTGTAGCTTTGCGCCTGTCCTGGAACTCACTTGGTAGCCCAGGCTGGCCTCGAACTCACAGAGATCCGCCTGGCTCTGCCTCCCGAGTGCTGGGATTAAAGGCGTGCGCCACCACCGCCCGGCCTTGTTGGCTTGCTTTATTTTTGTATTTTCGAGACAGGGTTTCTCTGTGCAGCCCTGACTGTCCTGGAACTCACTCTGTAGACCAGGCTGGCCTGGAACTCGCAGATCTCCTTGCTTCCGCCGCCCCAGTGCTGGGATTAAAGGCGTGCACCACCATCACCCAGCACCCTTTCACTTTCTAATCGTAACCTTTGGTATACAGATGCTTTTGTGTATTCACATTTAGCCATTTTTGGTTGTGTTACCTATGCTTTTGGTTTCACATCATAAAAAGACATCGTTCGCTCCCTTTTCATTAAGTTTCTCCCTGTGGTTTCCTTTGGAAGTTTTATAGCTATAGGTCTTCCCACTTAGTTTTTAATTCATTCTGAGTTAAATTTTGTAAATGGTGCAAGATAAGGGTATAGTTTTATTTTCAGAATTCTTTTGCTTATGATATCCATTTGTCCAGAAGCCATACATTGGAGAAACTCCCCTTTCCTGTTGTGTGGCCTTGGCCTTACTGAACACCAAATGGTGTTTGTCCCTGTGAGTGAGCTTAGGCTTCGGCTGGCTATCTGGGAAAGCAGCGTAAAGAAGGGGAGCTTTGCTGTGTCTTAGTTTCAGAGGGCTCAGTCCGTCATTATGGGGAGGGTCTGGCAGACAAAGTGGAGAAAAGGGGGTACAGGAAAGGGCCAGAATAAGATTTAACCTTCAAAGTCAAGTGTCCATGTCCCTCTCCACCTACTAATTCCCCTCAGGCCTTCGTCTACTCATCGTCACCTCCCAGTAATGCTGCCATGAAGAATCCATGAAATAGGCGGGGCAGTGGTGGCTCACGCCTTTAATCCCAGCACTGGGAGGCAGAGCCAGGTGGATCTCTGTGAGTTCAAGGCCAGCCTGGTCTACAGAGCGAGATCTAGGACAGGCACCAAAACTACACAGAGAAACCCTGTCTCGGAAAACAAAAACAAAAACCAAAAACCAAAACAAAACAAAAAAAGAATCCATGAGATAGTAATCCATTGATTAGGTCTGAGCCCTCATAATCTGCTAGTCTCTGGACTATCTTACAGACACCCAGATGTGTGCTTCACTGATCTGGAGCAGGGGTTCTCAACCTCCCTAATGCTGTGACCCTTTAAAACAGTTCCTCGTATGGTGGTGACCCACAACCATACAGTTATTTTCCTTGCTACTTCCTAACTGCAATACCTGTAATTTTGCTACTGTTATAAATCGCGTAAATATCTGTGTTTTCTGGTGGTCTTAGGTGACCCCTGTGAAAGAGTTGTTCAGCCACCAAAGGGGTCATGACTCACAGGTTGAGAACCCAGAGGTTTCTAATTCAGTCATGTTGATAAGATTAATCATGATTTATACTGAGACTATTTGTTTCCATTGACCTGGTTATGCAAGAGTTATGCCTTTATTATTTTTATTATTGTGGCTTTGTAATAGGTTCTGAAATCAGGAAATATCAGCACTCTAATTGTGTTATTTTCCATATCATCTTAGCTGCTTGGTATTCTTTTAGGGTGAAATTTTATGTTTTCACAAAAATGCCATTGGGATTTTGAGAGATTGCTTTAATCTATAGATCACGTTAACATAACACTCTGTGTATATATGAACATTCAATGTTACTTTTTTTTTTTTAAGACAGGGTCTTGGGGCTGGGGAAAGTAGCAAAATTGATAGAGTGCTAGCCTAGCATGTGCACCCAGCACCCTGTAAACCTGGTATGGGTGCACAAGCCTGTAACCCCAACACTGGAGGGCTGGGGCAGAAGGCTCAGAAGGCCATCCATGGCTGCATAGCAGGTTTAAGGCCTACCTGGGATATGTGAGATTCTATTTCAAGAATAAACAGACAAAGACAAGATTTCAATCAGTATTCTGGTCTGGCCTTTGAACTTGAAGTGATATTCCTGCCTTGGCCTCCTGAGTGGTGGTGTGGGGGGGGCCTGCCCCCCCCCAATTGCAGGGAGAAATGAGGAATATGTAGATAGAAATATAGAGGAGAGAGACAGACAGAAACACAGGATAGCCTCAGGAGGGCCCGGGTCAAAACCCAACAGCCCCTTCTATCTCTACTAAAGGGCTTTTAAAGGAATGCGAAGGGGTGGAGCAAAAGACCTCCTCCGCAACACAGCCATCCCAAAGTGTAATGCAGCCCTGCTATGTAAAGCAAGCTCAGATGTCACTAGGAAGCTTTTGGTGGTGGTGGTGGTGGTGGTGGTGGTGGTGGTGGTGGTGGTGGTGGTGGTGGTGGTGTTTTTTCCTTGTGTGCTACCATACCCTGGGAGTGTGGTTTTTGTGCTCTTCACATTTGATGTACTTGTCGGCTTACTCTTTGAAAATTCCTGTTAGCTTGTACTTGGAAGGTATTCTTTGGGTAGTGTATCCTTCTTTCAGACCTTTAGATTTAGATATGTCAGGATCACTGTGTAACTCTAATCTTGGAAGGAGAAATGCTGGTCACTGTTGTCCTGGGAGATCCTGGGTTCAGTCAGAGTAAAAGTAATTTGTTTAATTTGCATGTACTTATGTATTAGTAAGTTTTGTTCTGTTTCTTTCATTTCTGTTTTTTTTTCTTTTCCTATTCAGAGATGTTATAATGGATCATCATGTTTCCACCATTAAACCTCGAAGAATCCAAAATCAGAATGTCATTCACCGCTTAGAACGCCGGCGTATCAGTTCAGGCAAGGCGGGAACCCACTGGCATCAGGTCCGAGTGTTCCACCAGAATGTCTTCCCTAACTTCACAGTCGTCAACGTTGAAAAGCCGCCTTGCTTCTTGCGTAAATTCTCACCCGATGGACGCTACTTTATTGCTTTTTCTTCTGACCAGACATCTCTTGAAATCTACGAGTACCAGGGCTGTCAGGCAGCAGAGGACCTCTTGCAAGGATATGAAGGGGAGATCTTATCCAATGGCAATGACCAGCGGTCAGTTAGCATCCGAGGCCGGCTTTTTGAGCGCTTTTTTGTCCTGTTGCACATTACCAATGTAGCGGCCAACGGCGAGCACTTGAACCGGGAGTGTAGCCTCTTCACTGATGACTGCCGCTGTGTCATCGTGGGTTCCGCTGCCTATCTCCCCGATGAGCCTCACCCTCCTTTCTATGAGGTCTATCGGAACAGTGAGTCAGTGACCCCCAATCCACGATCCCCTCTAGAGGACTATTCCCTCCACATCATTGACCTTCACACTGGCCGTTTGTGTGACACACGCACATTCAAGTGTGACAAAGTGGTCCTGTCACACAACCAAGGGCTGTACTTGTACAAAAACATCCTGGCCATATTGTCCGTGCAGCAGCAGACCATTCATGTCTTCCAGGTGACTCCTGAGGGTACATTTATCGACGTGCGGACCATTGGCCGCTTCTGCTATGAGGATGACCTGCTCACCGTGTCAGCTGTTTTCCCCGAGGTGCAGCGGGACAGTCAGACAGGCATGGCCAATCCCTTCAGGGACCCTTTCATCAACTCCCTCAAGCACCGCTTGCTGGTTTATCTCTGGCGCAGGGCGGAACAGGATGGTAGCGCCATGGCCAAGAGGCGTTTCTTCCAGTACTTTGACCAGCTGCGACAGCTGCGCATGTGGAAGATGCAGCTTCTGGATGAGAACCATCTCTTCATCAAGTACACCAGCGAGGACGTGGTGACACTGCGGGTCACAGACCCGTCTCAGGTATGGGTGGACCCTCGTGCCCGTGCCCCATTTGTCTCCACCCTCAGGAATACACCCCTTGATGTAGTGGCGATTTTGGCTATGCTTGGGTTCAAAGTCAAAGCTGCTCTCCTTTTTGTCTGGCCTCACATACAGATTGACAGTGGAGGGTAAATGTTAAAGCACTGCCGTGTGGACAGCCAACTCTGGCTGTGATCTCAGTTGTTCCACAGGGCATTTTCAGTACCCGTCAGACAGGAGCGCAAATGCTGTAAGGTCAGACTTTGGACCACATATGTAGAATCCTACCTAGACTTTTATAAGGCTGCTTATTGAGCCAAACAGGTTCCGGCAGTGAGAATGAGCACTCCATGCAAAAATGGAAATCCTTTGGGGCTCAGTGGTAGAGAGCTTGTCTAGGATATGAGGCTCTGGGTCCCTAGCACTGAAAAAAAAAATTGAAAACTCTGACATTGCAGCCCGGTGTGATGGAACACTCCTATAATGCCAGCACTCCCCGCATTGGGAAGGTGGAGGAAAGAGATCTTGGGTTCAAGGGCAGTGAGTTCCAGACCAGTGTGGGCTATGAGACCTTGACTCAGAAAACCACAGGAGGATAAGAGGTGATGAGAGGGAGTAGCACAGATGGTACTGAGACAGGTTAAAGTGCCCTCTGCAAGTCCAGGGAACCCTCGATACTGGTCTTTGGAAAGCTCTGCACTTCAGTGTTGACTGAGTAAGAGCCTGCCTTTCTGTGCCTGTGGCTCCTTCACCCCACGCCAGTTCTCCCGTTTGAAATTCTCTGGTTTGGAAACAGAAAACAGTGAGGCCAGTAGTTACCTAGGACATCAGCCGGTTCTGCCTTTAAGAGATACTGTACATTGTTGGGGGATGGCTCAGTGGATAAAGCATCTGCTTATAAACAGGAGCGAGTGTGGATTCCTGCAAACAGTGTCAATGCCAGGGGGTGTGGTGGCCTGTTTGTAATTCCAGTGTTGAGAAGGTGGAGACGGTCTCAAGAGCAAGCCCCGGGTTCAACCAACAGACACTACCTTAATGAATAGGGTGGACAGGGATTGAAGAAGGCTCCCAGCATCAACCTTAGGCCTTTGTGTCACAGACACACGAGTGCACCAGATACGCACGAGAAACAAATGAAAACGAGAGATACTATACAGGGCACCATTTCTAAGCCCTCACTCAACCTTGGTAAAGTATCTTCTCCCTCTCCAACTCCCCACCCCCCATCAGAGATTGTACATTCTAAAAGGGGGAGGTGATTGGGTTAGGTTTTATTTTTGAAAATTCTTTTTCTTGCTTGTTAGTGATGAGCAGGGCACTGAGCCGCCACAGGTGAGCGTCGGGTTCATAGTATGCGTCATGGAAGATGGGTGGTAGAGTCCTCGACTTCTTTTCCCTCCTGTCCTTAATTTCCCAGTCTGCTGTAGAGGGAAAGCTGGCAAGTGTTTGTGTAATTTTATAGTCACATCATTATGAAAGATCCTGTTAAAACCCTGATATGATCAAAGCGGTGTCCTAGTCTATAGATGGGACATGAGTCAGTCTTTTATTTAGGTTTCAGCTATAATTACCTTTCTATTTTGGAAGGAATAAGTTGTCTGTTATCACTGCACTGAGATTATCCTTTTTTGTCCTTTGCTAAGAGGTGACCTATTTTTTTGTGGTAGTTGCAGTCAGTTACAGCTAGACATACTACTGGGGATGTGCCCTCTGCTCACAGAGTCTGACCCTCGAAACCTAGCCTCTGTGCCCCAATTGTCCTCTTCTCTCCTCCAGTTTAATCTGATAAGTTCCAATAAGGTTAACGAGTAAAAACTGCATCCATAGACAAAGCCTTGGTAATATTATGGGCATTATTCTCGGGTTGCCCTTCAGCCTCTTTAATTTGCAGCCAAATTTAATTTCCAGGTGACTGCAGAGTCATGTAAGAGGAGCCCTGGGAAGGACTAATTACTAGTGAGACAGGTGGGCCAAATGGCTCCAGCGATGGGTAGTAGAGATTTAGACTCAATCAGAGGAGGGGGAAACACTAATCCTGGTGTCCTGAAGACGACTTTGAAGCCTGCTGGAAGCTTGCAGATTTACTTCACACTGCTGCATTCACCGTGACAAAACTCAAGGTACCTGGAGCTTTCTGTTAGGCAAGGCAGAGCGCTGGAGGTGTCAGGGAAGAGGCCCAGTCACCCAGGGCCCCATTCAGAAAAGCCTGCCTGCCTGCCTGCCTGCCTGCCACCTATGGTATTTGAATGCTTTTCAGGTGCCCCCTTTACTCCTAATTGCCAGAAATCTCAAATGTATCTTACAAAAGCTCTTGGCTGAAAGAACATTTATGGAGAAAGAAATGAAAAATGCCTGTCTGATTTTTCATTTGTCCATCTGCAGTATCCTGCGTGGCTACAACTTGCCTGGGCAGTTTTAGCACACAATGTACTTAAGGTGTCTCTCTGTGTGCTAGAAATATTAAGAGGGAAAAATAAATGCCCCTAAATTGAACTTTCAACTGTACACACAGAAGAGGAAATAATTTACCAACAGGCAGCCCTGGGCTGCAAATCACTTTCTCAGCAGGAAAGAAAATTAAATCTGGCATTTTAAAAACTTTTTTTTTTTTTAAATCTTAGGGTGGATTGGGGAACAAGTAGGGAATAAACACTTGGAAGGAAAAATATTGAATTTGCACAGTGTGAAATGAAAGATTGAAAGCCTCTTTATATTTACATGCTGGCTAGCTCAGTAATCCTCACCGCGCGCGGTGGCCGTGGGAAATCTGGTGGCATCACGGCTCTCAGCTGATGGAGCCAGTGCTATGTCGTCCAGCTCCAGCCTCTCTGGAGCCATGCTCCCTCTCCCGGGCCAAGACTGAGGTGGTCCCTGAGCGGATTGTTGTAGGGTGTGGACTTTAAGTCAAGTGGGAAGTTTCCTAGGCATGGCTGTCCCATGGCTGCCTCTCTCCTTCTGCAGGCGTCCTTCTTTGTGGTGTACAACATGGTGACAACGGAGGTGATCGCAGTGTTTGAGAATACATCAGATGAGCTTCTGGAGCTCTTTGAGAACTTCTGTGACCTCTTCCGCAATGCTACCCTGCACAGTGAAGTCCAGTTTCCTTGTTCGGCTTCTAGCAACAATTTTGCACGGCAGATCCAGCGCCGGTAAGCTGTTCTGCCAGCCCTCCCAGGCTTAACTTGAAAATGGTCGGGGTTAGGCTGGTAGCCATTTGTTTCAGGAACTATGTATTCTGTTTGTCCACCTGGCCTTGGTAGGTGTGCCTTTTGGAACCAACTCTCGTGTCATCCTCAAGTTTTCCTATCTCTGAGGACCTATGTAATAATTCATGCATTTTCTGGGTCCTTCTTAGACCATATGTGAGCTGCAGAAAGATAGAAACTACATCTATCTGTTTGTTGCTATACTCTTAGTGGTACACTGCCAAGCCCTTGCATATTTATGGAATGAGTGATGGAGATGATTTTAGAACTTCTGGTTAAATATGGCATGCTGAACACATCCATTTATCTCTGTTCCATAGTAAATCCCACTAAAAGTAAAGTCAAGGGATGGGGGGGACCATAAGAAGAGAAGACAAACCAGAGCGATTGATATGGTTTTGGAAGTAGAAAGTCCATGTTACCTAAGAACCATCTTAGTATATTAGCATGAAAGAATTGGTTCTTTTGGGCTAAGAGCAAAATCTGGTATAGCCAGGCAAGGCCTCCTCAGCTTTCATACCTAAATTGCTCTAACCTTAACGAGGTGTGGAAAATACCTGGTTTTGGTTCCCAAATAGGCCAGATCACATTGAGCAGATGAATCAGAGCCAGCATTACTGCTTCTGGGAAAGAGGAGCAAAAAGGTAGCTCAGTGCCGTGGCTCTGTGTGTCCAGGGACAGTTGTGAGTTCGAGAGTCGGAGTCCTCCTTGCCTGTGCCTTCTCTCAGTGCACTTACTTCTGCCTTAGAAGCATGATTTTTTTCTTTTCAGTCTCACTGTGTAGCCTAGGCTGGTCTTGTACATGGTGATTCACTTCCTCAGTTTTCCTAGTGCTGGGATTACAGGTGTGGAATACACTCCACTCCCTGTTCGGTGGCAGTGCTGGGAACTGAACCTGGGAATCTTCTTTCAGAATTAAGTTAATCATATCATTAACAAGTTACAGAAGGTAGGTGTTCTTGTTTCTTTCTGTTGCTTTGATAAACACCATGACCAAAAGCACCCTGGGGAGGAATGGATTTATTTCAGCTTACACTTCCAGGTCACACTCCATCACTGAGGAAAATCAGGGCAGAGATTCAAGGCAGGAACCTGGAAGCAGGAACTGATGCAGAAACACAGAGGAATTCCACTTACACTCTTGTTCCTGGCTCTTTCCCAGCTAGCTTTTTATTTAGTCTGGAACCGCCTTTCTACAGTGGGCTGGGCCCTCCTTCATTCATCAATAATTAAAACAGTTCACCACAGATGTGGCCACAGACCAGTATGATCTGGGTAATTCCTCAGTGTGGCAATTCTTCCATACTAGTACAGTGGGTATACTCAGTCAAAACAGCAAAGAGGCAAGCGCCATGTGGTTGGGAATTTTGATTTTCTTCACTGCCATGTCCACAGCGAGGCTAGTGTCTATCTGCTGAGAGGAGCAGAGAGATAGATGCCTGTTGAATGGATGGAGTCATCGAGGAGTCAGAGGACACTCTGCTGGCAAAGATGTCAGAATTCCTTTCAAATTAAGGAGCATCGCAGGCACCTTGTGAAGAGGCAGTAACAGTTGAGGAAAAAAGTTGTATACTCATTCAGTGAGCCTAAAAATTTTGTTTCATGCCACCAAAGACTGAAAAGTATAGATGCTCTTGTACATCTTGCCCACAAAATATATCTTGAGTAGATTTTGTTAAGTGCCCTTTAGTAGTTTGCTTTAATGAATATATAATGTACATGTAAACTGAAATAATCTTTTTTATTTCTTGTAAACACATGGCTCTTAATAGAAAATTGTGTGGTAAATGTTCTCTAGTAGTCTTTATGTAAAAACAAAAAACATGAGTAGCTTATGGGTTAGCATAAAGCATGCAAACAGACAAAATGGACTCTTAAGTCTTGAATCATTTAAGAAGTGCCATTATCCTAAAAGAGACCAAAACAGACTAGGAGAGGGAGCGTCAGAATTGTAGTCATTGAAACAACTGAAGCTGTAAATACAAGGGTATTCTAGAACACTGATGCTCTAGGAGACCTAAACTTTGTTAGATTTAGCTGAAGAACTCTCCAAGAGAAAAAGAAGGGGCCAGGGTAGGGAAATGGGAAGGAAAGAGTTAAAGAGTTCAAGTTGAGAGCATTTGCCCTAAAGTTCTATACCTGGCTGTTTCTAAAAAAAGAGAAATCCAAGACCAAAGAGCACTTTCTAACTCTGACAGATAGAACTGTCTAGATTGGCAGGACCATCCATGGCTATTGGAGCCAACTGTTAAACTTTGAGGAATTTTTGCAAGCTGATTGTTAAACATAGCCATTACTAAATTGTAATCACTTCCTTACTTTGGCATTATCCATCCTTTTGAGGTTGTCTTTACCAGGTTGCTGGAAGCTACATAGTGAAGTGCTGTGGCTCATCTCCAACAGTGTTTGATGATGTCACATTGGTACCTTGAGATGGGCCCCAGCAGGAAGCTTTACACCACAGAAATTGGCAAATGCTACAAATCATGCCTACCCCCAAGAAAAATCACCCGCTTTGCCAGCATTCTGCTCAATCAAGTACTTAGTGTAGTCAGTGAGAAAAAGGCCCACACGGAGGCATGCTATGAAGTTTCAAAATGTTGGAGAAACGGTAAATCATAAAAACTTTGAGCGAGAACACACATTTCACATGCAGAAATAGTGTCAGAATGGCATCAGACGTGACAGTGACGTGCTGAGGGCTTACACACGTGAAGACCGTGCCTCCAAAGTCTTGTGAAAGGAGTGACTTCAAGAGCGTGGGACTGTAGTTCAGTGAAAGAGTACTTTCTGCTACTCACAAAGATCTGGGTTCAATCCTGCTCCCACCCCTGGTACCACCCAAAACGACCGTCTTCTTTTTCTTTTCTTTCTTTCTTTTTTTTTTTTTTGGTTTTTCGAGACAGGGTTTCTCTGTGTAGCTTTGCGCCTTTCCTGGAACTCACTTGGTAGTCCAGGCTGGCCTCGAACTCACAGAGATCCGCCTGGCTCTGCCTCCCGAGTGCTGGGATTAAAGGCGTGCGCCACCACTGCCCGGCCTTTTCTTTATTTTTTTGAGACAAGAACAGTCCAGGCTGGCCTTGAACTTACAGTTCGTCTGCCTTGGGTTCCTGAGTGCTGGGATTACATATGCTTGTCACTGCCTGGTGAAAAGGATTTCTCATTTAGAATCCTGTATTCAAATAGAGTAGAACAAAGACATTTTCAGATCTGTGGGACTCAAAAATAAAATCATTTTTAATGTGCATTTCTGAGGAAGCCTTTGGAAAACACATGTCATCAGTAAACCCTTAAGAGATGGTTTGTAGGCCACAGAGTCAGAGTTCCGAGGGTGCTAAAAGGGAAGCTGCAGGATCACAGTTCACAGGTCAGACCGGAGGAGCATGAGAGAGTGAAGGATCCAGGAAGGAAGGATTTCAGGAAAAGGCAGAGCTGGGGCATTATCTGGTGGGTCTGAGTGTATCTTCACTGCTGTTCTGTAGGGTCATCAATGGTATGTGAGCAGAGGTGTTGAAGGAGACCAGGAGCTACCCGTGGTTAATCAGGAAGATAGATAACATCCAGCAGAGGCAATAGCAAGGCCAAGGGCTGCAGTATTTCTGAAGCCTTTGAAAGACACCAAGGAGGGCAGATGGCTGGATTGAGGCCTGTGAAGGACACCAAGGAGAGCAGATGGCTGGATTGAGGCCTGTGAAGGACACCAAGGAGGGCAGATGGCTGGATTGGAGTGAGCAAGGGACAGTAGTTGGAGATGGGACCAGAGACACAGCTTCAGATGGTACAGTGTTTGACCAGAGTAGTGGCAAATGGTGTTGATTTCTCTCTCTTTCTCCCTCTCTGCCTCTGCCCACTGAGGATTGACCCTAGGGGCCTCTGGTATGCTAGGCAATGCTCTGTCACTGAGCTATATCCCAGCCATCTTTCTACATTGTTTATTTTACGGGGTCTCACCAAGTTGCCCAGACTGGTCTTGAACTTTCATTCCTGCCTCAGTGTCCCAAATAGCTGGGATTACATACCTCTGTCACTAACTAGATGGTTTTCCTTATTTTAAACTGAGAAGTAAAAAGGACAAGTTTGTGTGTTGATGGGACTGATCCTGTAGAGAAAGAACCTGCCTAGTATGTGAGAGGGAATGAGATCTACTGGCCCAAGAGAGAGATTGGTATGCCATGCAAGGACAAAGGTCCTCTTCTGCTTCCCTGTGTTCATCAGTAACAAACCAGGGGGAGATGAGGTAGCCGTGGAGAGAGTAGGAGATGGCTGGACTGTGGAAGCGCAGAGGAGTATCCCTCCACATTGAAGGCCTGTGCAGGGTTCATGGCCAGAAGGTTGAAGTGAGCATTTCTGTTTGCTTTTCTCCAGCCATGGGAAACTGAGCAGGCACAAGCATAGAGTCAGAAGAGCTGAACTTCACTAGAGCCCTACTTGAAAGCATAGATCAAGGGTTAGAGCATGCAGTGGAGCTGTTTCATGATTAACTATGGATTGTAAGATGCCTCAGAAAAGAGAGATGACGTAATGGGTGTGTGAAATGGGAGGAAATGGTGGTGGAGTCAGTGGGTTTTGAAGGATTGTTGAAGTTGGGATGTGTAGAAGGCTGGAGCTGGGGAGATAGAGGATGGCCGGAACATGGGATGGTCCCCTGGGGTTACAGTGGTTGCGTGGTGAGAGTGAGGCTGTGGGAATGTAGGGTTGCAGCTGAGAAGGTAGGGGCTGGGAGGCCATGCAGTTAGAAGGATGGTTACTGAGAATTTTAAAGTCCCCTAGAACTAAGAGATGTTAGTTGGACAGAGTGACACAGCCAAGAGCTAAGTGCTGCAGATACCGGAGGGAAGGCTTCTTCATATTTCAGGCAGTGGGGAGCTGGGAGAAGGGAGCTATGGTGTTGGTTGTTGAAGAATAGGAACTGCTTCAATGTACAGATCCTGAGGCCCCCCTGGAGGCTCTGGGGCCTCACAAAGCCGTGAGACAGCTCCCATCATGTTACTGTCAGTGGTGACAGGACAGAGACACAGCTCCATGGTGCCACCTTCAGTAGCCTGAGGAGTTCCCTATCCTTTGGGGACCTTCACCGGAGTAAAACCAGATCCATGGCATGGCAGCAGAAAAGAATCTCAGGATGAGCCAGGGTGTGGCAGTATTGGAAGTTATTAGAAGACATTTTGAACAGATTTAAGAGCAGGGTAAAGAACAAGGTTAGTAGAGAGGTGCTCGGGAAAGGGTGAGACATACCCACGTGGTATGGGGCTCTCACATGGGAGTTGTGGTAAAACGTCTTTACAGTAGCGTATGTACTTGGTTTGGTGGCTTCTTGGTTATATCTAAAAGGGTTGCTAAGAAACCTTTTCTTGCCTGGTGAATGAGGTTTAGGATGGTTTCAGAGATATGTAGACTAGGAGTACAGCTGATGAAGGCCCTGGTTCACAAGCTGCAGGGGAAGTTAAGATTTAAAATTTTTAAAAACGTTACTGTAACACGAATCTTAAAGGGTCTTATTAACAAAAAACATGGGAGCCAGATATTGGGGTGAACACTGAAAGATTAGAGACAGAACAAGCCACCTCACCTCACCTCAGTTCCTCAGCTGATCTTGTTTCCTCAAACTGAAAGCCTCTGAGTCCTCATCCAGAATGAATCTCAGCTGAACTGCTGCTAAAAGCCTAAAAGTTTAACAAGCCTAGTTCCTGGTCCTCACGCCTTATATACCTTTCTGCTTCCTGCCATCACTTCCTGAGATTAAAGGTTTGTGTCATCATGCCTGGCAGTTTCCAGTGTGGCTTTGAACTCACAGAGATCTGGATGGATCTCTGCCTCCCAAGTGATAGGATTAAAGGTGTGCGTACCACCATTTTCTGGCCTCTATGTCTGTCTAGTGGCTGTTCTGTTCTCTGATCCCAGATAAGTTTATTAGGGTGCACAATATATTGGGGGACACAATATCACCACACGTTACTGTATGTGTATAGTATGAGTGCATGTGCCATAGCACACTTAGGCTGTCAGAGGACGGTTTTGGGGAGTCGGTTATCTCCTTCCACTGTGGGGTCTGGTGACTGAACTCAGGTCAGGTCTTCAGGCTTGTGTGGCACTTTTCACCTGCTGAACTCTCTGGATTTTAAACCTGTGCATGTGAGTTTTAAACTGAGGCAGCTGCTGAGAAAGCCTTCCTCACTGGTGCTTTGTTCTAGGTTCAAAGATACGATTATAAATGCCAAGTATGGAGGGCACACGGAGGCTGTGCGCCGGCTGCTAGGCCAGCTCCCCATCAGTGCCCAGTCTTACAGTGGGAGCCCCTACCTGGATTTGTCTCTCTTCAGCTACGATGACAAGTGGGTGTCAGTCATGGAGCGACCCAAGACTTGTGGAGATCACCCCATCAGGTACTTTGTCACCCCACAGCTCCACGCTGCTTGAGGCGAAGGGCACCGCGCTTCCTCTCTTCCTCTTCTGTGACATGGGTCAGTGACTGGTAGTCTCTTCTTGTGCTGAAAGGAAAGGGCAGGCCATTTCTTCTGAGTGGTGAGGGCTTGGATCACTTAGGTATTATTCTCAGAAGTTAGCTACTACTGCTCTTGGCTTCCCATGAAAACATTTTATTCAGGTAACTGCTGTCTGCTATTAAAAGTATCCAAGGAAGCCGGGCGGTGATTGATGCATGCCTTTAATTCCAGCATTTGGGAGGCAGAAACAGGGTGGATGTCTGAGTTTGAGTCTAGCCTGTTCTACAGAGCAAGTTCCAGGACAGCCAGGGCTACACAGAGAAACCCTGTCTTGAAAACAAAATAAAACAAAAAAATAAAAGCATCCAAGGAAAGGAACTTTATTTCCCATTTTTAATAACCCAATGGCATTCCATAACAGATTTTGTATCCACTATATTTTACTGAAATTATTTTATCAATGTTACTAAGTAGAAAAAGCAAAGATAATTTTTACTTTTGGAATCTTTTTGTTTGTTTAAGATTATTTTATGTGTATGAGTGTTTTGCCTACATGTGTGTGTACACCACGTGTGTGTCTGGCACCCACAGAGGTCCGAAGAGGGTGTCAGATCCCCTGACCTGGTTATGGTTGGTTGTGAGCCACCATCCTGGGAGTTACAGGTGGTCGTCTGAGACCATGTGGATGCTGGGAATTGAACCCAGGCTCTCTGCTAGAGCAACAAGTACTCTTAACCACTGAGTTATCTGTCTTCCCAACTTCTACTGCTGGGACCTTAAACTTAGCCCCTTGTAGGCTTCCTCCTCTCCTAAAGCCACACCTGTTCTTCTAATCTGAGCCTCTGCTGCGATGGATGCTGTGAGGTGGAACGGGCTCTGTCTCTAGTGGGCTTGACTGGCTGGGAGGGCTTGGAGCCCTTAGCTGTAGCTTGGAAGGTCTTTTCACACAGAGACAGTAGCACGCAGAATTTATAGTTTTGTTCATTCCTTTCCTCCCTCTTTCTCCTTCTCTTCCTCCTTCCCTTCTTCTCTAAGCTGGCTTTGAACTTAATGTACAGCCAAGGATGACCTTGAACTCCTCATCCCCCCTTGTTTTATAAGTAATGCCTTATCACACCTACCTGTAGTAAGTCTGTTTGTCATCAGCATCATTATGTATATGTATTAAATGGATCTTTGTAACATATTCTGTATAGTTAATCACTATTCACAGTATTTCCTTTGGTATATTGCAGTCAAGTTCCTAAACTCAATTAAATTTTTTTTTTATTTTATCATGGCAAATTTTATATCTGTGATGGCCCTCTGTACCTCCTAGCTTCAGAGGTTGTCAACTCCTGACCAGCTGTTTCCTCGTCTCACCTCCCTGCTGCTCTGGATTACTTTTCAGTAAATCGCTGTTTCCCTTGAATTTTACCCACAAACATTTCAGTGTGGATTTCTAAAAGTTAACAAGCTTTAACAAACACCAAAAGCCTTGATATCATCCTATCTAAACAAAATTCACAATGCATTAATGGGGCTGGAAATGTAGCTCAGTAGGTAGACTGCTTCCTTGGCATGCACAAAGCCCTAGGTTCATTTCCCAGCCCCACATAGACCTGGAGTGGTGGTGGTGCACACCTGGTGGTGCACTTGGGAGACGGAGGCAGGAGGATCAGGAGTTCAAGATCATCTTCAGCTACATAGCAGGTTTGAGGCCAGCCTGGGCTACACGAGACCATGCCTCAGAACAGTCATTTGTTAATGTCCCCAAGCATCTTATTAGTTCCCCTGCATTGCCTGTGAGTCCTCTTTGCACAGTTCCTCTGTTTGACTCATGTTCATATGCATGTGGCTCTACCCTTCAAATCGTAGTCTACAGGTTTACTTCTCTCTTGCTTTTCCTTGCAATGACATCATTGTTCATCACCAACTTGTTCATCCCGTAGTCTTCTCACATCTGGGCTCTGTTCATTGCATGCTGGGAGTAGAAATATTTACTACATTTCTCATTCCCCCTGCTTGCCTACAAATGGGTGGTTAGATTTAGAAGCCCCAACAACTCACTTTAAATTATAAACCCTGTATGTGTTGAGAACTATGTGGGTAGGTTAGTGTGCTTTTTATGCATAAGAGCACATAATGGGCCTCTTTGATATAGTCAAATAGATACATTTCTGTCCTTGCTGATTTCTTTGCTTTTTCAGTTTGAAAAGATGAGCCCAAGGAACACCCCTGCAATGCCATTGCCGGACTGAGGAGGCTTCTCTTGTAACTCCTTAATGTTTTCACTCCAGATGAGAACTGGAAGGATATTACAGGCTTCTGACAAGGCTGTACTGTCAGACACCTTCGCCGTCTCCTCCATTCTGGTCTTTGTCAATATGTGTGTGTGTTCATGTTTTCATTTGCAGCTTTAATCACAACAGGCATCATGGGTGTCAATTGCTTTAACTTTAGGGGTGTTTGGCCGTTGTGTTACACGATCCTCACACTGATTCACTGTTCTATCAAGTAGACATGTCATCATTTATCCAGCCTTCTGCCCTTCTTTTTTATGCATTTTTATATTAGAGCAGCTCTGATAATGCCATTGTTAATCATTTAAATTAAATTCTGAGGATATGAATTCTCAATGATGGGATTATTTTATCAAAAAGTATGACTATCCTTGAGCTCAGGGGTGGTACATTTCCCTAGTATGTGCAAGGCACTGGATTTGAGCCTCAGCTCTGCAAAATAATAATAAAATAGTAGTTATAATAAAAGTATGAGTATCCAAAAAAGAAAATCAGAACTCTCCATTTGGTTCAGAACTCTCCATTTTCTGGAATTCTCCAGTCTGTTCATCATCTCTAGTTTCCCAAAGCACAAGTTATTCAGAAACATCTTTTGTCTAATTGTGTAAGGTGGAAAATCCTAACCCAAATCACTCGCCATTTTGTTTGTAGGCAAGTGCCCTACTGCTGAGCTGCATCCCTAGCATGTGATTTTATTTCTGTGTGTGAAAAATGACAGCCTTCAGAGAGAATTTATTTTATTTTTTATTATTTATTGAGGTGCTCTCATGTAGCCCAGGCAAGCCTCAAACTTGCTATATAGCCAAGGCTGGCCTTGAACTTCTGATCCTCCTACCTCTGCCCTCCAGAGTACTGGGATTACAGACACGTGCCACTATACCTGGTGCAAGAATTTGTTCTTATAACTGAAAATCTTAAAGATTAGCCCAGAATGGCACTGTTCTATACAGGAGCCGCTAGCCACTTACAACTTGAGCACCTAATGTGAGCCACGGCCAGTCAGAGATGTGTGCAGGTGTCAGGTATGTTTAGATTTCAAAGATGTAGTGAAAGGAAGAGTGTATGGTATCCCATGGTTGGTTGGTTTGTTTTGCATGACTGTGGGTTGTAATGGTAATATTCTGGATATATTGGATTACATTAAATATTTTACAAAATAAATTCCACTTTTTTGGTTTACTTTTTTAAAATGTGGCTATTCAAAGATTTAAAGTTACACATGAAGCTTAGATTTGCTGTTTGCATTTCATTTTTAATACCACCTTAAATAGTCTTCAGGCAGGAGCTTCTGGAAGCAGGGAGGTTCTGCTTTAGAGTCTAGTTCAGGGTCATCGTGAGAAGAGGTGATCACTGACTCAGGACAGGAGTTAACTTTACAGTCACTCTGCCTCTCAGCTGAGCTGATCAGATAAGGTGGCCTCGTGGTTCTGCTATCAGATGAACTCCTGAGGGTCTGCCTCCCCTGCTGTCCAGATATCAAGATGGCAGTGATACAGCACCGTGTCTTTTCTCTGTTTAGGTTCTATGCCCGGGACTCTGGCTTGCTGAAGTTCGAGATCCAGGCGGGCTTGCTGGGCCGCCCCATCAACCACACGGTGCGCCGCCTCGTTGCCTTCACCTTCCACCCTTTTGAGCCGTTTGCTATTTCGGTGCAGAGGACTAATGCAGAGTACGTTGTCAACTTCCACATGCGACACTGCTGCACCTCGGCGCCTCACCACAGCCGCGCCGGCCAGGACTTCGCCCCTGCTTGACTCCATGGACTCCAGAGCGGAAGCCACTGGTTGCCAGCTTTGGGGATTCCAGACTGGAACCTCCCCCCCACCTAAGACAGAGCCTTAGAGGAGTGGAGGATGGGGTGCAACCGAGTGGGATTGGTGTTCCTGATACCCAGCTGATGGTTTTTTAAGGTTTTCTCACTTTTCCCTGTGGGAACACCTAGCATTAAGTCCATTTTATTTTGTTTACTTAGCATTTTATGGCTGTGAAAATAGAAGCATTACACCTTTCCTCCTGGCTGCCCCTCTTTGGCATTCAGGTCTGAAGCCTGCAGCAGGTAAATCATGTTTACGCCTGAGAATTATGTACACCTTTCCATTTCTCCAACAAGCAGGGCTCTTTATAAAAGAGAATAAAGCCTTGGTATTTTCTTATGAAACTCTCTCTCTCGCTTGATGTTCCCCTACACCGATCCTTTTTGGATGCTTGGGTTGAAAGAGGGACCGTGAGAGAAACGAAAGGCCCTGAATGCAGCAGCTGCTCCTGGGTGTGCTAAGTGGCCAGTGCCTGCATGAAAGGCAGTCATTTGCCGGCACTGTTTCCTTCCCAGGGGTTTTCTGCTGGTAATTGTTAGCACCGGAGAAGTGGGGGTAATCACACATCCTCATGTGGAAGCATGCTCACATCTGCTGCCCATGTCATGCTGGTGAGAGAGCGTGCAGCCCTGGGAGTCTTGGCAGAAACAAACAATGTGTAGCACGTACTGTCCTTGAGTAGCAGGAGCTGGAAAGCTCCAGGTGTCCCTAAACAGATCAAACTGGTTGTCCCTGGGTGGCTGAGCTCTCATAGCTGTCCTCTAGACCCCTGCTGGCCCTAGACTGCACCCTTCTGTCACATTGTCAACCAGTCTCCTCCAGAGGGCTTGTCAGCCTGTTTACATTTCATTTGCATAATGTTTCCCCCCAGTAATGATGTAGTCCGCTTGTTTAGAAACATCTGTCTCAAAAGGTACCTTTGAAATGTTTTGTACCAAAGAAGGAGCCATGGATGCAAGCAGCTGGGTCCTATATTCCTTCTGCCAGCCAGACTTCTGGGGAGCCTAAGAAAGGTGATAGGAGATCCTGAGCCGCACCCAAGCCAGTTCTATTAATGTCGTTGTCTTCAGTATTGAATAGCTAAATTTATTCTCTGCCTTCAAGCTTGTGAGTACCTACCGTGAATCGGGGTGATAGTGTACTAAGAGTGAGGAGAGTTGGAAAGATGTGGCTGTTCATTCAACAGAGAAAAATCATTTACAGAGTTTCCCTGAGGACAGTGGTGGGAGGTGAAGGAGAAGCAAGGAATCCTGGGGAAGAGTTACTGGATTACTGAGTGTGTTCTGTAATCCAGAATGGTGCCACCTACCTTTAAGATGGGTTTTCCCTGCTTCTATTAACCCTACCTTGAAATTCTGTCACAGACATGCCCACAGCTTTGTCTCTCAAATTATTCTAGTTCCTGTCAAGTTGAAAGCCACCACACCTCTATATTACTTTTCTTGTCACTATGACCAAATAACCCGACTGAGGCAACTTAGGGCAACAAGGGTTGGTTTTACTTAGTTCGCAGTTATCTGGTGAAGAAGCCATGGCGATGTTCATGGGGCTGAAGGAGAGTCTTAATTTACTCTCATCTTGGCTGCAAATGCAGAACGAAACACCTGAGGTAGGAAATGGCCTGCTATAACCCATCTCCATGGCCCGACATCTGCCAGTGAAGTCTTAGGTGCAGAAGGTTCCACAACCTCCTCCGACACTGGCATCACCAATCTGGGGAAAAACACTCAAACATAGACACCTGCGAGGGACATTGTGTACTCAAACTGTTCACAGCCCCGCCTCTGATCAGGCAGGTGTTTAGTCAGTGAGCAGTTCTGCCACACAGCTAACTCTCCTAGGACCCAGAAGTCTTGCCTCTGGTCTCCCTGCTGTCCCCTGTGCCATAATTCTGCATTGAGTTAGGGCAAGGCTGAAGAGTGTGGAGACGGCTCTTCTTGTTCATAGGCCCCTGTCCGTGAGTGGTAGACATCCCTTGTACAGACATCCCGTTGTAGTGAACCTAGCCAAATGGACACATATTAGCAAGAGTGAGACCTGTCATGTGCCTGGCTAGCCGTTTGCTGGTTTTTCTTGTATTCAAAAGGAAGGAGACTGAGTTTTGATAGACAACTAGCCATTGCTGGGCGGATATGAGCTTCCTCCCTAGCTGTCACCTCCCCTCAGGGTCCTCTCTTTTCTAGTTCAGCCCAGGTGACTTGGTATAATATAGATACTGTCTTGCCAGGGCCACTGCCTTTTGTTTTGTTTTGTTTTGTTTTTCTGTTCTTCCTGCATGCTGTATTAGAACCTCAACTCTGTGTTTACTTTGAGTGGCTGAAAACTTTGCTCTTGAGTTCATGGTCACTCTCAGCATTGAAAGTGGGCTCTCAGCATTGCAGAGTCAGCCTTTTACATTCTCTTTGTCTCATTTCCCACTTCTGGAGGCTGCTAGTTTTCACCTTTGCCTGCCTCTGTCTGTCTTCAGAATTCCTTCTATATTTCTCAGCTGGCCACCTTGCTCCTCATGTCAAGACAGAAATCATCAGGTGGGGATTTCTCCCCCTTTCCTTTACCCTGTCAACCAGAAGACATGCCTGTACTTGTTCCTTGCAGGAACTTGATGTAGTAGCATCCACAGTTCAGAGCACAGAGAACAAATGTATGCATGCTTATTGTTAAACTCTCTTTTTCTATTCTTAAACAGTCCAGGGCCAAGGGATGGTACTGCCCACGGTGGGCAGGTTCTCTTGCATCAGTTAACACAATTACCATAATTCCTCTTCACACAGGCCAACCTGACAGACAGTCCTTCACTGAGACTTTCTTCCCAGGTGATTCTAGACTGTTCCAGGGTGACAATTAGAGCTGACCATCTCATCTGTGGTATGATGATAAGAAGAATTAACTGCAGCCAGGCGGTGGTGGCGCACACCTTTAATCCCAGCACTCAGGAGGCAGAGGCAGGCGGATCTCTGTGAGTTTGAGGCCAGCTTGGTCTCCAAAGCGAGTTCCAGGAAAAGCGCAAAGCTACACAGAGAAACCCTGTCTCGAAAAACCAAAAAAAAGAAAAAGAAGAAGAAGGAGAAGGAGAAGGAGAAGGAGAAGGAGAAGGAGAAGGAGAAGGAGGAGAAGGAGAAGGAGAAGGAGAAGGAGAAGGAGAAGGAGAAGAAGAAGAAGAAGAAGAAGAAGAAGAAGAAGAAGAAGAAGAAGAAGAAGAAGAAGAAGAAGAAGAAGAAGAAGAAGAAGAATTAACTGCTATAAAAGACCCGCCCCCCACACAATGGCACAATTCCTTCACTGGGAACTTGCCCACTGCTTTCATGCAGTGCATTTCAATAAATTCTCTCTTCGTCTTTTCACATCTTGGTAAATTCGTCTACTCCCCACATCACGGCACTGCCTTCTGTACACCGTTTGAGGACACCTAGTGCGTCAGTAGAGAAACACTTGGTTCTGGTTTCTAGGACAGCATGTTTCTAGTTCTCCTGCCTTCATGATTGCTTTCTTGCTCCTTTCCTGGCTCCTCTAAGCTCTGCCTTTAGATGTTGGGATGTTCTAGCACTGGACCTTGGCTTCTCACCTCTTTCTTTAGTAGATTTCTCTTTTTTCCTATGGTTTTAAGTTCTAGTGATAGGCCAATGGCCCTCAAAGTTATAACTCTAATTGAGCTCCTAATTCATATAGCCCATGACTTACATAAAGTCTTCATTTGGATATTAGTAGGCTTTTCAAAACTAGTACATCCCTAACAACATTCTTGTCCTACCTCCAATCTATTTCTCTTTCAAGAGTCCCCATAGAGAACCAGCTGTAATGGCACATGCCTGTAATCCAGCACTTGGGAGGCTGAGGCAGGAAGATCAGGAGTTCAAGGCCAATCTCAGCTCATAGTTTGTGGACAGCCTGAGTTAAATGAGACCCTGTTTCAAAAAACTTAAACAACCAAACAAACAAAATGATTTCCCATATGGCTTCAAAATCTGTACCCATTGACTGGAGCTTGAATAATAGAATAATGCCTCTCTAATCTGCTCCCTACCCCCATACCTGACTTCATTCTAGGGGATTGCCATGTGCAGTCTAAACCAATTTTGGCAGCCCCTTTTTTCATTGCTACTGACTAGAACAGGAGTCTAGACCAAAACCTGCTAGCCTAGGGGGTTACTTTAAAGACAGCATGTGACTTAATTCAAGTCAATGGCATGCTGGGTATAGGCTTCTGAGTAATATTTCCCTATTGATAGTGGCAGTGAGAGACCATATAAACCTACTTTTCCATAGTCCAAGGCTCTACATCCAAATTCAAAAGAATCAGCCTTAGGATAAAATTGACCTGGTGTAAAACAGAGCAGGAACAAGCCCTGCTTATTGATGACATGGCTAGTTGGCCTCGAAAGCAAATACGTCTGCATTTCCAGTTCTGTGAGACAATGTCCTTATTGCTTAAAGCTCTTTGAATTGGGTGGTCTGTTTCTTGCAATTGAGAGCAAATTTATAGATGTAAAGAGAAAGGTCCTTGTGGAAAGCTTCAGCCTGACGTCATCCCTTCTTTCTTTTTTCCTCCCCTTTTCTTTCTTTCTCTTCCTTTCTTCCCTTTCTTTCTTTTTTTGAGACAGGCCAGGGTCTTGCTATGTTCCTCAGGCTGGCCTTGATCTCCTGAGTCCAGGAGATCATCTTGCCTTGACCTCCGGAGTCGCTAACAGCTCCAGTGTTTATCAGAGTGTACAGTTCCACATGTCTGTCGTAGATTCATGGGATTTGAGGAGGCTGGAGCTTAATGGATCCGGTGATGGTTTCCATGAAGTCAGCTGCCAGGGTTCCTGCTCTCGGGGCTCTGTGACAGTTTCTGGTGTTCCTGTGGCTTCCCTGCAGCCATCCTTGGGTTTCTCTGTGTGTTTCTGATAACTAAGAGGATTTAACTAAAACTGGAGATGAGGCACTCAGCCTGTTGAGTACCTGCCGATATTAAGTTCTCAATCTGTGTGCATTGTGTATATTGGCTTAGCTCCTAAAGGATTTAAGGTGGCACCCGGTAAATTCTAGTAAATGTCCAAGGAGTCTCAAGACCCTTTGGAGAAACCAATTCTTTGAAATTCATATGTTTGAGAAAAGTGGGAGTAGACTTCAGGGAATATCTTTTAGATCTAAATCTTCCCTGAGCTTCCTCCCTCCCCCCACGCCCCCTTGGCAGAGCTGGCCTCAGAGCTGCTGCTCTGGCCCTCAGAGAATGCTGCCATTTAATTTAGTACTGCCTCTTTCATTTGTAGCCCTTGCAGAGAAGCATGAGTGAGTGAAAAGCCTAAATTAGATAATTTTTAAAAGGACAGTAGCTTCATTATTCTCGAGTACACAGAGTAACTTAAACTCGGCAATGAAGTGTTCTGTTGTAGCAGCTCTTAGGGACATTTCTTAATGAGTAGATTATAATTATTGCTAATCAGCATAACAGTTCCCCGAAACACGTGCTTTGAAAGCAATTGAGCCTATTAGCTGACTTGGATGTTCCAAGGGGCAATTTTGTTTACAACATTAACTTGCTGCCTACATAGCCTTGATCTCTGTAAACCTCTTTTGTTTCAGAGAAAACATTTTAGAGGTTTTCTGCATCAGACAGCATTTGATTATGCGTGTAGGGAGCTAAGAGATGCATTCTAGGACTGGACGAGGGGTGCATAGTAGGACCAAGATTCTTCATCCATGGTGCCCTTATCCAATTGTGGGATCAGCTCTGGCTGGCATGGATGCCTAGTACCAGCCTTGGCTCTATCACCTACTAGCTGGGCAACCCTAGGCTTGATCGTCAGAGCTGTACTAAGTATCAGTTTCCCTGCTATAAAATGGGAGTATTTCTCCTACTTCACAGGACAGATGCAAGCACACAGTGGGTGTCAGTTAAAGGTCTTACTCTACTAAGGACTCATTAAATATCTACTGCCTTCTCTCTTCCCTTTAGACATTTTGGCCAGAAGGGGAGTTTCTTGTTTCTTCAGCACCTCAGAGACTGCTCCCAGCCCTAGTGTGTAGTTGGAGTTATCTCTGGTCCTGCCCAGCAGCCACTCAGACTCAAATAAACACAGAGACGCTTATATTATTTAAACTGTTTGGCCTAATGGCTCAGGCTTCTTGTTAGCTGTTCTTATATCTTAAATTAACCCATTTCTATAAATCTATACCTTGCCACATGGCTTGTGGCTTACCAGTACTTTACATCTTGCTCTCCATGGTGGTGGCTGGCATTATCTCTCCGCCTCAGCCTTCTACTTCCCAGAACTCTCCTCTCTCCTTGTCCCGCCTACACTATCCTTCCTGCCTGGCTACTGGCCAATCAGCATTTTGTTTATCAATCAATCATAGCAACATGTATTTACAGCACACAGGACATCCCACAGCCCTGGTGACTGAGATCAACTTGACCCTGGCCACTGAATGAAAACTGGTGGCATCTCAAGAGGTGTCATTCTGCTGCCACAGCCTCTGTTCCCAGAATACCTGTGTCTGAGAGGACCCAAGCATCCCTATGCTCTTTGCAGAGCTTGTTGATTAAAGGGAATTTGGTCTCCTGAGGCTTGTTTCTGTTGGGCTGTTGATTATCATTGTCAAGAGCCAGAAACTACATTAAGTGCCTTGCATAGGAAGGAATGGAATCCATGCCATCAGTTCTGTAATATATATTGCTGTGCATTCTTAAAAATGGGAGGTTGTCGAGCCGAGCGGCGGTGGAGGACACCTTTAATCCCAGCGCTTGGGAGGCAGAGCCAGGCGGATGTCTGTGAGTTCGAGGCCAGTCTGGTCTACAGAGCGAGATCCAGGACAGGCACCAAAACAACACAGAGAAACCCTGTCTCAAAAAAAAACAAAAAAGCATGCAGCTATCGTGATGTGACTGCTGTTATCACCTGTGCACGTGCAGACTGGCTGTGTTTGTCCCTGTTGCCATCACTTTGGTCACGTGCACCGTTGGTGTCACGGGTTTTCCACAGAAGCGCTTTGTAAGGTACTGTCGAAAAGACCTCAATGGTCGGGTCTCCTAATGCAAGGCTGTTGTACTTGGCGCAGATGCAGAGCCATGGCGGCGGCGTTCAAATCAGTGAAGCGCAGGACTGTCAGCAAGCCGTAGCTTTTTGCAGAGCAGAAGGTACCACCAGGAAATGACAGTTTACTGACATGATGAAGTGGTGCAGTATCACCTGCCACATCAAGAAGTCACGTGAATGAAGGAGAGATCATCTCACCCCTTGAAATAGATGGAAGAAGCTTGGTGCAGTATCACCTGCCACATCAAGAAGTCACGTGAATGAAGGAGAGATCATCTCACCCCTTGAAATAGATGGAAGAAGCTTTAATAGGACCAGAGCCTAGCAGGACCAATGCATGCTAAGCACAGGGCCAATCGTTAAGGTGGGAATAGATCTGTCAGAGGCTCCCTGCTGCCTTTGAACAGGAGCTCATTAGCTCCTAAGGATAGGTGATCCAATAGAGGAAGACCTGAAAACGAGTCTAAATTGAATCCGGAACACTGGTGAAATGAGATGTTCCTCAACATGTCTTGAACATCACCCCACACAAAACGGCAAACTTCACTTAAAACCTGAAATTGTTCTCTATTGCATGGTGCTCCATATGAGTGTGGACTCTGTAGATGGTGATGTCATGCCGCTGTGTCAAAAGGCTGGGTGTGCCCGGTGGTGAGTTCAAACTCAGGCTCCTCAGCCTAGTCTTGGAAAGGTTTTGTTGCAGATTCTGAGGTTTGGAATCTGTCCCCAAGAGGAATGTATTACTCACAACTATTGCATCTACCTTGTCCCCTTGAGGTCACAGTTTGCTTTTCTGCTGTCATTTTGGATAAAAAAAATTTTTTTGATAAAGCGTATCTGAGAAGTGATTTTCAAATTAAGGTAGGCCACAGGTAAGATTGAGGTAGTGGGCATATGAGGCTCTTAAGGGCAGCTAAAAAAGGGGGGGACCCAATTAGTATCATTTTGGGGAGGAATGAAAAATTCGTAAATTTTCATGTTAGAAACTTAAGGGTTTGAGAAAGCAATTTCCTGATGAGGTCATACAGAGGGCACAGTAATTAGTAGTTGGAACACATCCTTTCAAAGTCTTGGAAGGACATGAGATTTTTCCTGGTTATCCTGCTGGTAGTAGAAGGTTGAGAAATGTATTAGGAAAATGCAGTTCCTGAATGCTTGCACATGCCTGTCATCCCAGCCCCCCCCCCCCCCCCACAAACAGCAGTGCCACTGACAATATCATAGGTGGCAGCCTGGCCTCAGCTCAGGCTGATCTCTGACTGGTAAACAGAAGGACTGCTACTCAAAATCAGCGTTCCTCAGAAACATTATAATGTGAGTTTCTGTTAGCCAGGAAAACCCATCACTTTCTTATCTGCTACCTACAGCCCCCCAACTTCTGGACAGGGCTGCTAATTCTCCACTAACTCAAACAAGCCTTCAACAGATCAAAGCCCCAGGCTAGTTCCTTCCCAGGCTGTTCCAGCTAACTCGCCCTCCTCCCACGGCAACAGAACCCCATATAACTGGCAAGATTCTTCCATCATTTTTGCTGTTCTCTGTGCCCCGAAGAGGTAGCCATGGCAGTTTTGAATTCACCAGAATGAACCTTTCTTCACACATGGTAGTTTCAATGTGCCCTTGTTTGCACCAGCTGTTCGGGAAGCTGCAGCTGGAGGGTCGCACATCTGAGGGCAATGTGAGCTCCGTAGGCAGATCCCCTATTGGAAAAGAAAAGAAAAGACAGGCCAAGGAAAAAGACAAACACCAGTTTTCCTGGTGGGAGCAGGGGCAGAGCTGGAACAGGGCTGAGAATGTTCCCTGAGATTCGGGAAGAGACAATTAGGAGAGACAAGCTGGTGTGGTGGTGGTCAGAGGGAGCCAGGGCTACAGACTAGACCTGACTAGTCAAGACTCCATTTGTAATTTTACAGTGAGAAAGGACCTATAAAACGGAATACCTACGACTGAAAATATACGTCTGCTCAAACATACCAGAGCAAAGTCAAATGAGATACCTTTATCAAGGGACTGACTTCTTTAGTAACAACATTTTATAAAATCTAAAATTGAAAATATGAAGCTATTATCAGTAGGGTGTTTGTAGGAAAAAATTAGCACACAGTAAGCAGCTACATTAAAAACAACAACAACAAAAAATGCTTGTAGTATTTATTTTTATCTAGTAGATTGGCAAAGGTTAAAAACATTTGCTGGACCTGTATTGCCAAGGGCATAGGCTGGCCTTAGCCAGTGATGGTAGAATAGATTGATTCAGATTTCTTTTTTTTTTTTTTTTTTTTGGTTTTTCGAGACAGGGTTTCTCTGTGTAGCTTTGCGCCTTTTCCTGGAACTCACTTGGTAGCCCAGGCTGGCCTCGAACTCACAGAGATCCGCCTGGCTCTGCCTCCCGAGTGCTGGGATTAAAGGCGTGCGCCACCACCGCCCGGCTCAGATTTCTTTTAAGACAAAGAAATACTGTAGTAAATACACATACATTTTAACCAGGTAAATTCTAACTCTAACATGTATCATGGGAAAATATTTGTGTGTGTGTGTGGACAAGATGTATGTTCACTGCAACTTTTTCATTATAAAAACTGGAAGCTATTAAGTGTGTGCTGATAGAAGGCAGGCTAAATTATGCAACATCCATAAAACAATGAAATCCGATACAGCTGTGAGAGATAACGGGCAGATCTGTGTATATTGAAAGCTCTCCCAGACACACTAACTGAAGAACCGTGTTCAGTGTGGTGCTAGCTTTTTGTTTTGTTTTGTTTTGTTTTGTTTTTGCAAAAGTAAAAACAAACCAATAACTAAGGTCTAAGCTCTTTACTGCATTTGAAGTCAATATAGATATAAATAGGTGCATGCTTGTTGAGCCAGGGAAGGATTTTAAGAGGACACGGCTATTGTGAGCTCCTGGAAGGTGGGTCTGGGTGTGGAGGCAGACATTTACTATTTTGCTTATTCCTTTAATCTTGGTGATTTGCTTTATGATGAACTCAAATTTCTTGGTTTTGCTTTGTTTGGTTTTGATTTTGAGGTTTTGATTATATAGCTCAGGCTGTCCTAGAGCTCACTGTGTAGCCAAGGCTGGCCTTGAGCTAGCAGGGATCCTCCTGCCTTGGGCTCCTGAGCACTAGGATTATAGGTGTGCTCCACCATGCCCAGCTCTAAACATTTCTTTTTCTCCCTCTCTCCCTCCTTCCCTCTGTCCCCTCTTTCTTCATTCCTAAGATTGAAATTTTTTTTTCTCTTTTTCTTTTGATACAGGATCTAGAACTCACCATGTAGACAAGGCTGACCTCAAACTGGCAGCAATCCTCCTGTCTCTGCCTCTTGAGCGCTAGAATTACATAAGCTACCATGTCCAGCTGAACAGGTATTTCTTAAAAACAACAATAAAACTTTTTACAACATCCAGGAAGTGCAAAGAGCTGGAGGAGGGGAGGAGCTGTAAAAGGCTGGCTTCTGGGGAGGACATGGCTTTTGCATTTGGGAACGAACGCACAGCCGCTGTGGTTGTCTTCCCAAGGATGTGTACAAGATCAAGACAGCTAAAATCCCAGTATAGATGGGTTAGGTGACCTCCAGGCCCCACCTCTTACTGAGAAGCTACTGGTAGTTGATAGGGGCTGGGGAGAGAATTTCCTTCTTTACTGGAGGTGTGGCCTCTGGTAGGTTTTGCATGTTCCAGTGGATGGCTCCCCACTTGTGCATGTATGGGCACCACTAACCAGACTTGGTGGGTTATCCAAAAAAATTAAAAAGATGAAGTTGGAAGCAAGGTGGGGTGGGGGTAAATGGTGTAAATATGATCATATATGTATGAAATTCTCAAAAATAAAGAAAATGAAAAAAATTATAGGGTTGGTATATAGTTTACTGGTGGAGCACTTATTTTTTTTTTAAATTTGTGGGTCTCTGGGTTCAATCCCCAGTACCACCAACATAATTTAATAAAAAACAAAGCTTGTCATCTGAATTGTCTAAGTATACACAGAGTTCAGCAGTATTAAATATATTGGTTTTTTTTTTTTGAGGCAGGGCCTCATGTATCCCAGGCTAGCCTAAAACTCCATATGTCGCTGAGGGTGACCTTGAACTTCTGGTCCTCCTGTCCTCGCCTAGCTGGGATTATGGGTGTGTACTAGCATACCTGGTTTATATGGTGCTGGGGGTAGAACCCAGGGCTTCCCGAATGCTAAACAAGCACTCTACCCAACTGAGCCCTGCCTTCAAACCCTAGTCACATTATCATATGTATCTTTTACAACCAGTCTCTAGAACTTTTTTTTCAGTGCTAGGAAGTGCTGAGCCTCTGCTCTATCACTGAACCCAGCCCCTGCAAATAGCATCTTGTAAAACTGAGACTGTGTTTTCCATTAAATAGTAACTGCCCATTTTCCTCTCCTCAAGTCCCGGGAGAGCACCACACAACTTCATTCTGTGAATTTGCTTACTCTAGACATCTCCTATGAATAGAATCCTACAGTGTTTTTCCCGGCTCGTGTCAGCACTGTGTGTATACGGTTCATTCACGTGGCAGCATATTTTAGAATTCTCTTCCCTTTTAAGGCTGAACGACATTGAATACATCGTACAGCTGTTTACCGACTCATTCACTGATGAACACTTGGGTTGTGAACTCTTGGCTGAATCACAGTGCTGCCTGCTATGAATTATGGGAGTACAAACATCTCTTGGAAATCTGCTTTCCATTATTCTAGATCTATATCCAGATATGGAGCTTAACGGGACTGCTAAGAAGTAGTTATCCCCCATGAATTCATCTGTGTTGGCGGTGCAGGTATCAGGGAGATACTCTGAGTGAGTTGAACCAAGTATTCTGAGGCTAGGATTTTCTTTACCAACTTCCTGGGGAGGGTTAGCGACTTCATTGTAGCCCCCCCCCCCCCGACCCTTGTACAGAGGCAGGAGGAGGCTTAGCCTGTTTGCGAGCCCAACTACTCCCGTCTGCATTAATTCAGCACATTTCTATGGCTCCCTGAAGGAAGAGAGGCTGTGGCAGCATTTAATTAGCAGCCAGGGACATGCTTTGCCAAGGACAGGACTGATTTTCCAGCCAGCTGTTACCAGTTGCTTCCTAGCAACATGCCGCCTGTACAGCAGATTGCTCTAAGGCACTTTCTGTCCATGGCCGTCCACCTGCTGTCATGTCTGGTGGGGGGGAGGGAGCCCTGGGTCCCAGGCTAATTTTCCAGAGGTGTGAGTGAGCTGAACCTGTTATTTCTGCCAGCTATGGTGCTAAGTCCTCTGACTCTTGAATGACCTACTCCCAGTGGGTCAGGTGCTTTACTAACCCCCTCCTTCCAAATTCATGATCAAAGCAGACAGAAAGAACATTGCAGCTGTGGAATAGTCACAGCCACAGAAAGTCCCCTGAGTGACAGCAGGGTGGCTCAGAGGGTAAAGGTACATGCTGGATCCACAGAAGAAGACCCACTTGGTAGGAGAGAACTGACTCCAAGTTATTGTCTGCTCTCCATACATGTGCCGCAGCATGAGTGTATATGCATATGTACATACATGTACGAATATATACACATACAAACGTATATGTATATACATATGGACATGTGCATTCACACACACAATAAGTACATGTTAACAAATTAAGGTCACTGGGATTCCAAAGAGCAGCTAAAATGAATGACTTGGAGAGGAAAGAGCTTCACAGCCTCTGGTGGGTGAGTGTAGCTTTCCGGAGGTAATGAGGGCTATTTTAGGCCCCTGAGGCACACCATCTGTGAGGCGCTAACAGGGATGCCTCATATTGGATGTCCAGCTAGCTGCTTTGGGTTTGTAGGGCTTGGAAAGAGAGAGTAGGGGGGCAGCAGCCATTACTCGGAGGCTGAACTTGCCTATCCTTGGTGCCTGAGAAATGCACTCTAAGGCCGAGCTGTGGTTGGTCCCTCTCAGTGCTGGAGGCTTTGAGCTAAGACGCTGCCTGCTGCTAGGCTTCATTTACCTTGCTTGGTCTTTTTCCAACTTAATATCCTGCCTTTTTATGTTGCCATCAGGGGGCCTCCAGTCCAGCGTGCCAATCATTTGGGGCCATCTAGACTGGGCTTGTGCGCTCCTGAGTCAATCCTGTGTGAGTATGTAACTTGCTGTGCTCCTTGGAGACCGCCATCATGGCATGGCTGCCTCTGAGGAGGTTGTCTTGGATTCTCTCTTCCACTCACCTTGTGAATATTTACTAAGTTGTCTTTGAGTATCCGATCTTGAGCCAGTAACTGGGCTGAGAAATCCAATAAGGTATAGTTCTTGCACTCGATAAACTTATGGGCCAGAATGGGAAATGGAGATGTAAACAGGCAGTGGACATGAACTGTCTTTAGGAAGTATCAGAGTACCCCAGGGGAGTGCAGAAACCTCTAATATATGACCCAAACTGAAGGAGATGGCATAGAAAATTCAGTGATGATGTTACCCGAGCTGAAAATTCTCCAAGATGAGTGAAATTCACCTGGTGACAAAGGAGGAAAGGTTGGGGGGTAAGACAAGAAGGATGGGGTGCAGAGGGGAGCTGGCATATGTAGGGGCCAGCAAACAAGACCTTCAGTAGCCTAATGCTAAGTGCTCCTGTGGAAGTAGATAGGCAGGTGGGGTGGGTTGGGGAGAGCAGGGAGTGTGGGAGCCAGCCCGAATGTGAGGAGCCTTGCTATCTTGCTGAGGCTGTGTGCTTACAGAGACCTTGAGTTTAATTTGGGAAGTCATTTGTCAAATTTATGTTCATAAAATTAGTTCAACTAATGATTGGAAATATCATGAAGCCCATTGATATGCATGACTATTATGCATTAATAATATTTTAAAGGGACAAATATATTGGGTTTCGGGGTGGGGGGGAATGAAAGGGTAAAATATAAAAAGAAAGACAGCACTATCTACAGAATGGATTTGTTGAGGAAATAACAGTCAGGGAGCAGGGAGGTGAGAAAAGAGGCCGTTACAGCATTCAAGAGAAAGAATAACCAAGGCACGGGGGTCTCCTGATTCCCTCCCACCTATTAAGCAGCTGAACCCACAGCAGCGAGGAGCAGATCTGCTTTCAGAGGATCAAAAACTGTGCACTGTGTCCAACTGCACTTTTGCAACTGCTTGTATTAGTTAGGGTTCTCTAGAATAACAGAATTTATAGAATGAATCTATGTATGTATGTATCTACCTATCTATCTATCTATCTATCTATCTATCTATCTATCTATCTACCTACCTACCTACCTACATATCTGTCTATCTATCTATCTATCTATCTATCTATCTATCTATCTATCTATCTATCTATCTATCTATCTATCTATCATCTATTTATCCATAGTACTTATTGGAATGATTCACAGGCTGCAGTCCAACCAAGGCTAGCTGTGAATGGAAAGTCCAAGAATCCAGCAGTTGCTCAGTCCTCAAGGCTGGGTATCTCAGCTGGTCTTCAGTACATGCTGGAATCCTGGAGAAGTAGGCTCTAATGCCAGTGAAGGAATGGCCATGCTAGCAAGACAAGGCAAACAGGCAAACAGCAAGAGTTTCCTTCTTCTTTGTCCTTGTATAGACTTCCAGCAGAAGGTATGGTCCAGATTAAAGGTGTGTCTTTCTGCCTCAAGATCCGGATCAAAGGCATATGTCTTCTCACCTCAAGATCCAGAATAGAAGTGGACTCACCCACTTCAAACCAAGCAAAAAACAAACAAAAAAAAAACAAACAAAAACAAAACCAACCAACCAAACAACAACAACAAATTTTCACAGGTGTGCCCTCCGTTTCTGGATGGTAGTTCATTCCAGATGTAGTCAAGTTGACAACCCATAATAGCCATCACACTGCCCTGTCCACTTTGTTCCCACCTTCTCCCACCCTTGATTTCTTGATTTGATGCTCAGGACAAGGTGTCAGGCTATAATGTCAGCAGAGGCTCACGGAGTCAGCATCAGTCAGTGACGGCTCTCACCAGGATACTCAGCTGGTCACCCTCTCTCTGATGGTCATCTCAGCGCTGGACACTCACACGTGGCCCCGGGCATTGCCCCTCCAACCGCTTACCAGACTTCAGTGCCCCGTGGCCTGGATGGGATGGACGTGTGTATCCACGGGCTGGCAGCGGCTGAGAGGTGGCGAGGATGGGAGGGTGGACGGCTGTAGAGCAGGGAGCAGTCACGTGTGGAGAACGAGGGAAGGATAGAGTGAAGGATGAGTTAGGCCCCCGGGAGGGGAAGGTACCAGATACATGGCTGGCCATGCTCGAGACATCAGGGTGGCACGGACCTAGAGGGACAGAGCTCTAGACCGGAGGTCACTGAGGAGTCAGAGGCAAAGCATGTGCTGACCTCTAGGAGCCGGTGACAGGGCTTACCCAGGAGAGTGTTTTGTTTGAGAAGAAAATAGTTTTTTCGCCTTTATTAATTCCTAAATCCTACAACCACCTTGTGATGGTGAATTTTCATCTCAGGCTGACTGATTTAGAATCGCTTAGGAGGGCTGCAGAGACGGCTCAGTAGTTAAGAGCACTGGCTGCTCTTGCAGAGGACCCCGGTTCAATTCCCAGCAGCCACTCGATGACTCATAATCATCTGACTCACAATCATTCTGGCCTCTGTGGGCACCAGGCACACTCAAAGTGCATAAACAGGCATATGAAATAATCACATACATTAAAAAAAAAATCTAGAATCACTTGGGAAATTGAAGTACACCTCTGGGCATGTCTATGAGGACACTTCCAGAGAGGAGTAATTGAAGGAGGGGAACTCATCTTTGAATGTGGGTGGCCCCATTCCATGGCCTGGGGGCCTGGGTGGAATAAGAGGAGACAAAGAAGAAAGGCAGCCGAGTGCTTTGGTGTTCTGCTTCTCTGCTTGCCGTAGTTATGAAAGGGTCTGCTCTCCCATCTCCTCTCTGCCATGATGGCCTGAGCTCTCAGAAACAATGAGCCCCAATAAATCTTCCTGAATCTGTTTCTGGCAGGTGTATACGGCACAGCTATGACAATGTAACTAATACAAACCCAGTGAGGCAGACACTGTGAGCTGTCACTTTGAAGATGACCAAGTGGGGATTAGAAGATGCTTCTAGCCCCTCAGCTTCTGGAGTTGGTTATGAGTAGAAGAGTCTGGGTCGAAAGCAAGTGGTCTGTCTCCCGAGCTTATATGGAGACCTGTCACCGGCCTCCATTGTTGAGTCTCTGAGCTCCTGTCCTAGAGGGTTCTCTGTCAGGTATAGCAGTCAAAATGAGGGCCCTGTGAGGGAGTTGACAATATTTCTTTTTTTTTTTTAAGGTGGGAACAATGTACTGGATAACACACATTGGACAAAACATTCAGGATTTGAATCTAGCTCTGCCTAATTCAGAGGTCAAGCTGCCTGCACAAACGCTCTGTCTTTAGGTCCAGACTAGACAGTGAAGGTTGGGAAGACTCCATGCAGACCTGCATCCAAAGGGTTGGGGGACCAGAAGGCTCTCTTGGTTAGGGCTATTACTGCCATGATGAAACACCATGACCAAAAGCCACTTGGGGAGGAAAGGGTTTATTTGGCTCGCATGTCCTGAATCATAGTCCACTGAGGGAAGCCAAAGCAGGATCTCAAACTAGGCAGGAACCTGGAGGCAGGAGCTGATGCAGGGGCCATGGAGGAGTGCTGCTTATTGGCTTGTTCCTCATGGCTTGCTCAGCTAGATTCCTTATAGAACCCAGGACCCGCCTGCCCAGGGGTATTCCCTGCCCCCCCCCCCCAATTGGCTGGGCCCTTCCATATCAATCACTAATTAAGAAAATTCCCTCAAGCTGAATAGTGATGGCACAAGCCTTTAATTCCAGTACTTGGGAAGCAGAGGCAGGTGGATCTCTGAATTTGAGGTCAGCCTGGGCTACAGAGCGAGCTCTAGGACAGCCGGGGCTGCACAGAGAAACCCTGTCTTGAAAAGCAAAAACAAAACAACAAGGAAAAAGAAAATGCCCTTCAGGCTTGTCTGCCTACAACTTAATCTCAACTGAGGTTCCCTCCTCTCAGATGACACTAGCTCATGTCAAGTTCACATGACACTAGTCAGCTGAGGGTCAAACGATGCATGTGCTGGCTAATTTTATGTCAACTTGACACAAGCTAGAGTTATTGAAAGGAGGGAACCTCGATTGAGAAAATGCCCCCATAAGATCTGGCTGTAGGGCATTTTCTTATTAGTGATTGATGGTGGGGGGGCAGCCCAGCCCATTGTGGGTGGTGCCATCCCTGGGCTGGTGGCCTTGGGTTCTATAAGAAAGCAGGCTGAGCAAGCCATGGAAAGCAAGCCAGTAAGCAGCATCCCTCTATGGCCTTTGCATCATCTCGCACCTCCAGGTTCCTGCCCTGTTCGAGTTCCTGTCCTGACTTCCACCAAGGATGGACGACCAAGTGGAAGTGGAAGCCAAATAAACCCTTTCCTCTCCAAGTGGCTTTTGGTCACGTGTTTCATTGCAGCAATGGTAACCCTGACTAGGACAATGCACACAGAAGGGTGAAGAAGAGGGAAGAAAACTAACTAAAGTGAGTCAGTCAGTTTTCCGTTGCTGTGACAAAATGCCCGAGGACATTACCTGAAAGGGGCTGAGATTTATTTGGCTCCCAGCCTCAGAGGCTCAGTTCATGGCTCCCTCGTGCTGGGGATGGTGGTGAGGCAGAGCATCAGGGTAGGGGCCATGTGGGCGGATATTGGTGTAATTATTAAGGCCACTCTACGTAGTTAAAAGGGAGGTTTATTTTGTGGGGTAACTTACAAGTGAAGGGATAGTTTACAGGGTCTGGGAAAGGCATGGCGCAGTCCAGCGGTGTTCTCTGGAGAACTCTGCTCTGTCTACCTCCAGCGTCCAGGGTCCAGGAACCAAGAGAGCCCATGCATCTGGAACCTGGGTCTTCAGGGTCCTCTCTCAGCCCCGCCTTGTAGGCGTGACCGTTACCGAAGCCTCAATGGGTGTTGGAGCTTCCAGGTCAAAGCTGGAATGGCTACCCACTACAGGGGGATTAAAGCTGCCACCAGGAAGCAGAGAAGGAAGGAGAGGGTAGGACTAACATCGTGCATGCTCTCCAAGGGAACACCCCGCCAACCTGCTTTCACCAACTGCGGAAGCTCTGCCTTCTAAAGGTTTCCCCAGCTTCTTGGAATGCACCAGCTGAGGACCAAACTTTCCACTCTTGAGCTGTGAGGGAACATTTGAGAGGCAAACTACAAGAGGAGCGAAGGGTCCATGGGACTCACTGAGGGAGGGCAGGCTATGTGAGTGACTGCAGTTCCGGCTCCCGACTCCCTGCACTCTATTGCGTCACCTCTGAGCCTTTACTTAATTTATAACTAGACGACAATACTGACTTCCCACGGTTGAGTGTGTATGAAATAAGAGACTGCATATCTAGTCTGGTTGTGACACACAGTCAGTTCTCAGCACATAGAAGAAAGCACTTGTTGGAAAGACAGGATGGCTCAGTGGGTAAAGGCACTTGCCTCATAACTATGTTTCCCCCCCAGAACCCACATAAAGGGAAAAGGAGAGAATTGGCTCCAGAAAGTTGTCCTCTGACCTCCAAAGATACGTAGTGGCAGGTCCCCCACATCATCCACACACATACAAACACAATAATAATTAATTATAATAGGAAATACTTGCCAAGCACCAGTGATCTGCACTCCCCTCTAGAGAGCCTGCAGCCTCTTACTGGGCTAAGGTGGGAGCAAGGGAGTATTTGAAGGGTTAACCTGGCAGGCTCCAGCCCCTCCACCCGAGGCAAGAAAAGATGAGGGTTTTTCCATTTCTAGAGAGACCGCGGGAGATGACAACCCTGGTTCTGCCTTCCCTTGCAGCTGCTTTCCTATTGATGAAGTGAAAATAGGAAGCTACCACCTCGCCGCCATTCCCCACTGCGCAGGCAAGGCCGGCCTGTCCCAGCCTGTAGGGGCCTTGGAGGTGTGTGCATCTTGTATTGTGAACCACAGAACACAAGGAAGCCTGGCCTGAGGAGTCCACAAGAAGACCAGGGAAGGCTGTTCCCTCCTCACCCTGCCCTGGCGAACACAGAAGAGCGGCTGGGCTCTGCCCTCGGGTGCCCTGGGTGTCATGGAGCGGAAGTCCTGTCCTGCACTCTGACAGTGAGGCAGAGCTGGAAAGGGGGGCGGAGGTCACCTCATTCAGAACCCCTACGGCCTCAAGTTCAAGGCCTCTGTTCATCACAGCGGTCTCACAACAGTTCAGTTCAGTGAGTAGAATTCACAGTTCTACTCACAACTTTTGAGTGACGCTGTCACACGTCAGTTTTATATCCCAGTGAATCACTTCCTGGTTTGTGTGAGCCAAGACCAGATTTCCCAACAGGGCCATCGCTGCTGAGGCTCTTTCCACAGGCCCTCCCATGGCAGACTTCTGGAATCAGCTGTGTGTGTGTGTGTGTGTGTGTGTGTGTATGTGTGTGTGTGTGTGTGTGTGTGTGTGTGTGTGTGGCAGGGGTGGGAGGGGCTGATGTGGGGAGCTCCCTGGCTATGGCAGTGGGCCCCTTATAGTAAGACTATGCTTTAGTGTCAAAGTAGCATTTTTCAGCTCATATCTCTCATATCTGGAAACAGCAAACAAGAGTGTTGAGACCCTAGGCTGGAGTAACCATATCAGGCAAAGCGACTCTCATCCTCCAGCGTGGGAAAAGCAAAGAGGACAAGATCTCCAGGGAGAACTGAGGGAACGTGGCTCGCACACAGGCCTCTCTTTCATTTGACAGGTTTTCCAGTAGGTTCATTGAGTCCACTTGTTTCGGGCCACCTTCTGAAGAGGCTTCTTAAAGCTGCTGTTAAGCAGATGGAACAGAAGTCCTGGTGGAGGTCAAGGGGGTTCCCAGAGCTGTGGTTACAAGTCCCCAGGGAATTACTGGGGAGCTACGAAGAGTAATCATTTCTTGGGCACTTAAAGCAGATGTAGTGCTAAGAGTGTGTGTGTGTGTGTGTGTGTGTGTGTGTGTGTGTGAACTAACTTAATCTGCTCAATTCCTGAGGTGCCTTGTGGAGTGGATTTTATCTTCTGGATGAGGAACTGAGGCAGAGAGAGGTTAAATAAGTCACAGGGGCAGAATTCTAACTCAGACACTAGAGTCTGCCTTCCAGCTACCCTCTTACCTGACAGGTGGTGAGGGGCATTAGCAAAGGGCTTGGATGGAGGGAGGCAATTGGCATATCTGGGCTCATGTTGCATGTAAAAGTCTAGCCATGTGGGAAAGATGCAAATTTCCACGTGACCTCTTGATCCAAGGCAGGTGGAAGAGGACAATATGCTCTAAGGACAGGGGCTGTCTTAGGGACACCTGTGACTCTCTGGCCTAGAAGAGTAGTGGCAGATGGGCAGCCATGGAACTTAGCTGGGACCAGCTGCTGTTTGCAGGAAAAGGCCCTGGCGGCAAGTGCTGGGTGACTTGTGGGATTAGGTGTACCCTGGGGCCTCAGCGACTATTGGAGAATGAGGCACTATGGGCCCTTCTGGATGCCCTTTCCCGCAACTCCAAACCCTGGGTGCATACTGCTTGCTAATCTCTTTCCCCACGACAGCAGAAGATGCCAGAGCCATCCCTAAGACACTCAAATCTCCTACTTCTCAAGGGCCAAACTGTTCACCCAGCAAATGTCCCCTAGCTTGAAGAGATAAGAGAATGACAGATCTCCAGATCACCCCCTGGAGTGCCTCCCTTCCAATGTGTGCCTTCTGTCCTAGCTGGGGGGCAGTGGATTTCTATCCAGTCCTCTCAAGCCTACTTTTTTTATTTTTTTGAGACAGGATCTCATGCTGGGCTCAAACTTGATATGTAGTTGAGGATGATTTGAACTCCCCATCCTGTTTCTGACTCCCAAGTGCTAGGATTACAGACACGCATCACACTGCCAGGAAATACAGAGAATTATTATGGGCCAAGAAAGTTCCAGAAGCATTAAAATATGTCTGGATTCTACATTGCACTAAGTGAGAAGGGTTAACTGATTGTCTTTCCCTTTCTTAAAGATTTTATTTATTTTTATCTTATATGGATTAATGTCCTGCCTGTATGTGTGGGAACCATATTCGTGCAGTGCCCACAGAGGTCAGAAGACAGCTTCAGATCCCCCGGAACTGGAGTCACAGACAGTTGAGAGTTGTCATATGGGTGCTGGGAATGGAATCCAGTTTTCCTTTTCTTCCTTCCTTCCTTCCTTCCTTCCTTCCTTCCTTCCTTCCTTCCTTTCTTTCTCTCTCTCTTTCTTTCTTTTTTTTTTTGGTTTTTCGAGACTGGGTTTCTCTGTGTAGCTTTACGCCTTTCCTGGAACTCGCTTTGTAGCCCAGGCTGGCCTCGAACTCACAGAGATCGGCCTGTCTCTGCCTCCCGAGTGCTGGGATTAAAGGCGTGCACCACCACCGCCCAGCCAGTTTTCTTATAAGAACAGCAAGTGCTTTTAACTCCTGGGCCATCTCTCCAGACATTGTCTCTTGTTTTTTTTTTTTTTAATGTATATACTGTAATTATGTTGGTGATTTTTAGACAGTAATAGAGCATGTAGATTTTTGCAGCTTAAAAGAAGTCTGTGAGGGCAGTGAGCTCGCTCAGCAGGTGAAGTCCTGACCGCTTGAGTTCTATCCCTGGGCCCCACGTGGTGGAAGAGAACTGACGCCTCTGGCCTCTGTGTGGATTCACAAGCACGCGCACGTGTGGATGTGAAACAAACAACTGTATTTTTAAAAAGAAAACTGATTTCAGTCTTTCAAGAACGATTTCTGCTTGGAAAAAAAGTTACCAGTTAACTTGTTTTGAGATATATAGGAAACATATAGGAATACTTTGAGTCATAAAATTGTGATGCAGAGATTTGTGAATTTGCATTCATAGGAGAAATATGACTTCATAGGTCATCTAGAAAACAGAAAAATGTGTATATATACATAGAAGTAAGTCATTTTTATTACATTTGTTTATTTGTGTGACATGCACATGCCACGGTGCATTTGTGGAGGCCAGAACATAACTTTTCGGAGTCTGTTCTCTCCTTCTATCACATGGGTAGCAAGATCTAACTCGGGCTGTCCAGCTTGGCAGCGAGACCTTTACCCACTGAGCCATCTTGTTGACTGTAAGTAATCTTTTCGATTACTTCTTCCTATTATTATCATTTTGGGTTTTTTTGAGACAGGGTTTCTCTGTGTAGCCTTGGCTGTCCTGGAACTCACTTTGTAGCCCAGGCTGGCCTCGAACTCAGAGATCTGCCTGCCTCTGCCTCCCGAGTGCTGGAATTAAAGGTGTGCTCCACTTCCGCCCAGCACTTATTGTTATTACTATTACTATTACTACTATTATGCATGTGTGCATGTGTGTTTGCTGTGTGTTTGTGTATGTGGTGTATGTGTGTATGTGGTGTGAATGTGTGTGTGTTGTATGTGTATATGTGTGGTATGAGTGTGTGTATGTGGAATGTGTGTGTGTGTATGTGGTATGAGTGTGAGTGTATGTGTGTGTATGTGGTGTGTGTGTGGTGAGTGTGTATATGTGGTGTGAGTGTATGTGTGTTACATTCTTTTATGTTGCATTTGTTTAACTCTGTGAATCTGAGTTACTTTGCTTGTCCAAAACATCTGACTGGTCTAATAAAGAGCTGAATGGCCAATAGCTAGGCAGGAGAAAGGATAGGTGGGGCTGGCAGGCAGACAGAATAAATAGGAGAAAGAAGGAGAAGAGGGAGGAGTGAGAAAAAAAGGAGAGGGGGACTCCAGGGGCCAGCCACTCAGCCACACAGCCAGCCATGGAGTAAGAAGTAAAGAAAGACACATAGACTAGAGAAAGATAAAAGCCCAGAGACAAAAGATAGATGAAATAATTCAAGTTAAGAAAATCTGGCTAGAAATAAGCCAAGCTAAGGCTGGGCATTCATAAGTAAGAATAAGTCTCTGTGTTTTTATTTGGGAGCTGGGTGGCGGGCCCCCAAAGAGCGAAGAGTAAACAAACAAACAAACAACAACAAACCTGCATTTCCTCTTGCCCCACAGGCTCTTTTCCCCAGGCTGGCATCAGGCAGTATCTCCATCTTTGTGCCTGTCCCCTAGTCAAGCTCTATGAGACATCACCAGTGTTTCCTTACCAGGAATGCTCCTGTCCAACTCTGCTCTCCAGGTGGCATGGAGCCAGTTCACAGGTCTGCGACTCACAAGACCTGCTGTCACTTATGACAGCCATGTGTGTCCCCCTCCCCCACCCCAAGCCACTCTCTCCACCACTTGGTGGCACAGTGGGGAGCAGCCAAGGCTGCGTATGATGTCTTATGAGTCAGCTGCATAGGAGATGGGAGGAAGGAGTGAGTTGGAAACTACCTTGCTACATCCCTTCTGCTCCCCATGGCATTTGGAGAGATGTTAGACTTCTTCCATGGCAGCCTTGCCAATGATAAGAGGCAGTCATGACTCTTGGGTCAAGGAGAAGCAATGGTCTGAAGGCTATCCTTCTCTGCAGTCCCTCAGAATACTTGTCTTCCTGATGAGGTCAAGTTGGAGCAACAAAGCTAGACCCCTCCCAGAATCTGGGAACACACAATTTTTAATTATAAACCCTTTGTTGCCTAAAATAGCCAGAGTGGTTTTGATTTCTACAACCATGATTCTGACTGGCTATGCCCATTGGAAGCATGTGAACTGGATAAGACAGCTCTCTGGGACTGTCCCTTCGACTAAAAGCACTTCTATCAGGTGAGTGACAGGTCCTTCCTTGAGCATATCTGGGTGCACAGATCTGTGGCCAGCATAGAAAGGTGCAGGACAGAGAGCTCTGCGTGGGGGAGGTTAGGGCAGGGTGGTGGGGTGGTGTCCACAGAGCTCAGCATGGGCCCCACAGCAAAGCCACCATGTCAGTAAGGAAGGTGTGATGACCCGTGTTGTCTGAGAGGTCCTTGAACAGCACCTGCCAGGTACAGCATCCTTTGCAGAGCATCTTGGCTCCATCTTCTACTACTCAGCCTGGCAATGGAGGTGGGGAGCCAGAGGAAGAGAAACTTTGAGCAGGTTGTGAGGCTTAGGTTTTGTTAAATATTTGGGCAGATTTTCAGACCACTGAAGGAATTATAACTATCAGATTGAACTTTTTTTGAAACAGGTTCTCACATATCCCAAGAGGATGACCTTGAATGCCTGATCTTCTTGCCTGTGTGCTGGGATTGCAGGTGTGTACCACCACACTCAGTTTTATATGGTGCTGGAGGAAAAAGAACATTCTTTGAAAGACTAACCTTTTTCTCTTAAATCTCATATGGTTGGGCTCTACAAAGGAGGATGGGTAGTATAAGTGCTGGGCCTAGAGCAGGATCCAGGCCAAAGCTCCTTATCCTCTCTCAGACACATGCACTCTCTCTTTTTTTTCCTTTAGTCAAAAAAAAGAAAAAAGAAAAGAAAGAGAAAAAGGAAGATATCCAGGCTTCCTGTGTGTGTGTGTGTGTTGTGTATGTGTGCCTTGTGTATATGTGTGTATATGTGTTTGTGTGTGAGTATATGTTTGTGTATGTATGTATGGGTGTGCATGTGTGTAGCTGAAGTTTTCCTGGTCCTGCCAGCTCTCACGGTCCTGTGGCCACTTGGACCCAAGTAAACACACAGAGGCTTATATTAATTAAAACTGCTCGGCCATTAGCTCAGGCTAAGTATTGACTAGTTCTTACACTTAAATTAACCCATAATTCTTATTTATGCTTAGCCACATGGCATGGTACCTTTTTTCAGTTCTGCCTTTATATCTTGCTTCCTCTGTGTCTGGCTGGCGACTCCTGACTCAGCTTTCCTCTTCCCAGCATTCTCCTCTCTCTTTGTCCTACCTATACTTCCTGCCTGGCTACTGTCCAATGAGGATTTTATCAACCAAATCAGAGCAACACATTCACAGCATGCAGAACAACCCACAGCACATGTGTGTGTGCTGTGCATGTGTGCACCTTGTTCATGTGTGAGTATATGTTTGTGTATATGAATGTGTGTGTGCATGTGTGAGTATGTTTGTGTATGTATGTGTATGTGTGTGTGTGTGTGTGTGTGTGTGTGTGTGTGTGTGTGTGTGTGTGATTGAGGGTTGAACCTAGAACCTTGCACATGGTAGGCAAGCACCCTATCACTGACCCACATTCCCTCTTTCAGCTTCACAGGGGACTTAGTCTTGCCATCAGGAATAACCACGAAGACAGGGACTCTCCCTGAAATGGTGCCCTTGGGATCTAGAGAGGACGATAAGACACAGCATTGTCTTGAAGCAGTGATGGGAGGGAAATGCAGTTCTCTTTGGGGAGCCCTGGACTTCCACCTTGCTTATGGAGGGTCCTGGCAGGCAAGAGGCCTAGTCTGCCCAGAATGGACATGTCTTCAGGTGATAGGGAAGTGGGTAAGGTTACATGTTTGGCTTGTCAAATCCTGGGAGCCTCAAGAGCCATGAGATGTCCCAGTTTTCTGCCTCCATCTGAGTGAACTGAGCTCTGATTATAGGAGGTGTGAGGGCTCTAAATGACTGCAAAGTACGATTCAATCAGACAGAAAATAGGTGAGAAATGCATTTTCCTTAATGCTCCAATTATCCCAGTCCCAACAGGACAAAAAAAAATGTGCTTTTGCCTGCTCCCAGGGATGCAGTGCTCAGGATCCCTGCCTGTCCTCAGGATCCCTGTGAACCTCTGTGCTCGATAGGGAGGGGGGGTGCACTTGCCCCTTCTGAGGGCCCAGGATGCAAGTGTGGAAAGAGTACCCCATCTCCCAGAGGCTGAGGCACTGGAGAGGACTGGCAGGCCCCTTTGGGATACGCCCTGCGGCATCCTCCATGTCTCTCCCCATCTTTGCCCCTCCCAAGCCTGTCTGGATGGGCACTGCGCTATGCTCCTGCTTGCCGATGCTTGTCAGCTGCGTTTTCACTTTCCACCTGGGCTAAAGCAGGGCTCCTGGGCCTCCCTGCCTCCACTGGGCTCCAGAAAGATCTTTCTCAAATGCTTTTCCTCCTATGCTGTGACCCTGGCACCTGCCAAGGGCTCCTCCTGCCTACTGGCCACAGTCCTATAGAACCCCCCCCCCCCCCATTCCTTTCCCCACGCACAGTCCACCCAAGCCTGGTCTAATTATCTCCCACACGACTGCCCTCTACCCAGTCTCCCCTCACTGACTTTCCCCACTTTCTCTCCTGCCCCTCTGCATGCACGCTGGAGGCTGCTAAGACAAATGGGTACATTCTGTCGTCTTGAGAGACAACAGAGCTAGCAAGCCCTGGTAGCACAGGTCTGTAATCCCAGCTGCCCAGCTGCTGAAGCCTGAGGCCCTTGAGATCAAGGCCAATCTAGGCTACAGGATATGTTCAAGGCCAGCTTATACTGTCCCAAAATAAAAAGAGGAAGAGCAGGGGGTGTTGGGGCTGGAGCTGGCACTCAGCGGTGGAGTGCCTGCCTGGCACATTTGAGGCTCTAAGTTTGATTTCTCGGACAGTGAAAAGAAGGAAAACGAAGAGTTTGGTTATGTGAAGTTCTGGAGGCCAGGAGTCTGAAGTCAGGCAGCGGTGGACACAAATTGAGTTGTTCCTGAGTCTGTGAGCTCTCCCAGGGCCCAGGAAAGAATCTGCTTCTGTGGCTTCCTGTGATGCTTCTCTCTAGTCTTCCTCTGAGGCACATGACCCTCTTTCTTCTCTGTGGTCCAACCTCTCTCTGTTTTATAAGGATCTCGGGAGTTGTATGTAGGACCCACACAGGTAGCCCAGCACAATCCCCTGCATTTCTGCACTGGGTCTTGGAGTCCTTAATTGAGCCCCATCTGCAAAGACTGCTTGTCTGAGGCAACATCCAAAGGCTCCTGGCTGGGATCTGAGGCCTTCAGAGTCCACCGCACTTCCCTCCCCCACACTGGGTTGTTTCCCACTTGCCACAGTGTAGCAGTTCATCGCCACCACCAACCAGATTGGAGTTATACCCACCCCTGGAAATGCATCTCTAGGTTTGTCTCGGAGGGTGTTTCCAGAAAGGTTTAACTGAACAGAGGAGACCACCCTAAGTGGGTGGAACCACTGATTGATGGACTGAAAAAAAAGGGGAAACTGAGTACCAGCATTCATCTCTCTCTGCTTCCTGACTGTGGATGCAATGTGACCAGCCGATGCACGCTCCTGCCACCACGCCTTCCCAAGACTGTGTCTCCTTCAACTGTAAGCCCAGGTATTTTCTTGTGTATTTTGGTCACATCAATGAGGAAAGTAACTAATTCACCCACAGACTATGTATTACACTTTCCCCCGTGGTCTCTCTGAAAATCACCATTACCCACCACCCCACCTTCATAGCCTCTTATTAGGATTTTGAGTAGCAGTGTTCCCTATTCTTTGATCCCCCTTCTTATCAATACTCTCTACCATATACACTCACATCACACATGCACACTTACACTCACTTTCTATCCTGTGAAATTACCATAGGCTTTGGAATTTCTCTTCCCTACTGGCCTCTTATTTGCTCAAGACAGTTATCAGGGCATCACAATCCTGCATCTGGTTACAGCGAGATGTTGAGGAATGAGGGAGGGAAGAAAGTCTTTTGAGGGATATTCTTGAATCATTTGGCTTTCCTATTTCATTTTAGTTTTTGGCTGCACATTTTTAACAATCTGGCTTGTTCCACAGCTGAGTAGGTTAAGGGAAAATGGAAGATGGGCGATTGGCTCTTATACAACACTTTCTAATGACAATCTCAGGGTAAATATTTGAGAATAATAACAGTACTAACAACAGCACGACCAGGGCCAGATGGGCTAACACCTGCATTCACGACAAGGTTCCCAGGCAGGGCTCCACAGAGTGGAGCTGAAGGTCTCTCCATCCAAGGGGCCCAACAAGTGGGGGCAGAGTCGTGCTGGACAATACCAGTTGAGCGCAAGTGGAGTAACACTGTCTTCCTGGACCCCCATATTAGGGACTAATAAGAAGGGAACAGCTGAGGTTACAAGAACACAGATGGGACTCTAACTCCCAAGCTCTTCCCATCCCAACATGTAAGAAAAACTAGGAGACCACAGGAAGCAGTATCCCGAGCCCAGCGGAGACCTAACAGGGTCTCGAGGACTTCCAGTTTGGTCTCTGCAGAACCCCCAGGGTTCTCCTCTGAGCAATGCTCCATAAATGACTTTAGGCTCTTTGGATCAGCACTGATCCTCTTTTCTCCTCCATTGTCCTGAGGGGGACACCCACGTCTGATGGGGGAGGGGAGTGTGGGCTCAACCTGAGTCTAGACAGCAGGTGTCTTCCCAGCCCGGGTCCCCTGTGACACAGCCCTGCCCCTCAGTTGACATTTCTTCCTCGTTCAAGGGGATTACACAAATCCTAGGTGGTTAAGCTGCCACAGGGCACTATGGAAACAGCACCTGCTCCATCTCCCCCCTCCTTCCAGCCAGGCAATAATGACACTGAGGTGACTTTTCTGGCAGGACTTGTTATGCTAATTTGAGAGCAAGTGCACAATTCGATTTGAACCTAGCTCGGCAGAGGGGAGAAATCAGATTAATTAGCAGAGCAAACCTCAGAGCCGAAGCCAGCGTCTTTTATAGGACCACCAGGGCGACAGGCAGTGTTACAGGGTCTGTGCGTGTGAAATTATATTAAAAAAATGTTCTGTACACACTTCAGCAGGTAATTTACACACTGCCCAACTGCAGCTCGTGTGTGTTGTGTGTGTGTGCGTGTGTGTGTGTGTCTGTATATTTATCTATACCTTGAATATTTTTGGTAAAACCAGGTCTTTATTTCTATTTATTGGTTTAGTAATTAATCTGAATAAGTAGCATGTTCAGGGAACCTGAGTCTAAAGGTGAGGAAGGCAGAAAGTTAAGTCTTCCGTCCACTCATGGCCTCTGTGTTACTGTCACATGTCAATGCACACACATACATGTATGCACCATAGGCTCCTTTTTCCTATCAAATTTTGCAACTAATACCACACACGTCATTCCACCACCCACATCTCCATTTGTCCCCTAGCCACACATCTTGGCTTGTTTCCTGGCTAACATCCCCCGTGGATGTTCTGCAATTTCTCCCACTAGCTCCAGACTGATGGCCATTTAAGTCCCGCTCTTTGCTCTGACTCACAGGCCTTCACGATGTCTTTGCAGGGTGGGGGCACAGGGAGGATACCCAGGGCCACACTGTCCCAATGCAGTAGTACCAGCTGTGTGTAGCTATCTAAATTACAATGAGTTCAGATGGATGAAATTTAAAATTTAGTTCTTTAACCATGCTAGCCACATTTAAGAGCCACGCGGGGCTATCTGCTGGCAGAGCAGATACAGCATGTTGCCATTTGGCAGATTTCGGGGGATAGAACTGCCTACTGGATGGAGTGTTCCTACAAGCAATTATGAAGCTGAAGCCGCCCTGTGTAAGATACAGCACCAGACACAGCCAGCTCTCCCTCCCTCTGAAGCAGCTCTGGCTACTTGTGCTGTTTCGGTAAGAGCTGGGGGAGCAGGCGCCCTCTTTTGTTTCAGACAATCATATGAAATCTTAGAAAGAACAAGGAACGGTCCCTGTGTACCGATTCCAAGGACATTTTGCTTCTGATTTGTCCATACTGCTCTCATCAGCCTGGCTGTTCCCGGCTTACAATGGGCACACCTGCCCCTGGGGTCTCACATGACTGTCTGCCCTGGAAGCCCAGCCTTCTGCCGCTTTGCTGAGATCTGCTTCTTACCTCTAAGCATCATATCCTCTCTGTGCACCCGAACCCACAGTCCACCATGTCAGAGAGAAAGTGCTGGGCCCTCACAGATCTCATGACAGCAGACATCTTTACCAGGCTCGGCATCTGGCTCAGGTCTCCACTTTCTCCTTCCTCGATGTTTTCCACCCTCTCTTACTTTAGTATTTCATGACCTTCCAGGCTGCTAGAGCTCACCTCACACAGCAGCTAGTTGACCTCTAGGTGGCATTCTACACAGGATGTACTGGGTCTCTGCAGCCCCTGAGAGGTGATGCTCTTCTATCTCTCATCACTCTATTCCCACCCCTTCTTTGGCTCTCTTACGATGTTTAGGAGAAGACAACACCATCTTCTTTCAGAGTTCTGTACTTTTCCCTGGGCAGTCTCATCCCCACTGTGGAAACAGGTATGCAGAAGGTGCTTTCGTTAAAAAGCATTGACTCTTCACTCAGGCTTACAAGCCACCTTCGATAGCAGGAAGAATAAAACCTCACAGGACAGCTCCTGCACCCCCTCCCCCCAATGAGGGCAGTTATCCAAGAGGGCGAGGCTAGACCCTGGAACAAAGGAATCATCTTGACAGAACCAGATTGATGTCAAACAAATGGCAGCTGAGAGGAGGGCATTGGACAAGGATGTCTTCGGAATTGAGAAAACAGTGGGTGGAACCACTACTTGATGGACGTGTGCATGTCTCCTGCTCCTTGCTCCAGTGCTCTCTACTGAAATCTAAAGCCATAGTTTTCTTGGTTCACATCTCATAGTTGCTTTATTTAAACCCCAGTGACTTAGTTCAACTCTATGTAGACACCATGTATGGTAACTTAAATGAGAATGACCCTCATAAGCTCATATGTTTGAATATTTGGTTCCCAGTTGGTGGAACTGTTTGGGAAGGATTGGGAGGCATGGCCTTGTTGGAGGTGTGTGTGATGGGGTGGGCTTCGAGGCTTCCCACTGTCCTCTCTTCCTGCTGCCTTCTGATCAAGATGTGTTCTCCCAGCTGTTCCTGCTGTTATGCCTTTGTTCCCCAATCATGGACTCTAACTCTCTGAAACTGTAAGCCTAATCAAACACTTTCATTTGCAAGTTGACTTGGTCATGGTGTTTTGTCACAGCAACTGAGAATTAACTAAGATACCACATAATGAAATTTACTTCCTGTAAATGAGCTATCTCTAAGACTTGACACTCAAGTTCTTTCCTGGCCACAGACTTCTACATATGCACTCTTTCTCCATCCCATCAGCTGAGCATGCCTATCATTGGTGTGACTATCAATTTTTTCACTTTGTTTTCCCTCTGACCCCTCGGTAAGTGTTGACCGCCATGCCTTCCTCTCCAGTCTGAATCCCATGACTCTCCATGACAAATAAGTTGTAACAATAAACTGATGACCTCTTACTCTTGCCTTGGCTGTGAATCAATTTTCAAGTGTCATATACTAACCCATCTGACCCTGTCTCCAGTGCCACCTCTTCCTTAAGCCTTCCCTTATGTTGTCTTAAAGGCACCACTCTCATAAACATTGGTAACATTTATGCCTCCTTTAAGGGACATCTTCATAATTTTGCTACATGCCTGTCTGGCCTCAGACTTATCCCCAGGAGAGCAGTGTCCACACCAGACCTCTGTGCTCCCTATGTCTAGCCTCTGTGTCTGTAGAAGAACCTATCATAGCTCAGTTTGGGTGAGTGGATAGATTTTGCTTTTGGTAAAAGGAAATTGGGTGTTGTGGTGGTTTGAAAGGAAATGACCCTCAAAGGGAGTGGCACTAATCGGAGGTGTGGCCTTGTTGGAGGAAGTGTGCCACTATGAGGGTGGGCTTTGAGATCTCTTTTGCTCAGGCTTCCCTCAGGGTGACAATGTCACTTCCTATTGTCTGCAAGATTTAGGACTCTCAGCTATTCTTATAGCACCACATCTGCCTGCATGCCGCCATGCTCCCTGTCATGATGACAATGGACTGAACCCCTGAAACTGTAAGCAAGACACCCCAATTAAACGTTTCTTTTATAAGAGTTGCTGTGGTCATGGTGTCTCTTCACAACAATAAAAACCCTAAGGCAGGTGTCCACTTGTGATGGCTAATCTTGTTAACTTGACAGTCTTGGATGACAACCTTAACTGAGACATTTCCTCCATCAAGTTGGCCTGTGGTCATGCCCGCAGGGGGCATTCTCTTGACTGCTGATTGATACAGGAGGGCCTAGAACCATGCGGAAAGAGCATTCTCAGGCAGGTGGGCCTGGGCTGTCTAAGAAAGGAAATGAACATGAACTTGGGGAAAAGCCAGGAAGCAGCATCCTTGCTTCAGGTTCCTGCCTGGCTTGAGCTCCTGCCCTGACTTCCCTCACTCATGGACTGTAACCTGTAAGAGAAAAGAAATCCCTTTCTCCCCAGGTTGTTTGGGTCACGGTGTTTATCACAGGAAGAGAAAGCACACTAGAACACCACTCCATCACTTGGGGCTGACAATATTCAAATTTTTAAATACCAACCTGTCTTTCCAAATTAGGAAAAAAAAAAGATAAAGAAAGCAGGGCCTGGTGGCATATACCAGTAACCAGTACTTGGGATGCTTCTAAGATAGGAGGATTAGGAATTCAGTGTTGTCTTCAGCTACACAGCAAGTTCAATGCCAGCCTGGACTTTTTTTGTGTGTGTGGGAGGAGGAGGGGGGAAGGGAGGTGAGACCCTGTCTCAAAAAAGCAAAACGAGCCAGGCGGTGGTGGTGCACACCTTTAATCCCAGCACTCGGGAGGCAGAGACAGGCGAATGTCTGTGAGTTCGAGGCCAGCCTGGTCTACAGAGTGAGTTCCAGGAGAGGCTCCAAAGCTACACAGAGGAAACCCTGTCCCGAAAAACAAAAACAAAACAACAACAACAAAACAAAGAATAGAAGAAAAAAAAAAGCCTGGAGGGGGAAAGGTATACATTTTCTTGTACTTTTTCTCTTTGTTTCTTCTTTCAAGTTGGCATGTCATTCAGGCTGGGGGCAGATGGTTTCTGGAAAGCCAGTGATATTCTAGCAGCCAGGGACACACTGTTAAACAGGCTTCCTTTGGCAGTGACCGTATCTTGGCTGAGAGAAATGAAAGTGCTCTATGCTGAAAGGAGAGACTTCATTCTTTCCGTGTGTACAGGAGAGGAAAGGAATCCTTACATTGCCAGTCCTGTGGCACTGGCTTTAGGAGGAAGTCTGTAAGTGCTATATGTGCCATAATAGAAGGTATCATAGGCCTCTTCTCTGCATGGGAGGATAAGTTCACAGCTCGCCACTCCTCTGGGTAGAGGCTGATGGTGAGAAAGGCCTGGGGCAACAGCCCAGTATGAGGAAGCAAAAGTTGCCTGGATGGGTCAGCCTTCCCAGAGGAGGCCTTGGTTTCTGCAAGGGGTACACAACAGCCTTTGAGAAGCCAAGTCCAAAAGACTGAGATGATACAGGAAAAAGAGGAGGGTGTTGCTTGCTACTCAACCATTTGCCACAATAAAGCCAATTCATTTCCTGGTGAAGCATTTGGAAAAAGTGGTCCACACAAGGTTAGCTCGAGGCTAGGTCTGCCGGGGCTGCATTTCTGAACAGTGGGCTTGATCTTCAAGTCGGGTTTGACAAGAAGGCTTTGGTTGATTTGATACCATGTCTCACGAAGCCCTGGCAGGCTTCAAAGTCACCATTATCTGTGGGGTACAGTAAAAGACTTCACTTGTAGTTGGCTTGCTTTTCACCATGGGCCCCTCTGGCTCTATCCTGAGTTCCCTAGGTCCACACTACTGCCTTTTGGCTATCTGTTGGGTTGAACCAAGAGCCCAGCCAGTGTCTGGAGCAAAGCTGTTGGAGAACTTCCTCTTGTCCCTGTCTGTGTGGCCACTCCTGTGAAGTACCTGTCTCCTTGGCTCAGATCCCATCAGGCTACAGTTCCTTCACCAGACCTCAGGCCTAGGGTGGAAGCTGCTCTGGGTTCTCACCGGTCCCGAGTTTCTAGCACTCCCCCACGCCCCTTATTTCTTCTCTTGAGCCTGCCCAGTCCTCTGTAGAGAACCTTCACATAGCTGTTTTCCTAAACCTTTTCGCTGTTTCTGCTGGAGCCCCAATCAGCTGCTTCAGGCCCCTTCTCCACTTTATGAAGGCCAAACCACAGCAAACCATGAAGAATGGCCTCAAAAGCTTCACTTTTCAAGTCTATTTTATTTGAAATCTTTACTTTTATTGCCATCAATAAAGAAATAGCCGCAGTTCGCACATAGCAACTGTGTGTGTGTGTGTGTATATATATATATATATATATATATATATATATATGTATGTATGTAAGTGTGTGTGTATATGTCAGGCGTGATGACACTGTAAACCAAGCGCTCACAAGGTTCAAGGCCAGCCTGAGCTACACATAGTGGGATTCTCTAATGCAGTTTGGATAGTGTTATATTAAAACACTGGCCCTCCTCCCACAGTGGCTTTAACACAAGAAGGGGTTAAGTCACTGGTCTCAGGATACTCCTCACACATTCTGCTAAGGATTAAAAGGACTAGGGAGACATTCTTCCTTAATTTCCTCTAAATTGGTAATCTTGTCCTTCCTTCAGCTCCAACATAGTCCTTCCTGCCTACCCAAAGGGCAGCTGTGGGTCTTCCCAGCTGGGCTGCAGCCCTGTCTGGGAGGAGTGGGACTGTGTTGTGGGCATTTCCTTCAAGCTTCTGTGATGCTCTCAGCGGAGGGGCAGAGGAAGAGGCGTCTCCCCTGAGGTGCTGCTGTTTCCAGAGCCCTGGCCTCTGGCATTGGTGAATGACGGGCGGAGTGGCAGCCTGGGGGTTCTGAGCTGTGCCAATCTGTCTGTGCCATCTAGGTTCTACAGTAGCACAGCTCTCAGTACCCCACTCTCCATACTTCTTCCTGGCAAATCCTGTTTTACACAACTCCACCAGCCTGCTTTTGAGATGACTTCCTCTTGTGTTTGGGGACTGCTGAAGTCCACAGAGTATAAAGGATGGACACCCTCAGGAAATCTGAACTTCAGAGCATCCCCCACCCCCCACTGCTAGGGCTAACTTCAAGCATGCCCTCCACCTGTGAATCTGAGAGACTCCAGAGGATGGGAAAAAGCTCACTCACCTGGGTTAAAGGCTCGGTTGTTGGCTGTGACAAGATCTGGACACCTTGGTTAAGAGGCTCTAAAGGCAGTGTGAAAAGAAGGGCACAGTGGACTGCAGACGACTTTACGCTGTAACCCTTTCATCTGGGGTTACACTTCACTCACAGTCTTTCAGAAGTCTGTAACGCTGGGCACAAACACTGACAGCTACTACACAGAACAGTCTTTTATTGTCAGAGCACAGCCGCAGCTGTACTTTAGTGCCCACCCCCTCATGTCTGTGAGAGGAGACCCTCCAGGGCATTTGCAGCTCCAGGTGCAAGCAGGAGCAACACTCCCCTCCGGAGGGCTTGAGAGCCGTCAGCTCCAGCAGCTCCCACAGTGGGCTTTTGCAGGATCCACTTGGAGTGAAGACTTTAGGTCAGCTTCCAGTGCAGGGTTCCTTCCCATCACAGCCTTCGAGCCTTCCGGGGCCGGCAGCCATTGTGTGGGACAGGAGTGTTGTCTGTGACTGAGATCACTTCCAGACCCCCCATGGTCAGTCCTTTGATGGCAGACTGGAAGGATCAGAAACAGGCGAATGGTATGGTCTCCAAAATGATGATGACCCAGCATCTTCAGATAGGGCTCCAGGAGGGAGGGAAGCTCATGGGCTGACAGCTACAATTCCAGCCACGGCTGAGAACAGCCTTGACTCTCACACTCCAGCAGCTCTTTTCCTCTCCCAGGACACCCCCCCCCCCCCATGCCTCATTCTTGTAAAGTCAGAGAGATGTTGCCTTCTAGCCCACTGGTCTCAGAATACCCCCAAGGCCCCCAGCACCTTGGTCTACACGCCTCCATTGCATCCACTAGTGTGTGCTGAGGATCTGTCTGTGGTGGTTCCCCAGAGACCACTTTTCCATCCCCAGGGCAGGCACTCAAGAAGCTGAGATAAACTACACAATCTAGGCTTGTTCTGAGGGGCTTTGCTGATTGCAGGAACAACAGAAAGGAACTGAGGGGACGTTCACGAAGGGGACACTTCAACTCTCCACACCTGGCTCTAACAAACATGCACACACACTGTGGAGAACCCTAGTTACTTACCCAGCGTCCTGGTCCCAAGCCTTTCACTACAACTCTGATGTGGGTCACTCCCTTTCCCGTGGCTTTCTGGAGAGAAACAAGTGGTCAGTGCCCCTGAGACAGAATGGCTGCACCCCAACCTCTGGCTACTGTCTCCAGGAGACACGGGGTAATGGCAACAACAGAAGTAAACGGGGAGGCAGAAGACACAGAAAGCAGGGAAGCACTGACGGCCATAGTGGAGATGGACACCCATAGAGGCTGGCAAACAGACAGCCAAGAAACTTAGGTGACGGAACTACACCGCCACCTAATGGACGCTTCTAGATATTGCTTGATTTTCTCCAAAGGCTGACTTAAGAGGTTGAGCCTGAATGCCCGCTTCTAAAGTGGGATTTAGAATCTTTAGAGTTAAGTATGTGTCCAGTTTATAAACACATGGATTATGGGTCCTGGAAAATACCCAGAACTCACTCAAAACCTACCATGCAGAGGTCCCACAAACACTGACACATCTCTCTTAACCGAATGTCCTCTGGTGGGCAATTACATCATTGTGAGTTTTGATGATCATTACTACATAGCAATCAATAGTTTTTTAATGTCTCGCTGTAAAGGTCAAGGGGTTTCTTCAGGAAGCATTCCTGTTTGTCAGAGCATACACATTTGTGAGGTCGCTGCTATAGCAGGAAACATGCAGCTCTGGTCCAAGGCCAATCTGGGTTCACATCAGGGAGCTCACTGGCTGCTTGGCTTTGACCAATCTCACACAATCTGATTCTCTTGAAAGAGTAGATAAGAGCAGGGGCTTCTGAAGACACGATAATAAGGAACTATCTGAAATGTAGTTGATTAGTTTGCTTCTAAAAAGTCACTTTGGGACCTGTGCTGTAGGACATGAATAAAATACAACCCCCACACTGTCCCTCCCATCTTTAATGGAAGGAGCTTTCATTCCTAAGTCTTCAGGACTCTGGTTCTTCCTCAGTTCTCAGCTTCCTCTGAAGCTGAGAGAGAAAGCTGGGGACCTTTCTACAAAGGCTTCTTCCTCAAGCAGCTGCAGCATCAGGACATCTAACGGGGCAGGCAAAGACCTCCCCGCTTCTGAATCTGCTGTGCTGGGGGCTCATCACCATCAGCCACAGGGAGAGCACAACAACGCGGTCAGGTACTTACCGCTGCCGCGGCGATGCCTGCCGTCTGGGCTGCGATGCTCGTGCCCTTCTTGGCGTTTTGAAAGCCTTCTGTGCCACAGGAGGTACGGGCCAGGGGCACGTTAGTGGCAGACACCACCTGGATCTGTGTGCTTGGAAAAGAGGCATATAGCTCTACTACCGCTCAGGGAAGGAAGGGAGCTTGCAACAGTCCTTAGGAGCCCGAATAAGAAAGAAGAGGTCGATAGCCCTCCCCTATGTTCAAGGAAGGCTGACAAATCACACATGGAAGGACACACTTCTGCCTCCAGCCTTCCCCGAGGCAGCGGTTATGCTGGAGGTTAATATCCCTGTCTGGTGTTTTATAAAAACCGAGCTGTTTCACACTGGGCAACTGTTAAAAGAGGACAACATTGGAAAGTTCCAAGTATCCTCCATTATAACAAAGAACAGAGCAGTATGTGAGGGACGGCTTAATGGTTACAGATGCACCCACATGGTGGAAGGAGAGAACTAATTTGTGCAAACTGTTCTCTGACCTCCACATGATTATGCTGCACCCCAACAAGGAAGCAAAAATATAATAAAGTAATTAAAAAAAGAGTATATGAATAAACGCCCAGACCTGTCAACTCACTCTGCTCCAACAATAACCAACTGTAAACCCTGTTTCCATCTCCCCATCAGCAGACTGTTCTGAAGGGAGAGATCTAAGATCTATCATTGCAGTGTCTATCTCTAAAAGGCAGACACATACAAAATCCCGCAAAACATCTGTCATGACAACATCATTACAGTGGATACTTTAAATGCTTATGACACTCTATTCTGGGATCAAAAATTATTTTAAATAAGTGAAACTTTTTACTAATTTGCTCTATGAGGGTAAATTAAGAATGACTTTAATCCTAAGGTGTGCTTCCTGTCTTCCCTTTGGTTATCATCACCCCACTTTCTGCAGGGCTTTCTGGGTGCTCATGGGAAGGGGAAGTGAAGGGGATGCTGTGCAGGAGACCTGCAGGGTCAGCCCTGACACCTGCTTGTGGCCTCGTTATGGTTGTCATCCTCTCCAAGGGCTTCTCATGTTCCTACACTGGACAAAAACACTCTGACGCAGGGTGATTGAAAAGGCCACAGAAGCCGGGCGGTGGTGGCGCACGCCTTTAATCCCAGCACTTGGGAGGCAGAGCCAGGCGGATCTCTGTGAGTTTGAGGCCAGCCTGGGCTACAGAGTGAGATCCAGAACAGGCACCAAAAACTACATGGAGAAACCCTGTCTTGAAAAACCAAAAGAAAAAAAAAAAAGAAAAAAAGAAAAAGTCACAGCCACATCAACAAAAAGGAAGCACAGAAGTTATGTCAGCACATTAGCTCAAGAGGAGAGGGGGCACTGCTGTGGCACCTCTGTGCCACACACTCTAGCCAGGACTAGAGTCTCTGGTGCTGAACTCCAGCTGTGTGGCAGGCAGGCTGTGACCACACACAGGTCACACTTCCAAGTGGACTTGGCCTGCGAAGTTGTCACCCACGCCCTATGCTCGTGTAGCTGGGAGCCCGCTCGGCACCTGTGTACGGCACACAAGGGCTCTCGTCTGGCTGCTTTCTTCACCATGACACTTAGTCCTGCAAGGGAAGGGCAGTGCACGGGAACTCAGGTAAGAAGGCTAAAGGCTCGCACTTGTCTGGAGTTTATATTCCAGCTAGTTTACTAATAAATTATGTATCTGTGTATCGCTTCTCTCACAACGGGACCGGTTCCTTCTAATACAGTCCTAACTCATGCATAGGAATCCCAAGAAGGCAGAAAAAAAAATCTTAAAATTACAATGTACTAAGTCTATTTGATATTTTTATGAAACTTAAGTACACGTCATAAAGAAAGAAGGTGGTTTCCCCAAACAAGATGAGGCTAGCATCTGGCACCCTGACTTCTACTCCAAGAAGGGTTAAGGCTATGGCAGCTCACAGGGGACTCACTCAGGCCCCCCCTTTCTTACTTGTTGTGGGTTGCTTTAATGTGTGCAATTGGGACCTCTTCAAATCTCATCCCTGCCCACCGCAGAGAGCTTTCCTGTCCTGGAGCTGGAGGGTAAATGCTGCAATCAGAAGAAACATTTGCTTTAATTTTCCAATTGTTCTTTAAATCAAAAGAAATACATACATGCTTAAAAATAAAAGAAAATAGGTTGAGTATAGTGATGCACACTTGTGACCCAAGCATGGGGAGGTGGTGGTGGGGGAAGTGTGCAAGTAGGGAGGGTGGGGAGGGTGGGAAGGGAAAACTGAACCCGAGGCTAACCTGGGATACACACAGCTTAGGATATACTGTAAGACAGTCCCTGCAACACCCCCTTCCCAACCCCTAAAGGCCTCAAACTTCCCAAACACTCACCCCATACACCAAATCAAATAACACAAACTCTGTGGTAGTTTGCATGTAATTGGCCCCCATAATCTCATAGGGAGTGGCACTGTTAGGAGGTGTGGCTTTATTGGAGTGGGCGTGGCCTTGTTGGAGGAAGTGTGTCACTGTGGGGGTGGGCTTTGAGGTTTCCTATGCTCAGGATACTGCCCAGTGTTCTCAGTTGACTTCCTGTTGCCTGCAAGATGTAGGACTCTCAGCTATTCCTCCCCACCATGATGATAATGGACTGAACCTCTGACACTATAAGCCACCGCCTCAGTGAAATGTTTTCCTTATAAGAGTTGCTGTGGTCATGGTGTCTCTTCACAGCAGTAAAAACCCTAACTAAGATAAACCAGAATGAAAACTTAGAGTCTCTGGCTCTGGAGGAGGCTCTCTGCACCATTCCTTCCCACACCTTCTGGACACTGCAGTGTTTCAGGGCTGGGAACACTGGCCTCGACACCGTGCTGGGTTCACAATCTTTTAGCCTTAGTCTAATTTGCTTGTGGGATTTTCCTGGGGCCATAGTCTTCATCTTCAGGTGGGAAACTCAAGTCCATACAGGCATAGAGCCAGCAAGGGAGGCTAGGCTTTGGACTAGGGAGACTGGTCTTGGATCCGAGCTCTGTTCTTTGAAAATTTAAACACGCATGTAACTGTCATTCAGCATTTCAGATGGGAGTAAGCCTGCTGTTTCATTATGCCCACACACCTAAATCAGACTCAGATTTGTACCCACACTCCCACGCTATGTTTCTACTATGCTGAAATCCGTTTTAGAAAATACGCTACCATTCAAGCACCCCCGGGCCCATCTGCTTCTCTAGGGATATTTTCAAAAGCTCAGCACAGTGCATTCCCTCCTGTGGGCCTGATTTTAGCGATGACGCACAGCCTCTGTAGGTGGCTGGCTTATCAGTCTCTGTACTAAGAAGAAAAGTGTCCCAGCCCTGTAGATGACATTACTGTTTCAATGATCATCATTTCCCCACTGACATTTTTTTTTTTTGTTCCCTATGTTGACTTGGGAGTGAGCAAATGCAAATCTGAGTGAAACCGATACAATCCCCTTCATATAGTAAGACTTTGAAACCAGGAGCTCGAGCCATTTAATCTAGGGCATGGCCAAGATCAGGCCTCTAAACTTCCCAGTTTCAGTTGGACATGGTAGTGCATGCCCATAATCCTAGCCCGGAGGGTCACCATGAGTTTAAGAGCAGCTTATGATGACAGGGTTCCTGGGCTCCACAGCAAGAGTCAGTCTCAAAACAAAACAAAACAAGATTCTCCCAGGCTGAAGGAATAATGAGCAATGGCTCATCTGAGGAAGGCCCTACAATGCAGACAGAGCTTTCTGGAACTAGTCTTTCTACCCACTTTCACACCAGGGAAGTGTGGTGAGGTAGTTCATTTGCAAAGTGGGGATGTCTGTTTTGTTTGTTTTGAGACCAGGTCTTAGTACATAGCTCTGGCTAGCCTGGCTCACTCTGTAGACCAGGCTGTCCTCAACCACAGGGATCTGCCTGCCTCTGCCTGCACTGTACCGGGATCAAAGGTATTCTCCACCATGCCTGGCTTAATTGCATAATCTTTAAAAATGCAAATACAGGCAACTAAAGAATGCTAAGAGTGGGAGAAACAGAGCAACCGAATTGGTGATCCACTATGATGTGGTCAGCCCTGAAGTCATATACATACAAGCAACATTACACTGACTGATCAGGTTCTATTTATGTAGTTAGGAATACACCTCCCCCAGCAATTAAAAAAAAAAAAAAAAGTCATAAATTTGAGAGAGAAAATGGGGATATAAGGGAGGGATTAGAAGGAGGAAATGGGGGGGGGAATGATGTGACTGTATTTTAATTTCAAAGAATTATTTAAAAACGGAAATAAACTGCAAAAACCATAGCCGGGTCTCGGTGTCCTCTGGCACTACTTCTCTGTAACTGTTGATGATTTCAGCAAGATCTCCCAAAGTTCTGCACTTCCACTTCTAAACCTGCCTCCTTCCATCAACATCTGCCTTCTGTCCTACCTTGGCTATGAACGTCTTGGGGTCACGGTCAGCCATTATCATTGCCAGCACATGCACCGTAACCTTGGCTTCAAGCATCCCTGGCTACCACCAACTTGTCAGCCTCAGTATCTTCAGGGCCAGCACCCTGATGAGCCCATCAGATTTCCACCACTCCATATACCTCAGGTACTACTTCTCTCCCCACCTGGACGAAAGCCTAGTCTCAATTCCCCTCTTTCCTCATCACTTTCTCCTGGCAAACCCCAGCCCTTATTAAATCCATCTCTCCAGACAACCTGAGTCTGTGTAAACACTGCATGGCTGTCTGGTCTCCATTCCAGGGCTTTCGATCGACCTTTGGGATAAGTCACTGCTGCAGGAGGCTGTCCTGTGAACAGTGGGCTGCTTGGTAGCATCCCTGGCTTTAATTCATCAGGTTCCATCTCCTAATTTATGACCACTAGAGGTTTTAGACACTGCTGAAAGTCCCTACCAAGAACCACTGATTAGTTTTAATGACCTTCCAGCATCAAGCAGGCTCTCAAGATGCCTGACAACCCTCCTCAGTTCAATTATCCTTCCATTCTCCAGGATGCCTCTTCTCCGTTTCCTTTTGTCTCTTTAAACATCCAACCCCTTCCTGTTTCACTGGGGCCAGCTGATGACCTCTACAGAGAAATAGAATCAATTAGACTTTCTTCCAGCTTCCACCACCAAACATCTGTGCCCAGGGCCTTTGAGGACTCTCTTCTCACAATGTTCCAGTTGCCTATTAGTCCCACAAGGACACTTCCTGCAATGCTCCCTCTTCAGGATCAGTCTTCCCCCTGGTTCCCAGGAAGCAAGACATACTGTCACGTCATAAACATAAAATCTAAACAAGAAGAACAAAAAATAACCCCCACCTTTTAAACCCCAAGTTCTCAAGAGCTTCTCTATTCTCTCTTACAGCAAAGCCTCCTTAAAGGAATGACAATACTTGTTTATTTATTCTCTTTGAAACCAACCCACTCCAATTAGGAGTTATTTCCGACCTCTCCATCAGAAAGGCTGTAGTCAAGGTCACCAACCCACTCCACATTGTTAAGTCCAATGAGCGATCATGCGCTCTGCCCGTCAACCCATCTTCTCTGCAGTACCGAACACAGCTGCATTCCCTAGTTTGTGCCACACTAAAAAGAAGATCTTGTCTGGCTTTCCTACTACCTGTCTTGGGGAGGTTCTCTCTTTCGCTGGTTCTTCCTTTCCCCAAATCTCTGTCTCTATTACATCTCAACTCCCATGCTAGGAGTCTCAGATTTTTTTCTTTTATTATATACGGTTGCACAAGGCCATTATTATCTTATATATATACTCGCACGAAGCAAGTATAAGGCATCTCAAACTTAACCACACAGATCTAAGCTCCATCAGTCTCTGTTAATTTAACAATTTCATATTCAGTTGGTTGGTGCCCAAATTTGAGCCTTCACACCTCTCTTTTTCTTACATTTTATATTAACAGATCCTTAGCTGGGTGTTGACAAATGCCTGTAATCCCAAGCACCCAGGAGACTAAGGCAGGAGGACTGCTGCACACCCCAGGCCAGCCTAGGCTACACTGCAAGACCTTGTCTCAAAACCCAAACCAACGGCTATACCAGCAAAAGGGATCAAATACCATCCTGCCCCAGACACCATCATTTTTACCTAGACTATTTTTATTGCTTTATAGCTGCTTTCAAGTCTTCTCTCAGCTTCCAGCCTTGCTTCCTACAGCTTAAACTCAATACAGCGGGCAAAGATTCTTTAAAGAGTAAGCAAGATTGCTGGGGCTGGGGTACATTCTTGTAATCCAGGCATTCATAAGGACAAAGCTAAGAGGATTATGAATCTGAGGCTAACCTGGGCTGTACAGCAAGGCCATCCTAAAAAAAAAAAAACAAAAACCAAAAACCAAATAAACAAATAAATAGAAAAAACAGCATCAACTCTTCCCAAAGCTGGACAGATACGGCTAGGCTTGGTTGCCTGCTTGCTGGATAGGGTCTTTCCTGTTGGAACAGGGATGTAACGCTAACAATCCCAATAGTGCCTGGGATTGCCAAATGAATGACTCCAAGAGTCTTGGATTAAATTCCATTAGCAGCTTCTCACTGCCTGTATCGGGTAAAGTGTAAAAACTCCAGGGCGACAGGGAAGCCCTTTATCATTCGTATGCCTCTAGAGGCATCACACACCATGTTCTCTCGGAGAGCCTGCCTTTCCAAACTGTTGCCTTTGCCTGTAACGATGCCTCTGATCTTGCCCAGCTGAATTCCTATTCAGTTCACTTCTGCACTCCAGGGTACCTTAAGTCTTGCCTGGTTTCCTCAGGAATGCCTTACTCTTTTAAATGTCCAACCAGTTCTTACCTCTATTATTCTGATCAGATTATGGTTAAAACATCTGCATATATGTCTTCCTTGGGAGTCTGTGAACTACTTCAGGGGAGGAATAAACCTTTTGCATTTCCAGTACTTATTATGGTACTCAAGAGGTAGTAGTAGGTTTTCAGTAATTGTTAAATAGATGTGAAGTTAAGTAAGTGAATGTATATACAGCCTGCATATGAAGTAATTATATTAGTGGGATGCAGAATGCCACTTCCCAGGGGTAGGCACAAAACTAATGCTGGACCTTTGACCAACTCTAAGAAATGCAGCTAGAGTAGTTCCTCAAGTCATATTGTGTTGGTGGAAGAGAAAGTTGCTAGTCGGAATTAAAGCCTATCTCACAAGGAAAGAAAACCGGTACTTGTATGGAGGACGCTCAGCCAACAGGTGCTAGCTCCACAGCTACTTTATGCACGCTTCGTTCCTCTATCTTAACCAACAACCTCTCTAAGCATTATCTTCATTTTGAGAGCGCGGAGGCTCAAAGACCGGTCTGTATAAACTCCCACACACAGCAAAAGACAGACATTGACTTTTTCTATGATTCTGGAGGGTCACGGGCAGAAGCCACAGGATCCAAGTTTCCAGAGTCCTGGACCCACTTAGCCCTCACCTGAAGGGGCTCGGAGCCGCTTCCTTCTGAATCTTCTGCTGGGCAGCCTCGTTTTCTAACCTCGGAGCTCCACCAGTGTGGATTGTCTGAGCTGGGGCAACGGCCACAAGCCTGCCAAGGAGAGCTCGGTGAGGGACTGGCTTGACGGTCCTTTGGGGGTTCAAGGGGCACATAGGACTGGGAGGCAGGCGGGCAGGCTCGAGAGGAGGGGCCATGGGTTCGAAAAGGCAACCCTTACCTGGTCATCCCAGGTCCAGCCCAAGACCGCAGGAACCACGACACGGTGTTCCTTACAACCTGCATGACTGAAATTGACTCTCGTCAGCTCCCGTCCGCGGCGCCCGGCCTCGCTGGAGTCAGCACCATGAGCCTCTGTGGGGGAGCACACAGAAGGGAAATCACCCGATTGCTCTCAAATGGTACTTTAAGTATTTTTGTTCAAGTTTAAATGCTCTATGAAATCATCTACATGGGACTCTCCCCCTATCTAATAGTCTAATACGAGAATTCACCTCCCTCTCCCAATTGCAATGGTTCGTTCTAAAAGGTAACCCCGCCCCCTCGCCGGCCCGCGTTGCCTCATGGGAACGTGGGGTTGGCTGAGGGCCCCGCCGGGAGCCGCGGTTCCTTGTGGGAAGGCAGAAAGATGGCGGCGCCCATGGGGCGTACTCTGTTAGGGGTGACCAGAGGCTGGCGGCGTCTCGACAGTCTCTGGGCGGGTAGCTCGCGTTTTCGCGGCCTGTCCCTTGAGGCTGCGCCCTCAAGCAGACGGTCTCCATGGCGCTTGCTGGGCGCTTTGTGTCTGCAGCGGCCACCGCTGATCACCAAGCCGCTCACCCCATTGCAGAAAGAGATGGCGGAACTACTACAGAAGGTAAGGCAGGCGCGGGCTTCGGGGTGCGGTACCAAGTGGGCCTTGATTCCGTGGTGACTCTGGTACTTTGGGTGACTTTGAGCAAATCATTTCGCCTCTCGATCTTTAGTGACATCTGTAAGATGGAAGTTACCTTGATGAGTTGGGTTAGTATATAGCAGGTGTTCAGCCAAGTTTAATTGAATTGACTCGTTTTCGCTTGGGCACTCTGTGTGGATAGTTTCCTTCTTGTACATTCAACACAGTAGGGATCCGGTGGTGAACAGGAATCACTCACTTCCTGTAATTTAGGAGCTGACAGATTACAGGAAAGTCTTTGTGATGTGATGAGTTATAGAAAGAAAGCCTTGGAGGCAGTGGGCACATCCTTAAGTTGCATGTGATAAAGTTGGCTTTGTTTTTACCTCTGGGAACAATTTCTGTGAAGGGCAAGTGAGGAAATATGGGCAAAAACCCAAGTGTAGTTGCTGTCAGGGTGTTGTCTCTGTAGATAGTGATGAAAGAGCTTACCTGTTCCTGGACTCCAAGGGAGTTTTGTCTTGGGAATACTAATGTAAACTCCTTTCGGTGCTTTTTGCTCAATTTATTCATCTTTTTTTTCTCACCTTACAGGTATTCATAGCTCATACTGTGTATCACTGTGCAAAGTGATAGATACGCAGTTGTGGATAAGATAGGCACATAGCTCTGGTTCCCAGAGAGTTTCCTGTATTGGAATTAGGGGTGCAGTCAGTAACCACTCATATGACTAATTACAGACTTTGATAAACAAAACACAAAGTACTAGAAGACTTTTATGAAGAGCCATGTAGGTTTGATTTTCATGAGAAGTGTCCAGGATGGCTTCTGGAGAAAGTAGTATTTAAGTTGAAATCAGAAAGATGAGTAGAAATCTGGGAGAAATAGTGTGAGTTGAGATATTCTAGGAAGAAGGGATGTTGCAATGTCTTCAAGGCAGGAAAGTGCTTGAAGAGATGCTGATCAGAGACCAATAGACCTAGAGCGTGGGAAGGGGTCCACTGTGCCATGCCACTCTAGTCTTGGTCTCTAGTCACATTCTGACATTTTGGCAAATTTCACTCAAGCTTACAGTCCAGTGGCCCTTTTTCTTCTTTACATCTGTACAGTGTTTTGATTATATTTCTGAGTGTATTACGTGATGTGCTCCCAAGCCTGTCAAGGGTGCGGTAGCTTTTTTCTTTCCTTCTCCTCTTCCTTTTTTTTTTTTTTTTTTTTTGGTTTTTTCGAGACAGGGTTTCTCTGTATAGCTTTGCGTCTTTTCCTGGAACTCACTTGGTAGCCCAGGCTGGCCTCGAATTCACAGAGATCCTCCTGCCTCTGCCTCTCGAGTGCTGGGATTAAAGGCGTGTGCCACCACCGCCCGGCTTCCTCTTCCTTTTAAATTCTCCAGGTGGAGACAGAGAGAAGCCTGTATTCAGACCACGAGCTTCGTGCTCTGGATGAAGCTAAGCGACTGGCAAAGAAGAAATCTGACCTTTACGATGATGACCAAGATGAGCAGGGCATTACACTTGCACAAGACTTAGAAGATATGTGGGAGCAGGCGTTCCTCCAGTTCAAACCTGGAGCTCGAGTAACAGGTGTGTGACCTCCTAGGCCAGCCACGAGGAAGGGAAAGTGGGCTATTCCAATTTCCAAACGAAGGACAATTGCCTCACTCCTGCTTTGTATTTCAATAACACTTAAACAGTTTTCAGGAAAATAACATTTACCCCCTATTCCTTATATCCCCCAACACAATTTTTAAAAGACTTAAGCTATTTTCAGGGGGAGTAAATGTCTCTCTCTTTCTGTTAAAGCTTGCAGTTACTGTTTGAGCTTTACCTCTAAATTGTCCTTGCTTCAAGGATGATGACTAGAGAACAGAGAGAGTAGGAGTTAGTTAAATCTCAGCAATAGTGTTAAATCCAATGGGGCAGGGTTTTTGTTTTTGTTTTTGTTTTTTTGTTTTTTCCTTTAACTGTGTGTGTGTGTGTTTCTGAGGACTGAACCCAGAACCTCATGCTTACAAGGGAAGTGCACTGCCTCTAAGCTGTCTTCCAGTTCTTATGTTTGAATTGTTACAGGCATTGCTTCTTTTCCAAAGGCTTCAAGTGTACTGTGCTCTTGAGAGAAATTCAGCTCTGGTTCTAATTCTCACCTTTCAGTTTAAGTTAGGGTTATGCTTTGGCTATAAGTTCTTAGAGGACAGAGCTTGAGGTTATTCCCAAAGGAAGGCTCTAAAACTTGAAATCCTCGGTTTTGGTAGATCACAGTCTTTTTGATTTTTGATTTTTCTCTCTCTTCTGATCCTCCCTTTTGTAGAAGCTGATAAAAAGAATGACCGAACCTCTTTGCATCGTAAGCTAGACAGGAACCTGGTCCTCTTAGTCAGAGAGAAGCTTGGGGACCAGGATTTTTGGATGCTCCCTCAAGTAGAGTGGCAGCCTGGGGAGACCCTTCGAGGGACAGCTGAGCGAATCCTGGCCACCCTCTCAGGTAACTTCTTTAACTTCTGAACCCTCCAGATTCGTTCCAGGTTGACTGAGTTTGGGCATAAGGCTAGAGAGTTTAATGGACACGGATGAATAAAATTCCCAGCACTTCGGAAGCAGAGGTGTGTGTGTGTGTGTGGTCTCTGTGAGTTCAAGGACAGCTAGAGCTACATAGTGAGACCCTATCTGACCCCCTCATCCCCCACAAAAAGACAACCCCAAAACCAAACAAACAAAATTCTGGCAAGGATTTCCCTTAGAACCAGTGAGTGCTTTATCTTAATGCATCGAGATTTTAGTGCATTAAACACAATTTTCAGCCCTCCTTCCCTTCCCCTTCCTTCTTCTCTCCTCCTCTTTCCCTCTTCTCTTTCTTTTTTTGGTAGCCCAGGCTGGCCTTGAACTTGCTTTAGATGGACTTGAGGATGACCTTGAACTTGTAACTCTTGTCTTCACCTCCTGAGTGCTGAGATTATATGTTTGAGCCACAACACTCAATCCTTAGTTGGCAAGTTCATTCCTGTGCTGGGAGATGGATTTCTAGTTCATTGCCTTAACCACTTAGCTATGATTATATTAATCAGAATTCTTTTTTTTCTTTTTTATTTATTCTTTGTGTCTTTCATATTATGTACCTCTATCCCATTCATTTCCTTGTCCCTTTGTATCGACCCTCTGCCCTTGCAACCTCCCTACCCTAAATAAAATAAAATTAAATTTAAGAGAAAAAAGGAAAAAAAAGAGAAGGTAAAATCAGTCTCGTCCTGGAAGCTGCAGTGTGACACAGTGAGTCATGCAGTAAACCCTTTTATCCATATATCTTTACTTGCTAGTGTTCATTACAGAGAGTCATTGGTCTGCTTTGAGGCTACAGTAACGATGCTGGACCCTCACTGGAACTCCTTTTGGTTATCCTGCTGTTGCCTTGTGTGTGGAGATTCTGCCACTTTGAGTCTGCAGGTCCAATCCCTTCACCTGCTCTAGCGGATCACAGATGGGGTGGATGCTGTGGTGGGCCAACTCATAACTCTGGTTCTGGGTAGTTGCAGGATTGGTCAGCCCGCCAGCTCTCCTTTATCCTCACCACCAGGGTGAGTTCGCCTGCATTGCCCTGGCGAAATCACCCCTTGCAGTGATGTGCAAGGGCCAGGGCAAGTTCTACTTTCCTGTCTCCAGGGTCAGCTCTCCCACATCTACACCTTCAGGACCAGCTCCACTGTGTTGCCCAGTGGAGGTGTAGGGGCCACTCTAGTGCTGCAGCTGATGAGAGGTAGGGCTAGTTCTTCAGTTCTTATGACCTCAGGGCCAGCTCTCCCACCTGCCTCAGGCATTTTGGGGGGTGTGTATCTCTCTCCTGCCCATGCTGCCCGGTGACAGGTAAGTATGGTGACAGCTCTTCCATGCTCACAATATTGGGACTGGCTTGCCCATACCTCTGCCAGTGGGGCTGGTACTATTGTGCTGCCCACGAGAGGGGCAGGGCCTGCTCTCCTGAATATTGGAGCTGGCAGTGGGCAGGGGCAGCTCTCCCACCTGTCTATGCGTTAATGGGGGAAGGGGCATTTCTCCTCCACCCGTGCCGTTACATGACAGATGAGTAATGGGTACAGCTCTCCCATGCTCACAACTTCAGGGCTGGCTCACCTATACCTCCGCCAACGTGATTAGCTCTATTGTGCTGCCCAGGCCAAGTAATCAGAATTTTTACACTCAGGAAATACAAGTACTAGAGATTGAGACTATGGCCTTGTAATTGGTAGGTGAGCACTCTACCACTGACTTGTATTCCCAACACTGCTTCTTGGTAGCATGGTTTATCCACTGGTTCAGCTAGAAACCTCAGCATTACTCTTGACCTCATTCTGATGTATGTATATTTGTGTCTTACTTGGTCTGTTCCAAATCATCCTGTCTTTATTTTCACAGTTTTAGCTCTGATATCCTTCACTTCTCACTAGACTATGGTACTGTTAATGTTTGGGGCTAGCTAATTCTTTGTGAGAGGCTCTTTTGTGTATTGTAAGGTGTTTAGCATCTTTGGCCTCTACTCACTAGTTGCCAGTAGCAATATTTCATTCCCACTCCCAACCCTACCCCCAGTGACAAGCAAAAAAAATGTCTCTACACAGTGCCAGATACTACCCAGAGAGCAAAATTAGCATGGTTGAGAAACACTATACTGGGAATGCCAAAAAAGTCCCTCCTCACTTGTTTCATGTTCTCCAGTGCTACTGACATGTGGTTTCCGAATAAAATCCCTTGTCACTTCTTTGCACAGAATTCTCAAGTGTTTTCCATAAATATGTGAGTACCCACACATAGCCTCCAAATTCTTCTTATTCCGGTCCTAATCTCTGCAGCTCTTAGTGAGTTTTCTATAATCCAAGTTCTAACCCAGTAGAGCCTTTGTGTTTCTCCAGTTAGTGGATTTTCATGCATCTGTCCTGTGGGGGCATGTACTCTGCTGTCTGCAGGTCAAGAGCTCCTCAGGCTCTCGCTTGTGCAAGCAGTTTATGCAGCAAACACTTTCTGTGCCTGCCGTTTTCCAGGCCTGCTTGGCACTGGGTCGCAGTGATGAATTGGGCACTCTGCCTGCTCCATGGCTGCTTATGTTGAAGTGGAGAATATGTTCTTTCTCTCATGCCATTGCACCATATGGTTTATTTACACATTTTGTTCTAGCTAGAATTGGGAGTTCCCTGAAGGTCAGGGCAGACTATTCCTCTTCGTGAGTTCTCAGCAATACCTGGCAGTGGTGGACACTTGTTGGTGTTGGATTAAGTGGATTTGGTAATAGTGTAGGCACCTAGCCACTTGACTGGCTCTGCCACCAGCATAGGTGCTCCTAGAAGATGTCAGAGATTTGTATGCCCTTGGTCCTTTCTCACTAGGGGCTGGTTAGCCAGCGAGAGAGGCCGCAAGCTACAGTGGGATGTGGGGGCTCTGCTTCTGTCAGTCTTCCAGCCGTCACATAGGAATTGACAGTTGTGTCTTGTGCCAAGGTCTTCGGGTACACATTCTCAGGGTCCCTCACAGGAGTGTGCATGACCAATGCTTGCTCAGCTCTCCCTTCCCTGTGCCTTGTGGAAAGGGGTTCTTCCTTGGCACCGTGCGTTCTTTTAACATTCCTATTGAATAAATGGTTAAGGAAATAAAAAAGGGTATCAATAGGTATATTTATATTTAATACATTTTAAATAAAATATATATTGATGGCAAATAAATTTATGACAGTAAAGTAGCAAATTTAAAAATAGAATAGCAAAGAAAGTTTACACAATACTTATCTAAGAAAAGTGAAAATACATTCCTTTCCCACTGGCTCCACACTTTTGCAAGATGGAATTTCTAGAGGTGGAATCGCCAGGTCAAAGTTGTGCACACGGGAGGACCTGAGGAATAGTGCACATGGGAGGACTTGGGAAATATCCCTGCTTGGCTCCAGTGTGAGATGATGGCATCTTTTGGAACTCTTTGGTGATGCCTGCTTACCTCACCAGCATATGAAATAGACCTGATTTTAGTTTGTAGCTGTGCAGTTAGTAGAAATAATCTCTCTTGAATTAGTATTTACCTCTTTGCTATTGAGACTGACCATCTTTTTCATATGCTCAGTGTACTGGCTGGTCTTATATGTCAACTTGACACAGCTAGAGTCATCAGAGAGAAAGGAGCCTCAGTTGAGGATATGCCTCCATGAGATCCAGTTATAGGGCATTTTCTCAATTAGTGATTAATGTGGGAAAGCCCAGCCCATGGTGGGTGGTGCTATCTCTGGGCTGGTGGTCCTGGATTCTATAAGAAAGCAGACTGAGCAAGCCAGGGGAAGCAAGCCAGTAAGCAGTTCCCCTCTGTGACCTCTGCATCAGCTTCTGCCTCCAGGTTCCTGTCCTGTTTGAGTTCCTGCCTTGGCTTCCTCCAATGAAGGAAGATGATCAGGAAGTATAAGCCAAATAAATCCTTTTCTCCCCAAATGGCTTTTTGGTCATGGTGTTTCATAGGAGCAATAGAAACCCTAGCTAAGACACTCAGTGTATTTCTCAATTCTGTGAGCTGTCTGCTCAGATTCCTCATTCTTGTTTGTAGTAAAATGTTTTTATTTTTTGACTTGATAATATTTTAATCTGTGTTTTCCAGATTATAGAAAAATAATATGCTTTATTCAGTTAAGTTTGGAGAGTTGAGGAAAGTATAAAGAAATATACCAATATAATCCCACCTCTCCCAGATACCCACTCAGACACTTAGTATAGCATGTGCATGCACATTATATGTAAATTCATCTGGTGCTAGTAATGTTTTGCTAAGCTTGAGGACACTAATTTATGCATATGTTTAATGATTATCAGTATCTAAGTGTGATATGAGAAGTATTTTTTCCTTCTCAGAGGTAATGCTTGCTGATAGTTTTTTTCCCTTGCATTCTTTTAGAAATTTTCTGTACATATTCAAGAACATGACTATTTTTCATTAAAGATTTTAAATTACTTGTGTGTGTGTGTGTGTGTGTGTGTGTGTGTGTGTGTGGTCTGCACATGCTATGCATGGCATGAGTGTGAGAAAACAACTTGCAAGGTTGGTTCTGTCCACTCTGTGGGTCTCATTGATCTTACTCAAGTCATCAGACTTGGTGGCAAATACCTGTCCCCACTGAGCCATCTCCCATGTCCTGTATTCCGTTTCTCCGCAGTGCTGAAGATGGGAGGCGAGTGCCACAATGCTTGGCTCCCGAGTGCTTCTTGGTACTTAAGATATTAGTCCTTTTGAATGTGCTGTCTGCTGTTCTTTGAGACAGGATCTCGTGTAGTCTGGACTGGCCTCGAACCCACTGCGTAGCTGAAGACGACCTGGAACTGCTGATTCTCTTGCCTCGCCCTCCCAGGAGCTGGTTGCTTCAGGAATATTGGGAACATCAGTGTCTCTAATACACCCCGCTCAAGTTTATAATTTTGTCCTTGCAGGTTTTTTTTTTCTTTGTGTGTTTTATTTTTTTCTCTGAAAGATTTGAGTTGTATGTGGGCAAATATAAATTTTTTATAATTGATTTGTTTTGAAGACTGGCCCCTTTTGATATGTAAAATACCAATATTGCTTTTTTAAGTGAAGAAATTTGAAAATTCATCTTAATTCAAAAAATACAAATTGTTCATGAAAGCATCATCCAAAGTGAACAAATCTTTTATGAAGATGTGAAGTTTCTGTTAAGTCTTGGGGTCACAGTATCAGTTGTGGTGTGAGTACTGAGGTTGGTTTCCAGCTCTGTTGCTTCTGTTTAGCTAGCTGTTCTTCAGGTGCCGTTTAGTCATTCCATTTTGTTGTCTTTGAAATGCTAGATTCGGGTTGAGGAGCAAGATCACCACTTCGTGGCCTGGGCTACATAGAGGGGTCTAAGCTATCTAAGCATCTTGAAGAAAAGCAAGACTTTACTTCAGGAGCTCCCTCATTCCCACTCCCCTAAAGGTCAAATTGGAGACCCCTGGAGGTGATGAGCTTGGCTCTGCAGGTCCCAAGTTTCTCAGTCCAGTTTCAGCAGTTGGTGACAGGGCTGAGTGTAGAAGCCAGCTGCTATGACTCCTAGATCATGTTAACTGCACTGTGGACTTCTGGGCCTGTAGAGGCGGCCTGGTACCTGGGCTAGAAAGCATTGGGCTCAAGGGCGAGAAGCCTCCTTTCAGGACCGCCACACTGATGGGGACTCACCTTTAACTCTGTTTGAAGTGGCTTTTCTGAGCCTCCTGTGATTTGTGTGAAGAAGCAGATGGCTGTACCCTAATCTTTCTATTCTTTCTTTTCTCTTCAGAAAACAACATGGAAGCCAAGTTCTTGGGGAATGCACCTTGTGGCCACTACAAGTTCAAACTCCCCAAGGCAATTCGGACAGAGAGTGACATTGGGGCCAAAATCTTCTTCTTCAAAGCTCAGCTACTCACAGGAGACTTCCCACAGGCTAGGAAGAAGGCCCGCCATGTGTGGGCCAGTAAGGAAGAGCTGGGCGACTACCTACAGCCCAGGTACCTGGCTCAGGTCAGGAAGTTTCTTCTGGACTCCTGATGGATGCAGCTGCTTGTGGATGATACGCACATAGGTCAAGTGCTAGGACCTCAGGAACAGTGCGGATGCTCATTTACAGGGACAGTCAAGCACCAAACTAAATTCTGAGAATTAAACGTGTTTGTCATTGTGTTGGATTTTGATTTGTCCTTGGGGGACAATTGGCTTTGCTATATAGCAAGTTAAAGCATTATGTTATAGTGACTTAACAGATCTATGGGGCCTGGAAGAAAGAACAGAGGACATGAATCGACCTAAATTCCCAAGTTCTGAGAAAGTTTCTGGGCTCATGAAAAGCCTAGTTGTGAAGCTTCTTAGCTGCTTTCCATTTTACTTTTCCCTTTCCGTTAGATAGGAAGGACATATCTCCTTTCTCTCTCCCTCCGTTTTAGAAGTTTTATATTTAGATGGGGATTAATCACTTCTTAACTGTTTAGCACTGGTCATTTGAAATAAAGTCTGACTTCTCTCCAACCTACCTGTGGAAGAATCATGACCAGGTCATGATGTGCATCAGAGTTGGAGCTGGTGGTACCCAGGAAGAATGCTATCTTCTTGCCTCTGGGGTTGGGGCCCTGACTGATGAGTATGGTGTTTGGGTCATCACTCATCCCCAGAAGCTGGCATACAAATAAAGCACAAATAAACACTTGCCACAGAGCACAGAGTGCAGGCGACTCAGATGCAGTGTCTGCTCAGAATGGTCAGACAGTCACAGACCCATCACTCTTCCTGGTTTCCTCACACACAGACTTCTGGGTAAACTGCCCGCCCTTCGATGTGAGCTTGTGAAGTGTGGTCTGTTTCCACACTAGATGGTGCCTGCTGTTCTTGCATAGAGTTGGGGAGTTTGCTTTTTCTGATCACTATTGGGCCCCTAATCCTGTTGCCTTTCCTTGCCCTTGGCTGCCTGATGGCTTCTCTGATAACTGATGTCCCCTGGGGGAGGCTGGCTCATCAGGAGCAGCTCGTGGTGCCTTAGAATGGACAGAGCCATAGGGTGCACTTTGTGGATTTAGGAGTGTGTGTCAGGTCTGTGAACTGCTTGGCCTGCTGTCTAACCCAGAAGGCTGAGCCACGGGTTATTTTCATGTACATTCATAAGAGCCTGTTATATTGTTTGTGTATTTGCTTTTATTTATTGTGGTGCCAGGGATCCAGTCTAGGGCTTTGTGTATGTTAGGCAAGCACTCCAGACTGCCACATGCTCGGCCTACAGCCATGCCTTTAGTGGTAAATAGCATGTATGTAATCAGAAAGCTGAGAAATGGCGTCAGAATAAGCTGGCATTCTGCAGTTCTGTGAGATAGGCCCCAGAACATCAATATTTTGAGAAAACTAGGGACAAAATTGAGTACTTTAAGGAAAAGCTGAAGATTTTGGACATGCCTTCCTTTATAGCAAATAGACTGGTTTAGCAACAGGAATCCCTAGTAGCCTTTTTAGGGGTTCAGCTATCTCAGAAAAAAAGCAGAAAGGACAGGGCTCTGAGGGTACCCCAACCTGCTTGTTTTTAAAGAATTGATGAAGATGGTCCCATCCTGGACTATCTTAATTTTGCTGGAACTGGTCTCTCTGGATTTGTGTTTCGAAGGGCCTACCTTTGTGGGGGGGGGGTGGAGCGTGCCCAGGATTCCAGGCTTTCAGGGATTAGCAAGGTGGAGGAGTTTGGGCTTTATTCTGCCTTTACTGCTCTGGCCACAGAATTACAGAGGTTTTGGGTAGTCTTCTCCAAAGCATTTTTATTTTTGGAGTGTGATTTTTGCAGATTGCAAAGCTAATCGGCATGGTGGTAGAAATGATTGAATGCTACCTTGAGCCTTCCATTGGTTGCCAAAATTAGTTTATTGTGTATCTGTCTTAGGGTTACTATTGCTATGATGAAACACCATGACCAAAAGCAAGTTGGGAGGGGGGAGGATTTATTTAGTTTACACTTCTGCATTACTGTTCATCATCAAAGGAAGTCAGGACAGGAACTCAAACAGGGCTGGAACCCATAGGCAGGAGCTAAGGCCATGGAGGGGTGCTGCTTACTGGCTTGCTCCCAGGGCTTGCTCAGCCTCCTTTCTTACAGCACCCAGACCAGCAGCCCAGGGATGGCACCACCCACCATGGGCTGGGCCCTCCCCCATTGATCACTAATCGAGAAACTGCCTTACAGACTTGCCCAGAGCCTGGTCTTATGGAGGCATTTTCTCAGTTGAGGTTCCCTCCTCTCACATGGCTTTAGTTTGTGTCAAGGTGACACAAAACTACCCAGCATAGTAACCTGGGGAAGAAGGCCAGGGCATGCTTAGAAGTGATGGTTCTATTTCAGGGGCTGAGTGACTTCAAAGTAGACCGTGAGAAAAGGAGAAAGTTGCTGTGTGTGACGGTGAGGAATTCAAGTATCAGGAGTGGTTGTGTAATCAGGAAAGGGTGGGCTGCCTGTGTGCACGTGTGTGTGTGTGTGTGTGTGTGTGTGTGTGTGTGTGTGTGTGTGTGTGTGTGTGAGATGGTGAGGGAGTTCAAGTATCAGGAGTGGTTGTGTAATCAGGAAAGGGTGGGCTGCCTTCCTTCACACTCACCTCCTGTTGGGCCACTTCTGACCTAGTGTGTGCTGCTACAGGTTAACTCTGCAGTAGGCCTGGTCAGCCTGTGCTTGCTTGAATCTAACCGGACTTCAGAAAGCGTGGCAGTGAATCAGCTCTGTAGGACGTCAGGCTTGGAAACAGCAGGCTTTGCATTTTTGACGTTTTGGCAACTGTTACCATGGACATAGTGAAGGAACTCCTGAGAACTGGGAGCACAATGAGGCTCCTCACCCACGAGGTACATTTTTATTTAAACCAGCCAAGCCGGCAGGCATCTTTACCCGTTTTATCATCGAGGAAGTAGACTTGAAGTAGTTACCTTACTCAGGATTTTTTGCTAGATGTTAGGGGCTGGTACTGAAGCTTGTGGCGATATATTGTGTATCCTAATAAAATTTGCCTGAAGATCAGAGAAGCAGAGCAAGCCACAGCCACCACCTCTTACCTCATCAACTAACTCCTCAGCCTGAAAGCTTCAGCCAAAAGGGCTTCAGTTGAAAGAAAAAGCCTTTAGTTCTGTCTCCTCATGCCTTACATACCTTTCTCTGCCCAGCATTAAAGGCGTGTGTGCTTCCCAAGTACTGGGATTAAAGGTGTGTGCCACCACTGTCTGGCTCTGTTTTACTAGTTTGAATCAATCTCATGTAGTTCACGATGGTTTTAAACTCACAGAGATCCAGGTGGATCTCTGCCTGCTGAGTACTAGGATTAAAGGTGTGTGCCTCCACTGCCTGGCCTCTGTTTAATCTAGTGGCTTGTTCTGTTCTCTGATCTTCAGCCAAAGTTTATTAGGGTACACAATATATCACCACAGAAGCTCAGCTGTGCAAATAGTTCTTAATCTGCCATAACTATCTTGCCTGTAAAACCAAGATGATGTTGCTTCTCACCCAGGTGATGTGATAATTTATTGAAAGCTCTTTAGCGCTATGCATGACTTGACATAAACACTCAGAATGTCCCTCCCTCCCCAGGCTCCCAAATGCTCCTGAAATCAGCTGTGTGGTCCATATCTCTTAGAACTCCTCTCACCTTTCCTAGGGTGTGTATTGTGATAGCCAAGCATTTCTGACCTGTTTGGAAAGGGACTTGGGTAATTTTTACATTACTGGGCTCCACTCAAAACAGGAGTATGGTGGATCAGCCCTATAATTACATCTGGCTGTTAGAATATGTTAGCCTTGCCCCACCCTGGTCTGGGGAATCCAGAGCTACCCTTAGACCCAGGCTTATGAGGGCACTAAAAGCAGAGCAGACCTGGCAACCCATTCTATTATCCTATGAAGGGGAAACATGCCAGCTGAAAGGTCAGGAACCCAATTATTAAGCATTCCCAGATAGCTGAGCTCCAGGCATACAAGGTGAGATAAAATCCATTAGCCTGAAATCTCAGGTTAGTCACAACCCCCACCCTTCTTAGAGGCATGGGTGGTGGCCAGTCACTTTCACCTGCCTGGGGACTTCAGTGCATGAAATGGGGTGAGGGAGGAAATGCTCATCTCTGCTTCCAGTGGGAGCATCCATTGTGGGTGCTGCACAGGGCTCATTCTGGACATCATCCGTGGCTGCCTCAGTTAAGGGGTTGGACTGGTTGCTCCCCAGGAGGCTGAGAGGGCGTAACTAGTTCAGATAGAGAAATAGATGCCTGTATGCATGTATGCACACTTAGCTGCCCCACTCTGAAAAGCTATCGACAAGTATGTTTGAAGGCTTCCGCAGCATAGACAGACATACACCGCTGGTCACTGAAACTGGATCCTCTGCTTCAGTCCCTGAAGGAGGGGGCTGATTTGGGGGAGGGAGAGTGTCCTAGGGTTTCGGTTGCTTTGAAGAGACACCATGACTATGGTAACTCTTACAAAGGAAAGCTGGCTTACAGTGCATAGTGGGATGCAGGGTGGCCCACAGGCAGACAAGGTACTAGAGAGGGAGCTGAGAGGTCTACATCCAGGTCAGCAGGCAGCAGGAGGAGACAGTGAGACACAGGGCCTGACTTGAGCATCTGAGACCTCAAAGCCCATCCCCCACTGACACACTTCCTCCAACAAGGCCACACCTCCTAATAGTACCACTCCCTACGAGCCTATGGGGGCCATTTTCATCCAAACCACCAGGAGAGCCTGCCCCTTAAGCTCTCCTTTGGCCCAGTAAGGGGAAAACCACCCTAATGTAGTCAGAAGAGGACTTGGACTAGTGGCCCTTGGGGGTAATGGATGACAGGCAGAATGAACACGCTGGTTGTAAGGGCTTGGGAAAACACTTCCGATGATGAAGCCCGGGGTAGATGAGTGGAAAACACCTGTGACTGAGAAGCTGCGTGGAGAATAGCCCCCAGTGTCTTCACTGGGGGGTGGAATCGTGCATGTAAGTACCATAGGCGACACACGGTGGTGGATGTGCTGTGCACTTCTTCCTGAGGGCCGAGGCTGTCCCTGGAGACCTTCACCATACCTGGCCTTTGAACAGCTTCTTGCTGAGTAGAGCCCTTGGTGTCCTGAGTTCTGGGCAGGGGGCAACAGGAAGCTGGCATGCTATCAGTCAGGACAGATTCTGGGTTCTTGTGGTCATCTCTGAGCATGTCACAGATGGATGCTGTATCCTCCAGAAGGAGAGAGGACCCAGACCCTTACGTATTGAGGCTACTTCACGTAGCTCAGGCTAATTCTGCTTGTCTGCATCACCTGCTTCACTCATGTCAGCCCTGTGTGGCAAGTTTTATTCTTGCAGTTTGTGGATCAGTAGATGCATTTAGGGAGGCAAAGAGACTTTGTGAAGGTTTCCCAGGCAACATATGGGAGGCAGCATTTGAACCCAGAGCTATGTGATTCTTAAGCCACCCACATACCCTGCTGCCTGGATATGCCCTGTTAAATCAGAATTCTTAAAACACTAACCAAGGACCAACCCAGTACAGGTTGGTGGGATCCTGGATAGGCTGAGAGTCTGAGAATTTGGAGCGGAGAACTGTGAGGCTTAAGGGACTAAGATTCTCAAACCTAGAGAAGAGAATGATAAGAGTCATGGTCTTCTAGTGTCTATGACACAGGAGACCAGCTCTTCATCTGAATGAGTAAGCTTAAGACACAGCAGTAGGGATGCTCAGAAGGAACACATGGGGAATTCCTTCACACATGACAGTGAGTTCTTGAAACATTCCTGTGATCCTTCAATAAATATTTGCAGAGGAGATGGTTTCGCTGCCAAATGCTGAGGATAAAATGGTGGTTAAAATAGTGTCTAACATCCTTGAGATGGTTCAGTTCTGAGGGGCAGGAAACAGACCCATCAACAAGCAAAAGGGAGTGTGTGCCTGGCTGCCACCCGCATCTGGCTCAAGGCAGACCTCCTAGTGAGGGCTAAGTGGAGATCATGAGAGCTCATGAATAAGGAGGAGGGAGCCGGGAGAAGACAGATAAGAAATGAACACAAAGCCATCTGCGGATACTGGGACAGAGTTCTGTGGGGTGTGAGGGCAGCAGGTGGGCAACCCATCTTTGTGTTTTTGATTCTTACACATAGCTCAAGAACAACTGTCTGAAGGCAAAGGGATACATACGTGTCTTGATCTCCTCATGTAGAATCACATCTGACATGTTGATTGGAATCTAAGGCACAATGTATGTTTGGTCAAACTTAACTGTGGAAATACATCTTAAGTGTCATGTAAGTCCAACATGGCCAGTATGTCCTCAGATGATCGGACCAATCATGCTTTATCTGATCGAGCCCAAGTTTAACCAACTGGTTTCTGTTGGGGGGTCTGTGATATATAGAATAGTAGGATCCCTGTATCTGTCAGTCAGGGATAACTGACTAGAGTTCTGTGTCTCTATGCCTAGAGAGAATGGAATTCTGGCTCTCCTTGCTTTCTTTCCCTTCTCTCTCTCTCTCTCTCTCTCTCTCTCTCTCTCTCTCTCTCTCTCTCTCTCTCTCTCTCTCTCCCTCCCTCCCTCCCTCCCTCTCTCCCTCCCTCCCTTCCCCCTCCCTCCCTTCTTGTCTTTCTTTCTTTTTCTTTTCCTTTTTGGTGTCTCGAGACAGGGTTTCTTTGTGTAGCCCTGGCTGTTCTGGAACTTGTCGTGTAGACTAGGCTGGCCTCGAACTCGCAGAGATCCACCTGCCTCTGCCTCCCGAGTGTTGAGATTAAAGGCGTGCGCCACCACTCTCCCTGCTTGGCTACACTGTGACATCAGTGAGAGCATCAAGAAGAATCAGACCCACTCTGGGTATTATGAGGTACTCTTGACGGACCTGTCTCACCTGCCACAGGCTCATTCCAGAGCAGGGGCAGGAGCCCTTGAAAGGCAGAGGTGCTTACAGCATTATTTGTCTCCCCTTCAAAGGTCCCAGGCTAATAGTTGGAATTCATAAAAGCCAACTGTGAGAATTGTGTGACTTCAGATTCTGTAGTATTTCTGGGTCCCCAGTGTTTTTATAGCTCCCAGTGCATACTTCAACTAATTATCAAGCAGTGACTTTTGTGGACTTTTTTGTTTGTTTTCGTGTTGTATTTGAACCCAGGGCCTCACACATGGTAGGCAAGTGCTCTTCCACTGGGTTATACCCTGCTGGAAGCTTATGCTTTAACCCACATACTGCAAAGGAATCTTGGTCTCAAAGGTGACAAAATAGCCCATCTCTCTCTGTGGGGAAGTTCTTCAGCCACCAGTGGGGCTGACACAAGTAACCAAGTTGGGTCATTTTGGCTCTGGCTGATAAGCTTGGGATTTTGAATGTGATTGGATGTCACTTGGTATTTAGGTGGATTCTTCAAAGAGATCTAAAAATTACCCAGGCCATGGATGCAGCCATAAGAATTCAGCGTCTTCAGGTGGCAACACTGAAGATGACACTCATTTGGATGATGTGAAGACAAATTTTGTTTCTTGCAGCCATACTTCTTGTACAAGCTTTTCAGCCATCACCATCGTAGCCATCTTGTGTGCCTCAGTGGGCAAAACCAGCTTAGCATGGATGCCTGTCAAAGAAGACCCACGGCTGCTTTTCTACCACATGCTGCACAGAGAACAGTTCTGTACACTTCTGCTCTTCCATCCTACTTTTCTCTAAAATCTCTCATGTGAATGCTCTTCCTCTCCCTCCCTCCCTCCCTCCCTCCCTCCCTCCCTCCCTCCCTCCCTCCCTCCCTCCCTCCCTCTCTGTCTCTCTCTGTCTCTCTCTCTGTCTCTCTCTGCTCTCTCTGTCTCTCTCTCTGTCTCTGTCTGTCTGTCTGTCTCTCTCTCTCCCCCGCCCCCTGGAACATCACGTCATATGCCTTTGATCATTCACATCACATTCTCCTCCTTGGACATTCACAGCACACACAAACATGCACACCAAAAGCTATCAATATTCTTGCCACACATACCCATACCCTTGGATGTTCACATCACACCCAAACCTGAGGATGCTTCTGCTACCACACACGATACAAACCTCTGAGATTGATCTGATACATCTGTCCCTCTGATACATTTAGACTCACATACTACATTCACGTGCATACATCGCTTCACGCATACCTTGAAATTGCTTCGATGGTACGTGTGAGCATTCTTGAGCATTCACATCACACATACGCTCATGAATATTCACCTCACACATCTCAGGTCCTTTGCCTGTTGCTCTCAGATGCCGTGTGTGTGTGTGTGTGTGTGTGTGTGTGTGTGTGTGTGTGTGTGTGTGTTTGGGAGAATGTGTGTGATAACCCCGGTAAATACCTTTCTCAAGCTTTCTTGCTGACTGGATTCTCACTGGATTTAGCCAGTAAGATGTAATGGCAAGCGGTTAAAGGGATGAGAAGCCAAGTGTTCTTTCCTCTCTGTGCTTACACTGCCTGCTCAGCATCACTGTGGTCTCAGGTTCAGTGGGCAGCCTTCTTTGGGGTTCACGTTCCTGCAGGATGACACATTCCTGGTAGCATCACTCTCTTCCACTGTCCCCAGACCTAGGGATGGTGGGGGTGGCTTTACTCTTGCTACTCTCTGAACTGCCTCTCCACACCCTGTTTTGTTTTTCAGCCCTCCTGACAGCTTTGTCTACTTTGAAAACTCTTTTGAACTGCATGACATGGGCTGTGTTTTCCTAACTACATCCTGATGGATGTTGAGCCAACACCATGATCATGATGGATTTCATTGTGACACTTATACATGCATGTAATGTGTTTTGATCATATTACTACCTCCTTATCCTCCTCTTCTTTCCTAGTTATCTCTCTTCAACTTTTGGGGGCATCTCAATTTTTTTTCCTCTGGAGTCCATATATGAAAGAACACATGTGATACTTATTTTTTGAGTCTGGCTTATTGTACTTAACATCCATTTTCCCATAAATGACATGATTTTGTTCTTTGTGGCTGAATAGCACTCCATTACATATACATATGACACTTTCTATGTTCATATGTGAATGGGCACCTAGGCTGATCCCACATTTTGGCTATTGTGAATAGTTGATGATCAACATGGACACTCAGGTGTCTCTGACATATGCTAATTTTGATTTCTTTGCAGAATATAATCAGGAGCAACACTCACAGGAGAACATTCTCAGCCCTAGCCCACAGCCTTTCCTCCAGCTGTGGTCAGATCTTTGTTGAATTGAACCCTGTCTGGTTCATACTATTCAATAGTTGCTGAGTGAATGTGTCCAGTGCACACCCCCTCCCACCCCCGCACTGGTCCAGTGTTTTTCTGGGATACAGGGACCTCTTCTGCTTTCTTTAGGTACAAGGAACAGTACCAAGCCTCATGGCAGTCCCTATCTTCTTGGGTAGAGTCCGTTTGGAGAATGAACAACGCCTTTGTGGAAACTGAGAGCACATTGCATAGGACCAGGTTTTTGCATCAGTTGACTGGATGTGGCTTCAGAAGCAAGTGGCTCGTCACTACTCGACTCCCCAGGAAAGAATGGGGTCATCTTTCTCTCTCCCTAAAGATTTATTGTGTGAGAACTGGTCATTGAATCCAAATCTAAATTCACAGCTCTAACGTGTCCTTGGGCAAACCACAGTTTGCTTTTTGGCTTTCTTGTTCTCAAAATTATGAGGTATTGTTGCCAGTCATTTATTACTGTTTTCAAAATGCCAAGGGAACTGTTTAATCTTGAACAAGTTTTATGCCAGCATGTGGGCCTCATTTTCTTCATTGGCAGTGTAAGGAAGTTGGATTCAGAGCCTGGTCAGGGCAGCTGTTGGTTCCTGAGCATCAGGGATCTGGTGGGTCTCTGCAGTACAAGTCATATCCACAGGGAGGTGCCACACACAAATGCATGTATCACACGCGTACTCCTGGCCAAAAGCTGGGCTGTGGGTCAGAAAGCTCACTGGTTTCTCTCTTTTCTGATGCTTTCTAGCACGTTATTACCGCCAGGTGGCCATCTGCCTATTACCAACCGAGTCAAGACACCGATGGCCACTGCAAACACGCAACTCTATTGCAAGGAAAAAGTCACCAACCAAATCGTTAATGCATTAGCTTAATGCATCAGAGGGAGCTGACAGGATTAAGCTGAGATCACTAAGAGGGTGCGGGAACTCGGGAGAGGTAAAACGTGAAAGAGTAGGAAGAACTGGGGAGAAGGGCATGGGTACCAGCATGCAAGCAGGTTGCTGTGCACTTGATCGATTTCACGTATTTTTCCCTGGAAGGGATGACTTGCTAGATTGGCCCCGTCGCCCAGTGTCCCACATTTCTCTGGTACTCACCAGAGATGATGCCAGAGGAAAGCAGGGTTGAAGAAGATCTCTAATTGACAGATGAGGGGAGACCAGGGCTGGGGAGTGGAGCGGCTTGCTAGCTAGTCCTTGGCAGAGCTGGATCTTCCGTCCAGTCCTCATGTGCCAGGATGCCAGGCTCAAGCAGGACACCCAGGGTCCCGGAAGCAGTCAGAAGAGTGGGGTACCCTAGCATGGAGTGGGTTTGGGTGATTCTGTTTGTCCCAGCTCCTGGCATGTGACAGGGAGGCAGTGCTGACCTTGGCTTCACACGCAGCAGAGAGTGGAGCGAAGTGGGCTCTTTGAGTCACCTGCTTCTAGCCCTCTTATTATATCTGGGGGTAATGAGGCCCCGAGAAGGTTAGTCACCCCACAAGATCTTAGGATGGAATCAAAAGCAAGAGACTAGGAATCCTGGTTCCCACCCCAGGCTTTTGCTCAGATGTCCTGTGGGGCCTGCTTGGTTCTAGCTTGGGAGCCCTGGTGTTTGCTGGGAGCCTATGGGCCTCCCCAATTGCCCTCAAATACTAGCCTCCTAGGAGCCAGGCCTATCCCTTGGCCAGCATCTCCTCCCCTGCTGGCCAAGTTCCTTGGCCTTTGTGAGACCTGTTGGGTAGAGCAGGAGATTACCCAGCATGCCAGGCCTGTGGAGGCCAGAGAACCAGGCTCTTGGCTCTGCACAGCTTTTCCTGGGATTACAAGATAATGCATTTGAAGAAACATTAACGCATCCAAGTTTATGGATTATATGGAAACAAAATCATAGTAATCTCCTCAGCCATCTGGTCTTTGATGCCACTTAGCCAGGACCTCCCAGAAAACCCTCTGGCCCCCACACAGGGCTGGGGCCAGGGATGGCCATTCTCCTCATCCCTTTGGCCAGGCCAACATTTTCCAAGGGGCTTGGAAAGGCCAGAACAGTTTGTGTCTTCAGTGTCAGAGAGGTGGGCACGACAGCTGGAGCAGAGCAGGGATGTGGAAAACCATTCATTACCAATAAAGCTGCCTATGGGCCGTCGACCTGTTCTTGGAATGAAAATCCGACTTTGCATTTTAGAAAGCATCATTAGGCACACTTTTAGGCTTGGAGTGCTGGGAGGGGAGTTTTTCTCCAGATGAGATGCTCAGATTTTCCGTCCTTCTAAAGAATTCTGAGCAACAGAACCCTAGCCCTTCTCTGCCTCCGAACAAGGGGATGAGGGTTCCCTGCAGCTGGGAATTTGGGTTATGCATTCCTGGTGGACAGATTGCAGTCTCCTGAAGCTTTGTAATAGGGAATAGGAAGCTCACGGTAATGTTGTGCAGGGGCAAAGCACATGGATTTTTGGCTCTTGCACACCAAGTGTGAACTCACCTGTCTCTGTATGACCCTTGGCAAGTCCCCTATCTCCTGGGGTTATTACGTGGAATAAGTGTGCTTACTTAAATTTAAAGTTTATTTGTCTGTTTGTACATGTGCAGCAGTGCATGTGTGGAAGTCAAAGAACAATGGAGGGAAGTTGGTCAGTGTTCTCTTTATACCACGAGGGCCCCTGGGACCTAATTCAGGTTGTCAAGCTTAGAAGCAAGCACCTTTACCTGCTAAGCCATCTTTCCAGTCCGTGTGTGCTTGCTTTATCATTTGTTCATTCGTTCATTCATTCATTCATTCATTCATTTTTGTAGTGCTGGAGATTGAGCCCATAGACTCACATATACTATGCAAATACTTTAGCACTGAACCTCTCCCCCATAGCCCTTTAGTGTCTGTATTTAAAGAAGAATCTCCACTAGAATACTGGCTATTGTCAGGGCCCTGTTCATCCTGTATATGAATGTGGTTGGTGCCAATAGTCCACACCAGTGGCATGCTGGCAAATAAGCAGTTGGAGGTGATGGATGGGTGGTAAGTGTTGTTGAAATCACCTCATGCTGATTTCCACAGTGCAAATATTCCCACCAGTCTTGGCTTTGAGGTCCCACTAACTAAAGAGCTGAGAAGAGGTGCACACTATTAGTTCCCCATTGGTTGGTTCCACCAAAGCTCAAGCCTGCTACCCACAGATAGGAGAAGGCCCTTTAACAAGTATTACATGGTTCAGATGTAGCTCAGGGGGAGAGTACTTGTCTTGCACGCACAGGGCCCCGGGTTAGATGGCAAGCACTGAAAATAGAACGGCAGGTGTTCATACTGGCTGGTAAATGGTCATTTTCTCAAAAGCCCCTCCCTTGCTCTGTTAGCCTTGGCCCTCTTCCAGTGAGCATCTTCATCTCTCGGTGATCCAGCCACTACAACAACGGGCCCCTGCTTCAGTGATTCAGCCAATGTGACTTCTGATTGGTCAAGACTGTGATGGACCAGTAAATAAATGATTTAGGTATTGCAGGCCTTTGTCCCCAAAGATGTCAGGTCAGTCTATCTAGTGGCCCTGATTTATGGGCATAATGCTTGAATTATTACTGCCAGCTGCTTTGTGAGGCCCCTCCCCTTACAGTCCCTGAGATGGCTATAAGACAAAGGCCAGGCCTTGTATCTGGAGTCTGAACTGGTGTAATAGGGGATGTCTGTCTCCTTTAGAATAGAGCTTGTATATGGTTTGCTCAAATGATTACAAATGCAATCAATATGACCAGCTTCGCTGGCTTGGAATAATATTTCTTTTATTTCTCCAATTAGCTGCTTGAGCAGACTTGATTATTCAGAAGTTTATTTAGGATAGCTCTTTTGAGGCTTCTTGCCCCATTGACTTGTTGGCTTCTTATGAAGGAAGTAGTCCTATTTTCAAATGCCAGGCAGTAAAACAATTCAAGTCAGATCAGTTGGCTAGCTGGCAGGACGGGTTGGTGGCTGCTATTGTGCTTTGCTCAGGACTCACAGCCTGAGTGACGTGCCAAAGGAGTTGGATTCAGGCAATAGGGAGCCAGGCAGGCGGTAGAAATGGGTGGGATGGGTTGGAGGTGACAATAATGTGGTGAGGTCTGTGGTGAAGCAGCACATGGGTTTCACCAGCCACCTGTGGCCCCATGGGAACCTGGGCCCTATGTCAACAATCTGTCTTGTATTTTCAAAAGAAACCACATATATGTGGGGATTTATTTTTGGGGCATAGTTGGCATCCAATAAAACACAAACGTAATGAGTTCTCACATATGTACACATTCTGTGTATGTAACCCTCATTCATGTAAGGATCTGGTCAATTTCTACATTGAGAAATACCCACTTGCTTCTTTCTGGTCACTGGGTTCTCCTACCCCCACCAGGGATAACTATTGACTTAAAGAGACAGAGATGAACTTCCTTTGGCCTTGGAGTTCCTGTGACAACTGTACAGGCTGTATTCTTTTGTAACTATCCTCTCAGACACTTTCTGATCTATGCACATTGTTGTTTTTTATTTTGTTTTGAGACAGGGTTTCACTCTATAATCCAGGCTGGCTTTGAACTCGCTATCTCCCTGCCTCAGCTTCTCAAGACTTTGGCTTTCCATGCCCAGCTCCATTATCAGGATTTATTCATGTTCCATGCGTCACCGGGCCATTCCTTTCTGGTTCTGAGTATGACCAAATGCCCACATTTGTCTGTGCATGCTTTTGCTGAGGAGCACACATGTGGCTTGTTTCCCCTTGTGGGCTATCATGACTAAAGCTACCGTGAACTTTCAAGGACCTCTTTTTGTACACACATGCATTCAGTTTATCTTAGATGTGCCCAGATACATGAGCGGGCAATAGACTGGTGCATTCATTGATCGTTTTCTTTAAAGATGACATCATTTGCACTGCCACAGTGTGTGTGAGTTCTGGGGACTCCCCTTTTCATTGGCACTCTCATAGACAATCTAGTGGCTGTCTAGAGGTATGCCAATGTGGATTTAATTGGTGTTTCCCCAACGAATGACGGCTTTGATCATCTTTACATATACTTATTGGCTAGTCAGTATCTTCTTTTGTAAAGTTTGTTTTCTGGGGCTGAAGAGGTAGTCGTAGATTTCTTGTCTAGCAGGTGAGAGACCCTGGGCCAACCTGTAGCATTGCAAGAGAAAAAGAGAAAACAAAACCAAACAAACAAGCAACCAAAACAAACTTCCCTTTCAACTCCTTGTCTTCCTTTTGTTTTTAAAACTTGAGGTAATTCATCATCATCATTATTGTTGTTGTTTAACATGTGTGTGTGTGTGTGTGTGTGTGTGTGTGTGTGTGTGTGTGTGTGTGTGCACATGGAGGACAGTCTGTGGTAGTTGGTTCTCACCTTCTACCATGTAGATCTGGGGGATCTAACTCCGGTCTTCAGGCCAATGGCAAGTATCTTTACCTGCTGAGCTGTCTTGCTGACCCTTATTAGTTTGTATTACATGTACATCACACGCACATGCACACGCACACACACACACGCACACACACACACACACACACTCACACACACACTCTTTAGATTTTATTTTGCTAGTGACTTCTATTTTAACCCATTGTGGTCAGAGAACATGCTGTATGATTTTAATCTTTTGAGATTTGTCAGTTTTTGTTTTATGTCCCAAGTAGATGGGCTATTTTGGTGTCTCTTCCTTGTAATTTTGGGTAGGCTGATTTTTGGTACTGGTGATTGAACTTGGGCTTTGCAACATACTAGATAACAACTCCACTTAGCTACACTCCCAACCCTCTTTTATTGGAATTCCACAAAAATTTAATCCAGAGATGTTGAGTATTGTTTTTCTCTGGATGAATCTCAAGTAAATCAAAGTAGAAGTATCTGTAGTTGATGATATTGATAGTTCAATTGTCTACATATTTCATGACTTTTTGTTTAGTGGTTCAATCCATTATTGAGAAAATGTATCAAAATAGCTATGTTTGTAGATTTGTTTGTGTCTCCTCTAGCTTATATTGTATTACCTGCATCTTTTGAAGCTCTGCCTTGGATGCACATATGTTCATGATGGTGAAGGCTTTCTGATGAATTGATCTTTTCATCATTACAGTGAGCCCCATTTGTCTCCAGTGAAAGGGGTGTTTGCTGAATACAGACAAGATTTTTTCATCTCTTTACTTTCAAGCTGTGTCCTTACCTTTAAAGTATGTTTCCTGAAAATAGCATGATTCAAGCTTGTTTCTTTATCCAAATAATTAATGACACATTCTACTTTTCTTCTCCCCCTGCTCCTTTCCTTTCACCTCTTCATCTTCCTTTTTATTTTTGTGCCTTAACTTCTGCTATTTTTAATATTAACATGGCTTTGAGTTTACAGGTCCTTTCTTTTAGTCTGCCCAATCCATTATGAAATCACTTACTCATTTCAAAGTTAAGTTTTTTCCCCTTAGGTCTAGAATTTATATTTGATTATTCTCTAAAGTTTCTCACTCTCAAATGCAATTCTCTTTTTTTTTTTTTTTTTTTTTTTTTGGTTTTTCGAGACAGGGTTTCTCTGTGTAGCTTTGCGCCTTTTCCTGGAACTCACTTGGTAGCCCAGGCTAGCCTCGAACTCACAGAGATCCGCCTGGCTCTGCCTCCCGAGTGCTGGGATTAAAGGCGTGCGCCACCACCGCCCGGCGCAATTCTCTTTTTTACCATTATGCTTTCCACTAATTTCCTAAAATATTTGTTATTGCTATTTCAAAGCCCTTGTCTGTTAATTCTATCATCCAGGCCACCTGTAGGTCTGCTTCTATTGACTATTTCTCTCTTGATAGCACTTGTCATTTTTCTTTACATTTATGAGAGTTTTGAATCACAGGTATATAAAATGAAAGTAGTAGAAATTAAAGCAGGCAATTTTTGCTCTTGGAAAGGTAATTTTTTTTTATTCTTTCAGCAGAAACCAAAATAATGGAGCCATTGGTTTCAGATGTCTTGAGTGGTGTCCACCTCTCCATTGGAAGCTAAATGATTATATAATCTCAGTATGATTTCCTGTCCTGGCTCCATATTTTCATTATGTGGAAGGGTTCTTGCTCTGCTTTCTAGCTCAAGTCTGCACGCTACTGTATACTCAGTGAAAGTCCTATGGGGGAGAAAGGTCATTCATGACTGTCATCTCTGCATTAAAATTCATTATGCCATTCCAGGGAATCTTGATTCTCCTTAATTCAGTAAAATATCCTAACACTGCAGGCTGGCTTCTCTGCAGCCCCACAGATAATAAAGAAGAGTGAAATCAGCCTCTAGTCCCTACTGACTTATGAAAGACCTGTCTCCATCTTTAGAATTTAGCTCCTTTAGATTTCTCCTCATCCTTAATTCTCTGTAGGCTTGACTTTTTAATTCAGCTGGCATTTTCTCATTGTTACAATGGGAAAGAGTGGCTATCTTCATGGGTTTGTCCAATTTATCTGTAAGCCCAGATCTTGTTCCTTTAGTGTGAAATCACTCCATTTTCAAGGTAACAAAAAATTTCAAGTATTAAAAAAAAATAACACACAGAACAAAGAAATGATTCTGTGAGCTAGGATAGCCCCTGAGACTTTATTTTGGAGTCCCTGGTCTGTTTCCCTGAAGAAACAATGTAAAGGTTTTTAAGATGTGCTAGTTCTTAGGCAATGATGAACTTGAGTTCTTCATGTCCTTCCTAAGTGTCATGGTAGGGAAAATGCTAAGAATGTGCTTGATAAGACAGTGGGTACTCACAGACACACCTCCAGCCACTGAAGTCTCTGGATTGGACATTAAGTCCAAACGTGATGGTGTTTTCTAGGAGAAGAGGAAGAGTTCAGGACACACACACACACACACACACACACACACACACACACACTTGGGGAAGCTAAATTGCCAAAAGTCTCAAGCATCAAGTGCATTATATTATATAACCCCCACATCCTGGACACCATGCCAAGCTGCCTTTTCTCCAAACCCAGTCTGTGCCTGTTAGGTAGATCAGAATGTCTCACACAAGACCCGAAGAGTAGGGGCTGATGGGAACTGAGCTGTTCCCAGTTGAAGCCCACTTCATTCCATCAGATCTTACTTCCTGTGATTGAGATCATTTCCCCATCCATTTCATTAGGAACAGTTAATCTTAGACTTCTCTAATGAAACTTTTAATAAGTCCAATGATAAAACTCTTCACAGAGTATATCATTCTTTGGGAGTTAGTTAGAGTTCTGTCAAAAGCTTTTCCCGGAGGCTTGTAACTGATCAGCGAAAAAGAAAACCAGTAATCTGTTCTTTTGAGAGTTGGAGGCAACATGGTGGGTAGGGAGGTAAGAGTGAGCATGTGAGGATGCTGGGTTTGTTATGTGTCTCCTCCCTTCGGCCTGCCAACTGATTAGAGATTGCTGATGACTGATATCTGAAATACCTTTTCATCTCAACTCAGTGGCATTTTCTTTTCCCCCATTCCCAGTCTTTTCTTCCCAACCCTCTGCTTCTCTTCAGTATGGTAGTTTCAATTCAGCATTAGAGTTCACGTGATTCCCCCTCTGAAGCTGGAGAAGCTGGTCCTCTGTGGTTTCTCAGAGTTCTTACATTTTTACCTTTCTCGAAAATTTAAAATCCTCAATTAATTAAATGCACTCAAACACACACGATTTTGGTTAAGTAGGTAAATGCTAAAAACAATATAATTCTCACGGATTTCTTTATGCAGTGTGTTAAGTGAAGAAGTGACATGCTTAATGAGGCACTTTGCAGAAATCCAAAGGTTAATTCAGAAGATTAAATAAATACTCGGAAGTGCACACACAATTCTTATAAACAGTTTTATATATGGTTCAAAATAGATGACACATATTTAATAGCAATGCTGTAAAATTCTAAATCTAATTTGGAATTATTAAATAAACAAATGCTCCAAAGCATATCAATTCTCTCAGAGGCAGTAACCAAATGGACAGGACTGTTTTTCAGTGGCTAACGTTGCTTTAAAAACGCAGGCTCAGGAGGGATTGTGGGGGAAACAAAACCTTGGATTTTATATCGTCAATAAATGAGGCTCAGAACTCAGCTCAGACCTGGCCTCAAACTCAGTAGAGGCATGGAGGGGGCCAAGAGGTGGGAGTTCTAATAGATCCATCATGTAGAGCACCACAGTGCCTAGTTTAGTACTCATCCCTCCTTCCAGGGTTCTGTGACATGACATGGAAGCAGGGCCAGGCCTATATCCATAGGAATTGAATCTTGGATGGCTAGTTTATGGAGTGGAAAATGGCTTATTGTGGCTGAGTCAGTCAGGGCCGGGGCAGTAGGGACTCACATCCTGGTGTTGATGCCTTCTTTCCTACAGAGGAAAGAGTCCATATTTGGGTGGAGAAGTCCTGAGGTTCAGACTCCGTGTCAACACTCACCGATAGGCTGTATCAATTAGCTGCACCAATCTTCAGCCTTCATTCGTACAGAATGAGGCTCATGGTGTGTGTGTTTTTTTTTAAATCTATAATGGACATGAGTTCTCGGTAAATCACACAAAATGCTGCATACAGTGTTAATTTGGATCTACTCCACCGAAGATAATCAACTCATTCCAAAAAAAGCAGGCACTAAATACTTACCATGTACCTGGTAGGCATTTGGGGGTGGATGGGCAGAGCGGTGAATAAGAATTATCCTGGGTAGAAGGATATGATGTTAACCCATGGAGGTCTTTCCCCCTGCTTGATGTCTACATTGGAAATGCACTTTGACCAATATTCCAGCCTCATGTAACTTGGCACAGTGAATATAACATCTTTGCTTTCCAAGCATATACTCTCCAGTTTCTGGCAATAGCATTTGTCCACCCAGGATAGAGTGAAATGTGGCAGATCAGTTCTGTAGTGACCCAGGTGAGTTCCTGGCATGCCTCAGGCTACTTTCCTGTGGACTCATTATTTCTCTAGTTGGGAAATAGGACTGACTGTCATTCCTGGTTATAGGAGGGTAAGTGAAAGTTTAGAGAGCTAGGACCTGACTGCGGTGGCTGTGTAAATGAGGTTGTATCTGTGCTTGCTCACAACGTGTTCATCAGATAGGAATGGGAGTCCCTGGAACAGACCCTGTTTCCATCGATTAGGCCGGGAGCGGCTGTCTGACCTGATTTACTCAGCTCCTCCATCACATCAATTCACTCATGAATCTGAAATACAGACACTGAGAAGATGAGCTGCTGAGTTGTGAGGTTGAGGAAGGGTGCCCCAAAGAGTCTGAGCCGGTCAGCCTGGCCCCAGGATGACCATGGAAGAGCTAAGTGATGGATGAGCTAGAACCACATTATCTAGATGAAGTCATTTACAGAGGAGCCTGGGAACAAAGGACCACTCAGAAGCAGGAGAGAGGGAGGGAGAACCTGGACTGTCTGTTTAGCTCCCGTGGTTGCCTTGCTTTCCTCTTCAGTGCTTCCTCAAGGACCCTATAATTTTCACTTAAACACTCTACCAATTACGCTAGTTTGGGAGGGAGTTTCCTTTCTTTGCAATTCAGTGATTCCTGATCAAGATGGTGTCTCACATGCTGTATCTCCCACTCCATGGATGGCTGCTGAACATGGGTGAGTGCCCAAGGGCTGTGGAAGTACATGGGAGGAAGGAGCCACGGCTCAGTGGACCACAGCCTGAGGAAAGAGGTGTAGAAACAAATGCATCTACCCTGCTGAGAATGCTGGGAAGGGGCTAGCTTCTGGATACAGCTGGGATGTCTGTAAGGGAGTGTTAGCTTCAGGGACGGAGGACAACCAGCCAGGCTTCTGTGAAACTACATGGGACATGAGTGTCGTCTGTCTCCAGAGTTATCACTTACTCCCTTCCTTTACAGCTCTGGTGCTCCATTGGCCTGGCCCAAGGTTCTCAAGATGCTCCCTGATTCCCCATGGTGCCCTCTATCAGCCCTGCATTGATTCAGCAATTCTCAATCTTATTCTCCTCTTCCTTTTCTTTTGATGTTAACACCTGTATACTAGTAATGAAAGAGTTTGCAATGCAGGTGACCGATAAGATCTGATTTGTCTTTGGGGTTTCTGGGCCTTCCCAAGCTTCTGACCTCCACAGTTGGAACCTAGCCGACCCTCAGTCTGGGACTTTGTTTCATGTCCTGTTCTGTATCAAACACATGGTAGGTGCTTAGGAGACATTTGTGGAAGTGAATTTAGGGGAATATACTTGACATAATAGTATGTTCTTCTAGGGGCCTTTGGTAGTCTGAAGGGATCTGTAGAGCCCTGAGGCTCTGGAAGAATAGAGAAGAGGGAAGAGGTGAGTCTTAGCAGCAGTTAGGAATGTGTTTGGAGGGAGGTAACCGAAGACATGTTTTGGCAACTACATTACTTGGGATAGTTCAACTGTCAGAGCAGAGACACCAAGACTGGAGTGTCTTCACATGATATAAGTTTATTTTTTGCTCAGATATATGTGTGATATGAGTGTTTGACAGGTGGCCTGCCATGTGGTAATTCAAACAGCCAGGCTCCCTCCACTTTGTAGCTCTTCTCTCCTCTAGGACCTCAAAATACTCTGCTGGAAGCTCTGCATTAGGGAGAGAGAAGGAGAGGGAAGGATGGAGGGAAGGATGGAGGGAGAGGACAGGAGGGTAAGGACCAGAAGGATGGAGGAGGGCAAGGAAGGAGGGGAGAAGAAGGGAGAGAGGATGGAGAGAGGGGAAGTGGGGGGAGAGCGAGAGCATGCTAGTTATCTGCATGGGAGACTTGCATGGGCCAGGCCTAGACGTGATGTCTTTCAATTCTCTGTTGCCTGGAAATTCGACCTTATGACTTCTAACAATGTAGGCCATGCATAGAGAAGTCATTGGATGATTAGATGGCTGCCATCCCTGACTGCTGACAGTTACAAGGTCAGGATGTGCTGTGTAGCTTGGCATCACTGGTGGAAACTGGGGTCAGGCAGGAGGAGATGGAAGCAGGGAAATGATTATGGTTGACCCAGGAAGGAAGGAAGGAGGCAGGGAAGGCAGGCTTCTGATTGGCTAATGTGAACAATTTCAGTGGCGTGCCTTTGGGGATACAGGACCCATTATTGTGTAATACCTAGTCTTGGGTAACTGGGATAGGAAAATGGTGTCCTGTGCCATTGGAGCCCCATAAAGCAAGTGCTTGAGGGGGTAGCTTTGGGTTGGTTAGTTTGCCATGAAAGACATTTCTTGGGGGCAGGGGTTGTTCACTAGCTCCAGGGTCTGCTAACTTTGGAGGGGCAATTTTCTCCAGGGCAGTAAGGTCCTAGGTGTCAAACTGACAGTTTAAAAGGCTGTGCTTCGTTCAGAGACTACACTTAACAGTAGGAAGGGCAGGGGTGTGTGCTCTAGCTGTGGGCTCAGGAAACAGAGGTATCTTATTGTGGCCACGAGCTAATTTAGGGAAGGATTTTTGCTGGGTGGGAAGGGTTTGATGTTTGCAGTTAGAAGAGCACTGAACACCTGGCCTTAGGACAGGTAACTGGCAATGTGAACCCGACACCTTTTCTCAGAACATCGGTTTCTTTCCCTTTAACAGGGCGGTGCGGGGGGAGGGGGGAGGCAGGGGGGAGGGGGGCGCGCTGGTTATCAGAGCCACATCTCACAGGTTGTGAGAATCAAATAAGATGTTGCATAAGACGCATTTGGCAAACTCCAGTGCTGTTCAAATGTTAACTGTTTTGTAGTTTTTCCAAGCTTCTGGGCCCAGTGTGCTTCTTCTCCCCCTCTTGGAGTGGGATTCTGCTGTCTCCAAGGGACCCTGCCCTCCAGCCTGCTTGGAGAGGTACCTGTGTAACTACAGGGATGGCTTGGCTCCCCGGAGCCACACACAGAGGCTCTGAGGGGCTTTGCGTGGATGGTACAGGCTTGGCAGCTGTGGCCTGGGGATTTCATGCTGCATCCAGCTGGGAACACGTGGGGCTCCAATGAGAGATGCTGGTGACTGGTTCTGCCAACGCTTAAAAAAAAACAACCCAACCCATTCTTTTGCTCCATTTTAAATCAGTCCGTGCTCATTAAAGAAGTTGTGTTAAATATAGAACAATACAGGAGGTAAAGGAGTCAAGGCATTCAGGACACCACACAGTCATGGGTGACATTCTGCTTCTGTCCCCACCTCCCAATTTGGTATTTCCCCCCTTAAAATGGCTTTTAATTCATTTATTCCTAATCAGAAATTCATTTTGATACACAGTACATACAAAATTTCCGACCTTACAGAGGATTATGCAGGGAAGAAGCATTACCCCCCTGCTCCCACCCCTTCCTGGAAGACAGCCTTGGTTACCAGGCCTGGCGTCTCATTCCAAAGTTAATCAATGCACACATAAGTATATGCATGCATATTCTTTTATTTTTACACACATTCTAGCATGGTATATACCCCTTTCAATAACTTGCTTTTCCACATAACAATATATCCTAGAAAATATGCCGTGCCAGTTCGTGGAAGTGTCTTCTACATTTTAAAGGCTGTACAAGACTCAGTCATACGGATTATATTGCAGTTTATTTAACCAGCCTGATAGCAAAGGATATTTAGGTTGCTTCTACCCTTTTCAATTTTTTAACGATGGCACTATGAATATTCTTAGGCATATGTCATTTCTTGCATGTGCAGGCAGAGCCATGCCATAGGATAATTTTCTGGAATTGCAATTACTGGATTAAAGAGTCTGCACATTTTAAATATTATGGTTTATTGCCTCCATAAAGGTCACATGCACGGAGAGTGAATATGAATGAGAGTGTCAGCTTCTTCAAAATCTTGCCAACAATCTGTTATTAAGCTTCGTCAACTTGGCCAACATAATAGGTAAAAATGGCATCCCATTTGAATTTGTAAATCCTTTTTCATGTGTTTAAAAATCCATTTCATTTCAGTTACTGTTAACTGTTTTATCTTTCCCACATTCTCCCGTTGGACTATTGATCTCATTGATTTCTAGACGCTCTTTGTATATTATTCAAATTAACTTTTGTCTGTGACGTGCCTCACGCATTTCCTTCAGTTTATTAATCATTTTAAGACTCTCCTGATATTTTCTTGTGTGTGTTCATGTGTGTGTACATGTGTATGTGTGTGTGCATGTATATGGAGGCCAGAAGTTAACTTTAGGTGTTGTTCCTTGGAAACTCTCCACCTTGTCTTTTGAGACAAGTTTTCTCATTGTTACCCACAGCTCTTTACTTTGGCTGGGTTGGCTACTCAGTCTGCTGGGATTCTCTTGTCTGTGCTTCCTTAGGGCTGAGATTAGAGTAGGCCATCCCTTTTGGGTGCGATTGGTGCTAGGAACTGAACTCAGGCCCTCCCATTTGTGTGGCAGACACTCTACAGACTTCACCATCTCTCTGGTCCCCAAGCTTTATTTTTTTGAGGTTAATGTAGTCAGTCTCTTCCGTCATAGAATTGGGTTTGTATCATAGTTTTGTGTGTGTTGTGTTGGGATCAAGCCCTAGGCCTTGTATGTGCTAGGCAAATGCTCTACTGTGCTCTCCCACCGATCTATGTCCCCACCTTTCTGTCTAACTTCGAATGAATCCACTGAGCGGGGGAAGGTCACAATGTAGAACCAGGGGTCACGGGGTGGGGGGGGGGGGTTCAGGAGAATCTACTAAAGCACACACTTTGTTAAAAGATAACGTAATAGGGGCTGGAGAGATGGCTCAGAGCACCGGCTGTTCTTTCAGAGGTCCTGAGTTCAATTCCCAGCACCCATGTGGTGGCTCACAACCACCTATAGTGGGATCTGATGCTCTCTTCTGGTGTAAAGGTGTACATGCAGATAGAGCACTCATGCATAAAATAAATAAGTCTTAAATACCATAATAATGTCTAATAACTTGCACACTCATTTTAAAAAGAATTAAAGACCCTTTGTGCTCCATGACTGTAAAGTTTCATCTGGTACTTTTGTGGCTTTATTTTATATTTTCAAATGTTTCTTCTATCTGGAATTTTTGATGGTGTAAATAATAAAGCTAAGACTCCTCCCACCTAAGCCTCCTAAGTGCTGGCATTATAGGTATATACCATCACATCTGGGTTAAGATTTTTTTTAGTTTTGTTTCTGAGACCCATTTTTTTTTTCTTTCGAGTTAGAGCCAAAGTTATCCCATCTATTGAACCCCGCATCTCTGGTTTTATCACGTATTTCATCTTTACCTGTACACGGGCCCATTTCTGGACTGTGAAATCTGCTTCATTGGTGGGGTCTCTAAAGGAAAAGAACAGAGGGAGGAATTGTCAGGGAAGGTCTGGGGGTGCGGGGAGACGACATCTCCTGTGAGGCCTGCAAGCTGAGGAGCTCACTGGCCCAGTGTGGGAGGGCGGACTGGCCGTACAGGAGCGTGGAACAGCCGCACATGGACGGGGCTCCGAGGTAGGAAAGGCCTTTTGACTAGTCTGCCGGAGGTACCCTGACAAACATCCAAACAAGGTGCCTTAAGCTACAGAAGCTTTTTCTCCTCATAACTCTGGAGGCTGGAAGTCCAAGATGAAGGTGCCAGCAGGGTTGGTTTCTGGTACGGCTTTCCTCTCTCTTGGCTTGCAAATGGCTGCCGGGCAGAGTCCTCACATGGCCTTTCTTTGGGTATATGTGCTTATGGCATCTCCTTACAAGGACAGAAGCACTGTTGTATTGGGGCCCTTTGTTTAAAGGTCATATTTCCAGGTACCGCTGTATTGAGGGTTAGGGCTGCAACCTGTGATTTCCAGGGGGGTAGGTCACACAGTTCTGTACATAATAGATGGGGTGAACCAGAGCAAAGTTTCCTAACTTTTTCCACTCATGACCCCTTCTCCTGGAGTAAGTTTCACACGACTCTTCGCATGTAGTTATGTAAAATGCCTCCACATGGTGAACATTTACTGACAACTAATCACATCTTTGTTTTAAAATAATTCTTTGGTATACATATAATTTTACCACTTATCAAAGACAAAAAGCAGGTTTGCATAGTAATGAGATGGATGGGCTTGTTTAGTTTTATATCGTATGATAATCCAAATCCTGGTGGAATGGGTATGTGGTACTGCAGGTGACAGAACCTCTTTATTATTTTTCAGAGTTGAGTCATAGTTCATAGTTATCAATACTGAGAACAGCGCTTTGTACAAATATGTAGTACAAGAGGGCAGAGATGTATCTGGGGTCATTTTAGAAATTATATGAAACTATTCTAATCCTAAGCCAACATTCACAGAATGACTTATTCTGAGGGTCAAGTCAACAACTCAAACAGCAATTTTAAAGTCAAGCATTTGTACACAATACAATCCAAGTATATACTAATTTAATACTTACACTATAGGTAGTGATGGTAGGAAAAGAGAGAAGATCTTTGTTTTGCACAACGAAATAATTACGTTTCTATAAGAGCAGACAATTTTGTGCAGTTAAAAACACAGCAAGGGCCAGCAAGATGGCTCAGTGAGTAATGAGGCTTGTTGCCAAGTCTGATGACCTGAGTTCAGTCTTCAGGACCTACATAGTAGAAGCAGAACCCATTTCTACACATTGTTCTCTGAACTCCATTCATACACTGTGGTCACTGTCTCACACACACACACACACACACACACACACATTTTTAAAAAGTCCGCTGTAATTCATAGCGATAGTCTGGCATAAGAGCTGAGATGTTTGGGGCAGTCAGTGTTCATTGGCACTGGGCAGTATGACAGCATATGCAATGCAAAAACCACATGCTGTGTGTTCAGGGCCCAGGCTGCCGTGAACTCATGTGTTGTAACATGGGGGTGCCACCAGAACACCTCAGATTCAACATACATTTGATTTTGAATTGGTTTTTGGTCAGTGTGTATTGCCAAGTGATTCTGGTCCTCCCATATTCAGTTGTATGACCCCGTGTGGGGTTGCCATGCATGGTTTAAGAAGCTCGCATTGGAGGAACCCACAGACAGACACTCTGTGTGACAGGCTCCCAAGTCAGAAGCCTAACAGCCCAAGATGAGCAGGAGTGGGGCAGGGGGGTTTGCTCAGGACTCGGCTGAGTTAAGGATTTGTGTTTCATCCTGGACCAGACCCGCATCAGAACTTATGATGGATCTCAGGCGGGGAGAGGCTTAAGTCGTACTAAGTATTTAAAGACCTCCCTTTTAAAGTGCTTGTTGAGCAGATGAAGACAGCAGCCTTGGCTTCCGTCTGCAGTCCCTCGAGGGGCCTATCTTTTCTACCTGAGGTTCCAGCACAGCCATCAGGCTCCTTCTCTCCCATGGCCTCCTCATGCCGAGAGCAGTGAGACCTGTGTATTAGCCAGTAATTAGCTTTTAATTAGAAAAGCATGGCTTTGCTTCCACGAAGGAACAAATACCTTTAAAAATTGAATTACCGTAATTGAATAAATCTCTTACCAGATAGTTCTGAAAATTCTAGTTCTTTCATTATGAACCCCATCGAGCAAAGCTGGGTGGAAATGCTGTTAATACAGCAGCTGCCGGAGCACTGTTTGGCATGCAGTTGTTTTTACCATGGGTGGTGGCCTGGTTCTGAATTGTACAGGATTCCTCAGATGCTCCAGGCTTTCCTGTGGGTGCTCTCAAAGTGTGGCCAGGTACCTGCAGCACCCATAGACCTTCTGAGTCAGAATCTCAGAGCTAGGGGGCCGAGCTAGGCAGGGCTAGGGAGTCTATTGTAAAAGTTCTCCAGGAAATTCCCAGGTACCATGCAGAGCTTAGAAGGCAGCTGAGAATCTCTCTCCACTAGACAAGCTGTCCTCATTCAGGGTCCCTAAGCATGTATTCACGGAATATATGGTTAAGATGCAACCACAGGACACTGGATATTCCAGAAAGATTGGGACTACATGGCGGTCTCTGTCTTCCTGAGTTTAGTCTAAGATTAAAAAAATTGCATGAATGAATCACGTAAGAGTATTATGCAGGATTCTGTAGGAGCCCAGAGGTGTATCGAAGGTTTTGTCACCCATCATCAATTCTTTCATTTTCATATGGCTGCTGTGAGGATCAGCCTTCAGCAGCTCAGGGATTGAGGGGGATCCTGGAGTCGGCGAACTAATCACTTAACTTGACTTTTCTATCTGAGGGAGTAAAACTTCATTCTGTGGGGCCAGTGAAAAAGGGAAACACACACACACACACACACACACACACACACACACACACACCACACACACACACACACACACACACACACCTCCAACAGGTCAGGATCTCCCCAGGGTGCTGATGAAAGGCAAGACTTCAGCAGGTCAGAGAAACTGAAGAAGAGATGCAGAGTAGGCAAAATTCTGGACAGACAAACAGACACAGGAGGACTTTTTCTGAGGGCCAAGGCTTAGTTCTTCATTTTATTATTCTTCCTGTTGCTTGTTCTACTCTGTTCCTTTTTCTGTCCTGTTTTTCTCCCCTGATGTTTTCCTTCTGTCTATCCTGAAGTCTTCCTTCTAACTAACTTTATTTTTCCCCTTACAGCTTACACACCCCAGCAAAATTTTTCAAGCAGTATAAAAAGTGCATTGTGGTTACATTTTGATTTTTAAGTGAATGATTACAATGAATACAAGTAAAAAACATATTTTCTATATCCTTTACATGATTTAACATTTTACACATTGCAGGTGAAAACCAAGTTATCCCAAGAACCCACATACATTCATACCCAAGCAACTTGTAGATTAGCAGAGTATAAGCAAGCAAGGTATTTTTTTCAGCCAGTTCTTTTGCTGACAGGCTGCATTTTGTGGTTACAAAGAAAGGATCAATCACTTTATTATTTATCTCAAAAGGTAATCTTATAAGAGATCTTAAAAGAATCACAAATCTAAACTCTCATAGATGAAAAACAGTCAGCTCTACTTTAAATTTTCAGGGTGCATACCCACTCAACAGTTTTTATATCAGGAATCTGAGAGAAGTAATGGGTACAAGGAATTAATCATCACCCTTGATCACCAACCTATCCTAGCAAGAAAGGTATGCCAGCCAGCAATAGCCAGGCAGCCATTGTTCCTGTTCCCTGACCTCAACAAGTCCCTTGTTCAACGCGGTGGTGGCGCACGCCTTTAATCCCAGCACTCGGGAGGCAGAGGCAGGCAGATCTCTGTGAGTTCGAGGCCAGCCTGGGCTACCAAGTGAGTTCCAGGAAAGGTGCAAAGCTACACAGAGAAACCCTGTCTTGAAAAACAAAACAAAACAAAAAAACAAAACAAAACAAAAAAAACCCCTGTGTCTTTATAAACTTTAATTTTTTCCCCAAGATTTTCTATCTCAAAGCCATTAATAAAAACATCTTAATCTTACTAATAATTCTACACATCTAAATTTTTTCTAAGGGTGGCGGTTGAATCATTAATCTCCAGCAGGAATGCTTGGGAAAAGTCAATCACTATTGTTTAAGTAACAGTAACACTGCCCAGTGAGGGACTAGAAACCCCCTGAGAGTTTTCATACAATTCATAGATTATGAGGAATGTGGTGACCGTGGAGGTAACAATTAGAGCTGTGCCCAATAACAGCATGAGGTCCTCAGGACAGGTTGTCTTCGGGGCTTTACCTCTGCAAGGCTCACTCAGGCGTGGCTTTGCCAGCTGTGTCCCAGGAGTTCCAATGCTGCCTGTTGGTCCCCTTGCATGGCCCCTGACATCTTCAGCAGGTTTTTAAGCTTTGTGGAGACCACCGATTGCCCGCTCTCCATATTCAAGTTGCAGAAAAAGCTGAGCTCATCACAGAGGCCAACTGAGGCTGAGGGCCATAACCCAGGACATAAGCTGCTTTAGCCTGGGCCATAACTTAACTCAGAGCCAGGGAGAGAGGCAGCCAGACTTCACTGCTAGTTTGGGAAAAAGCCTCCTCCCTCCTGGTTGTGAAGTGAGAGAGTGTGAGGCTCAGAGCTGCCACTGTCTTCTGGCCACCCCTGGAGAGTGCTCAGGACACTTGACAGTCCATGAAGGAGAGCAGCTGGAGGGTGAGCCTCCCTGTTCTTAGTGGCACCGCTTCATCTCTTTGTTGTTCAGCACGTCCTGAAGCTTGTCCACCCCCTGGAACCTGTAGACACTTGAGTTATCAGATTCCCCTTGCTGAAGCCATTTTTGGACTGGGTTTCCTATTACCATCAAAATATTGATGATTTCACTTATCAGAACACTGTGTTAGTAGCCTGTTTGAGTATTTATTTCACAAGATGCTCAAATTCAGATGCTCCTCCACTGGACGATGTGGTTAGATTCCCATAAGTTCATTGTGAATTGAGACTCTGAAGCCCAAATGCAATGAGCCCACTTGGATGCAGTTGCAAGAACATCCCAGCTTAGCTACCCAGCACATAACAGAGCATTGCTGTTTTTCTTCAGAGTTGCAGAGCCAACTGGGAGCTGTGGTCGACACTGGCTAGCCTGGTGAGAGAGTGTCCTATTGCATTTACACTAAATTCAGGAAGATGAACGAACCATCATTAGGCAGAGGACTGCCTATACTAGTGTAAGGACTTGTGTCTGAAAATTAAGTGCTTAAAATCCATTTTTAAATCAGCAGGAGCTGGTTCGTGGTTCAGTGTGTTAGGGTGCAGGTTGCCAAGACTGATGACCTCGGTTTAGTTCTCAGGACCCACATGACAAAAGGGGAGCCCTGACTCCCACAAGTTGTTCTCTGACCTCTGGTTGTCAAGATATTTCTGTCAGTTGCTTGCCTATATGCCTATGTTGTGTCTTGAGACTTCACCACAGCCTTGGTTCCAAGTGTGCAACTCTGGGCACACAGATGCACACACAAATAAGTAAGTAAGTAAATAAATAAAATGTAAAAAATTTAAAATCAGCAGTAAAATAAGAAATACTTTTCTAGTACAAATGTCTATAAAACATGTGATACTGCACTAGCCAAAGCATTAATTAGAATATTATGACCACACGAGCATTAGTAGTCTTGTATCATTCTGACCCGAGACATTGTCCAAGCCCAGCCCTGCTGCTTCCTCTCCCGTGCATCACATTAAGCGTTTTCCAGCCTTGCCAATGGCATGCAGCTCATTTGACAGAGCCAGAGCAAGATTTCAGACCTTGAACTCCCATTTCAATCCTTTGTCCACTACTTAACAAAGGAATAGAGTTTCCTTGGCATTCAGGTCATTTTTAAAAACATTAGTATTTATTTATTTTACATCCCTACTGCATTTGCCTTCTCTCCTCTCCTCCCACTCCCTCCATGCACCTACCCTCAGCACCCTCCCCCCATCTACTCCTCTTCTGTTTCTGTTTAGAAAGGAGCAGACCTCCCATAGGTGTCAACAAAACATGGCATATCAAGTTGTGATAAGACTAAGCACCTCCCCTTTTATTAAGGCTGAGCAAGGCAATCCAATATGAGGAATAGATTCCCAAGAGTCAGCCAAAGCATTAGGGACAGCCCCTGCTCCCATTGTTAGGGTTCCCACAAGTAGACAAAGCTACAGAACTGTCACATATATTTAGAGGGCCTAGGTTGGTCATATGCAGGGTTCCTGGTTGTTGGTTCAGACTCTGTGAGGTCCTATGAACCAGGTTAATTATTTCTTTGGGTTTTCTTGTGATTTCCTTGACCCCTCCGGCTCCTACAATCCTTCCTCCCTCTCTTGATCAGGATTCCCTGAGCTCGGCCTAATGTTTGGCTGTGGGTCTCTGCATCTGTTTCCATCAGTCACTGGATGAAGGCTCTCTGAGGACAAGTGGGGTAGTCACCAATATCACAGGAGAGGGCCAGTTCAGGCTATGTATCCACTTTTGTTAGGAGTCTTAGCTGGGGTCATCCTTGTAGATTTGTGGGAGTTTCCCTTCCATTAAGTTTCTACCTAATCCTGAAATGCCCCCTATTTCCAGTCATCTCTTTCAGTACTCTCCCCCTCCATCTACCCTCAAATCTGATCCCTCAAGTCCCCATCTCTCCCTCTCAGTAGCCCCCTCCCCAGTCTACCCAGGAGATCTCTTCTATTTCCCCTTCCCAGGGAAATCCGTGCATCCCTCTTTGAACCCTCCTTGTTACCTAGCCTCCCTGGTACTGTGGATTGTAGCATGGCTATCTTTTACTTTACAGCTAATATCCAATTATGAGTGAGTACATACCATGTTTGTCTTTCTAGGTCTGGGTTACCTCACTCAGGATGATTTTTTTCTAGTTCCATTCCCATCTGCCTTCAAATTAAGACATTTGGCCTTCTGGCATTTAGCTCATTTAAATTTTATTATTATTTATTTATATATGTTTGTATGTGAGTGTGTGCATATATGTATGTATATATATGAGAGTATATGTGTGTGTCTTTGAGTGTGTGTGAGCATGTGTGCTTTTATATGTGGAGATTGGAAGTCAACATTGGGTGTTAATATTTTGAGACAGGGTTTCAGTGAACATGCAGCTCACTGATTCAGCAAGATGCTGGGATTCCCCCTGTCTCTGCTTTCCCAACACTAGGATTCCATGGGTTCTGGGGGATTAAATCCAGGACTTCAGGCTGGTATGGCAAGAAATTTGCCGACAACCATCCTCCCAGAGACCAAATTTAGGCCATTTAAAAATGTTATTTTTTAGTTTACAAGATAGCAGATGAACTTTAAGTCATTTTTACTTAAAAAGGAAAGCTTTCCTCCCTCCCTCTCCCCTCTGCCTTCCTTCCTTCCTTTCTTCCTTCCTTCCTTTCTTCCTTCCTCTTTTCTTTCTTTCTTTCTTTCTTTCTTTCTTTCTTTCTTTCTTTCTTTCTTTCTTTTTCTTCCTTCCTTCCTTCCTTCCTTCCTTCCTTCCTTCCTTCCTTTCTTTCTTTCTTTCTTCCTTTCTTCCTTCCTGTTAATTTTTGTAGCACCGGGGATTGAACCCAGGACCTTACACATACTGTTTCCCTGATGTACATCCTCAGCCCTTTTTGTATTTTTAATTTTGGGACCAAGTCTCACAAAGTTACCCAGGCTGGCTGTGAGCTCGCTCAGGAGCCCAGGCAGATCTTCAATTTAACAGTCCTCTTGCCTTCAGCCTCCTAGTAACTGGGATTACAGGCCTGTGCCACCAAGCCAGGTAGACTCTCATTTTCCCATGTCGCTACTGCAGAGCGTCAGAGAAAGGGGACGAAGCCGGGTACTTTGTTAGGTACTTTTATGAGTGCCTCAGGCAGAGCCTACCAACTACTTATGAGGCTGTTTGGGGGGACTCTGTTTTTAACTTAGGTAACACTAAGGCTCAGAGAGGACAAATGTCCTTTTCAAGTGACCACTAATAAGAGATAGAAGAGACTTCAGACTGTGGCTTCCCTTTAGAGGTAAGAGACTTTTACAATGCACATGTGCTCGCACGTGTGTCTGTGTGGGCACATGTGGATGAGTGTACATGTGTGAGCAAGTCCTTGTGTGTGAGTATGCACTGTGTTTTTACAGGCACCGGTGGGCAGAAACAAAAGCCTTTTGTCTCAGAGGAGAGCAAAGTAATAGGGTGACAATGTTTCCTTTTCTGTCCCTGGCTGATCTGTCACAGAGGACGATAACGCGAAGAGGTGGTGGATTCCACATTCCCTCCCTAAGGATTGGTTCAGGCTGCTGTCTTAGGAAGGGGTGCAAGGCAAGGCATGGTGGTCAGTCATCCCAGGTTTACAGGAACAGCCTCTGTTTTAAGAGGGGCGGATCCAGATGGCAGAGAGGGCCCGTTCTTATCCAGCACGAGGTGACTGAATTATCAGCAAATCACAGCACTCTGGATTTTTCCGTACAGCTTCTGTGGAGGGTGGGTGTTAGTGTGTGGCCCAGAGCTTGCCGGTGTGTGTACATTCAGGGGTTGACAGGAGCCATTTGGCCAGGCCTCACACTCACCGAGGGCTTCAGATGTAGACTCTTGATATTATCCCCAAATGAGGTTACATGTGCAGTCCGAGAGATAAGCTGACAAGACGTGGAGGAAAAGGCATTCATCATCCGCTCTAAGCACATTGCATTACCGAAGTATGCCGCCTGCAGTGCCCTAAGAATTAATAGTTCATAAGTCTTTTAATATTTTATGGATAGCACAATTATATGGCATTTAAAACATATAATGATAATTTGTTAAATGTAAACATCTCAAACAGGCACAGATTTGGGAGCTTGGTGGCAGAAATTTCTCATCCGTGAACATTTTGCAAACTCCCAGACTGTACATGGTGTGAGGGGTTCTCGTCACTCGTGAGGACCCCCTGGGTGTGGAATTCATGTCAGTCATTGAGGATGATTATTGACATGAGAGCCGGTAAGACGGTGGAGCGTGCATGTGGGCATGCCAGCATTTGGATGTATAGGAGTATGTGTTTCTACACTGCTGGGAGACCAAGGTGCAACCATCCTTAGCTTGTGAGGATTGGGGGTGGGCAGGTTGGGGGGGGGCATACTGTCAGATTGCTGCAAACCTACGACGTCAGGGGCATAACTTGATTTGGTGATTTGGCCCGAGTAACCCTCTCAAAATAGAAAAATCAAGGGCCCAGCATGGAGGCAGCCTGTCTGGGCTCAGGCTGGTAATGAGGACTAACAAGAGTTGATGGAGCCAGGGAGCGATGGGCTGAGATGGCCCCGAGCTGCCTGGCACCCCGAGTCCTGAAGTCATCAAGTGCTGCCCAGCCTGGCCTAATACTATCACCCACCGAGATGCTCATTGATAAGGACCCAGAGAAAGGGACAGAACGTCTTTGCCAGCTCCTGTGGAAAGGCACTGGGTTCTGCAGAATGCGGCAGGATGCTGCCCTTGTGGGCTGCTAAATTTGGGGTCCCTACCCATTTCTTGCCAAATGGCCATAGAACAGAGAGGGTCTTACCTGTCCTTTAAAAATGCATTAAAAAAACTTATACAATCTTACTCATGTTTATTTTAGGAAACTAGAAAATACGGATTGTCAGAAAGGAAAAAGAAACATTAGCCAGAATCATCCTTGTACATAGAAACTTCTCAGGCCAGGAGTGGGTTAGGATCTGAAGTCAGGCCATAGGGAGAATCATTGGCTGGGTAATTCTTCAGGGATGTGCTACACTGAGGGTAGACTCACCATCTCCCAAACTAGACAAATCAGCCATTTTCTTCTGGCCTGGACAAGATCACAGTCTGGCTGGTTGCGTTCTAGAAAGAAGTAGTTGACTTGCATTAGGGGGACAGGTCGTATACGCGTCCTGAAATACGAGCATCAAACCGAGCAGGGGAGGAATCTCACATTTTGGAAGGTAATTTGGAAATGAGTGGAACTGAAATTCCAGCAGCTTCATGTGCTCAGTGAGTAGAGGGTCAGGTCAGATCTTTTTCACTAACAGCCTCTTTCTGTCTCTCTGTCTCTTCATCTCCCTACCCCCTACCTCCTAGAGTTGAATTAGGTGAAGTTAAATGTATGCATTATGTAACTGCATCTTTTCCAACTTTTCCCTGTGTATAGGAATAAATCTCTATGATTGACAGGAACAGGATCCCATTGTACATAATCTTCTCATTCATTATATCCTGGATAATAAATATAATATCTGCATTATTTTACTCAGGCATGCCGCTAGAGAAATAATATCATAATCTATGTAATTGCGTAATCAATCCTGTGTTGCAGGGCAGTTGTTTTCAAACCTTTGTTAATTGCCTCAATATATTTCCTTCTACAGGAATCTGCTTTCCCATGCAATTACTTTCTTAGAACAGATCTTCTCAGGGAGGAATTCTGTGTCCAATACACTTGCAATTTCAGCCTGTGGTCACAGCTAGTCTGCAGTTTTGATGCTTGTCCAGGGAAGAGGAATAACCCAGATAATGTGGATCAGTTAGCCAGGAAAGAGGTATATTGGTCACAACTGTGTGGTAAAGGGTATACGACTACGTTTGAGCTCCACTTATCTTGTGGTCATTCATCTTCAAGATCACCATCATTTCCCACCAACATGGGGTGATTTACTGTTTGTCAGTAGGATGAACTAGGCTCAGGTCATCTCTGGTTTCCTTGACATAATGAAGATGATCTACCACATTTATGAAGTGCTTTACAGATTTCAGTGGTTTTTACCTTGTCAATCTCTCTCACACAGCAGGCTTTATTAGTTCTTTATTGAGAAAGGAAGAGATTGGAGGTGTGGGAAAGTGTAAGGAGGGTCTCAAGTTCACAGACATAGGAAACAAGACCTGGAGTTCAGCTCAGCAGATAGAAAGTGCTAATGGGATCATAAGCCTAGAGGAGCTGGGGATTCAGCTGTAGGGCATGGTGGCTACAATCCACGTATAGCTTAATGCTTCTGGAAGAGCCAGAACTTCCTGTGTCATTGCTGATGCCGTTTCTACCTGCACTCCATCCATTATAGTTTTTTCCTTTGGCAGAATCCTGATTCGGCTTGGAGAACTATCCTTTACCTACATTTTTTTTTTAAAATGAGACATATTCTCATATAGGCCAGTCTATTAGTTAACTCATTGTGTAGCCAAGGATGACCTTGAACTCCTGAACTCCCTACCTCCACCTCCAAAGTGCTGGGATTACAGGCATGTGCCACCATGGCTGCCGGGTTTGAGAAGGATTCTCGAGTGAAGTGGTCACTAAGAGACTATTTCACATTTTTTAGAGTGATTCCTCACTCAACTCATGAAGCGTCTGCACTGGTGTATAACTTTAGTGTCTGCCTCCCCCATTTTATAAGGCTTATGAGTAATGAAAAATGGGAAGAGTCCATTCTTTACTCAGACTTCCCTGTGTTCTCACTGTTTAGAGCATGCATGTTACCCAGGTCTGAATAGTCTCTCCAATCCTGATGGGCAGCTCAACTTCAAGGCCACCAGTTTTCCTGTCAGGTTTGAATATTGTGTCTCTGCCAGGCCTGGCAATGAGACAGAAATCGTTTCTCAAAAGAGTATTTGCCTTCAAGAAAGGACAGAATTTTGCTTCAAGACCTCAGATATATTAACTGTAGTTATCTCATTGGGGCTAGCCTCAGACTATATTGCTTTCTGTTAGCCACAGATCTACTAATACTGGAGGCTCAGTACTAGAGTTTTGCATTGCATCTTGGCCCTCCCCCAAACTTCCCTTGCTCTGTAGCCCACAGAAAGTTGGCAGTCTGATGGGCTTTTGATGAATGGGCATGGCATTATGATCAAAGTATGGTGAAATATGTTCTGTTGTTTTTAAAGCTGAAGAGGATCATCAACAAACATTGCCTTCATTGGAAGTGTTCGCATGTGTACATCAGTTTGGACTCTAAACTTTGGACCCCAGAAACTTCATGGGGTGATACCTTTTTCATGAAATTTTCATGAAATTTGTTTTCCACTACTTGGCATGTACTTACTCTGAAGCAACCAGAATATTTGGACTTTTTGTTTCCCAGCTACTATCAGCATGATCTATCAGTGTGATGGTCTGTGGTCATATGTAATAAAGAAAGTCCTTTCAGATAAAGTAGTGCACGGACCCTGAAGTTGATACATTTCCGACATGTGAATGTAAATGTGCATTGCTTGCTCCATGTCTCCATTGATTGAAAGTAAAAGCCAACAGGACTTTGGAACCCTCTGTTCCTGGGGATAAAGAAAAACATACATTGGAGATCATGGCTGAAGTACTCTTTTCCAGGGATCAGGCTTAGTTACTCCTCTGAAAATATAACACACCTAGAATGGTAGCCGTGATTGGAATGATTAAATATAATCACATACTATTATTGTTCAAGATTTGTCTTTTTCTAAAATTTACAAAGGCCAAAAGGGAAAATTAAAAGGGACCTCCACCTTTGAAATCTTTGATTGTGGCATTAATTCCAGAATTGCCCCCAGGAATGCCATAATGAATGTTTTGTCATTGTGTTAGGAAAAAGTGCCAAGGGCTCTTGCTTGACCCTTATTGCAAAATAGGCTTTACTTAATAGCACACAGGATTCTGACTGTGGCTGAGCATTACTTTTTTTTCAACTATATAATCATAAAGTGGCCAAATAACAATGTTGGAACTCACGGCCAGCTCCACTTACCCCTGGTTTCCACAGCCTCTACCTTAGCAATGGACTGTAGCGATTTACCTGTTACAAGTGGTAGCTGAAAGCCAGGGTTAACTATGTATTCTTCTTCCGTGCCCCCGCCAGGGAACAACTACCCTGAAAAACATTTGTATGTCCTTTTGGTAACCATTAGGTGAAAGATTTATAGTACACTCTGCGGTATTACACAATTGTTCTTCAAGGGTACCCAGTCTCCTTTTCAATCAGAAAGCTCTGGCTCTGTGAACTGATTTCAGTCTGGGAATTGGGTGAGAGGTAGGGAGTCTCTTTAATGGTGGCTCAAATCAATCTCCTGCTTATCAAGTCTAGCATTTTTTTTTGACAGGCACGTCGAGTAGAACCTTAGGGGGCAACCCATTCTGCCGTTGCAGAGGCTTCATTATTTACGAGATTCCCTATAGGCAGACCCTTCTGTTCAGTGCTGGCCCTGCTGCCTGTTCTGAGAACCAGAGCTCCCTTTCCTCTGGCAGCTGAGGACACCTAGAACTTTGCCATTCTGTGTTCCAGGCCTTGTTTCTTAAAGCAAGGGGGCCCATTTTGATGGCTGCGCCTCCTGCTTTTATAGCTGACCATGAGCACATATCCTCAGAGGGGATTCGAACCATGCCTCTCTACTTCATGCATGTCTCACGATCATGGTACCTCCTGTACTCTCTTGTCTCTGGGGCAGGGCTGTGAACACGACACAGTTTCTCACCAGTGCCTATAGCCTCGACTCTTTGGAATTTTCCCCTTGCTATCAGATTCATTTCGTTTATAGACTCTGGTTTTCAATCTATCAGCCAACCAAAAGAGTAGAAAAGCCTCAACCAGTATATGAATACAGAATTTGAATCTAGACTCTCTGGCAGATGTCAGCATATGATCAAAACTTATGTTTTTCTCTTCAGTGCTCCAGATCCATGAGGCTTCATTCCCGCACATGTTCTTTATATAAACATATCCTAGGCTGGCCTCATGTATCCCAGGCTGGACTCAAACCCACTGTGCTAGCTGAGGCTCACTTTGAATTGTTGATCCTCTTTCCTGTAAACACTTCCTCCCAAGTGTGGGGACATAGGCATGTGTCACCACATCCAGCCCGTACTGTGCTTTTAACTTTAAGGATGAACATACAGTAAAATTGACTTTGGGGAATATAATTTCATGTTTTAACACATATACATTTGTGTAAGCACTGCCAGAATAAAGGTACAGAATAATTCTACCACCTCTAAAACTCCATGTACAATGTCTTCCTATTTATACCTGCATGCCACTCCTAACCCAAGTCATTGATCTCTCCATCACTGTTTTGCCTTCTTGATAATGTCATGTAAATGGAATCATGTCCATGTAGGCTTTGGCTGGCATCTCTCATACAGTAAATACATTTGAGATCCACCTACATCTGTGGTATGTATCAGCAGTCCTTTCTTGTTAACCGCTGAATACTTGCTGTATGAAAGGATCATGTTTGTGTATACATTCACCATCCGAAGATCAGAATGTCTAGCTGTTTCTAGGCTGTGGTGCTCATGATCAGAGCTCCTACAAACATCCATGGACAAGTCTTTGAGTGAATGTTGTGTTTTCCTTTCTTTGGGGTAAGTGCATCAGGAGTGGGGTTGCTAGGTCCTATGGTAAGTGTATGGCAAGCTAATGGAGAACGGCTACCCTGCTTTCTAGAATGAACATGTGTTCTCACCCACATCGGAGGGGTTCAGTTGCTACCATTTTCCTCAGGACTTGGTGTTACCAGTTTCTGATTTGTGTTAGATGTTCTAATAGGTGTGTAACACAACCTGGTTTTAGTTTGTGCCTCCTTAATGGATAGCTATATATTCTTTGTGTGCTAGTTTTGATCTGCACGTCCTCTTTGCCTGAGCATTTTGTACATTTTGTTTGGGTTGTTTTCTTACGGATGGGTTTTTGAGAGTTATAAAAATCCTGGATAAAGAATATTTGTCAGATGTGTGGTTTGAGCTTCCAGCTTATAACTTACCTTTTCATCACATTAACAATGCCTTTCACAGAACAAGTCCAAGATTCAGATGAAGCCAACTCTTCCTTAAGGACCCTGCTTTTGGTCATGTCTAATAAACTTTTGTTTAACCCAAGTTGCGAAAGTTTTTCTCTTGTGTTTTCTTCCAAACATTTATATTTAGATTTCTGATCATGTTGAGTTTTTAAAAATAAGCTGTGAATTAGTGAAAAACAGAGCCCATGAATTTGAAGAAGACTGGGGAGGGGTACACGGAAGGGTTTAGAGGGAGAAAAAGGAAGGAAGAGATGTAATTAATCTGTAGTCTCAAAACCAACCAACCAAACAAAAATTCCAAAAAAGAAACAAATAAACCCAAAATAAACCTTTCTTCTTAAAGAAAAAAAAATCCATAAGGTGTAGGGTAAGATTTACTTCTCTTCACACTGAGACATCAAGTTGTTTCGGCACAACTTGTTGAAGTAGAGCCTTGCTTTAGGGACTCTGTGTCTGTGATAATAACCAGTCATCTCTCTGGGTGTTTTGATTTCTAGTCCCACCATTCTATTGCATTGATCCATGTCCCAGTTATGTCCCAGGATCCCCTGGTATCAGTACTGAAGTCTCAAGTGAGCCCTCAATAGGTGATGTGAACCTTGCAACTTCAGTTTTCATGGCGAGATGGTCTCGACTGTTATGCTTTTGCGTTCCACACAATTAGCACATAATTAGCTTGTTTTATCTGTGAAAATTCCTGCTAAGCTAATTTGGATGGAATTATACTAAAATAGATCCATTTGAGGGGGAACAACAATAGTTTTATTTATTGAATCTTTGAATTCTGAGTGTGAGCTCTTCAGTGAGTTTTTAGATTTGTGCATGTGTTTTTCAGTTCTAAAATCTCGGTGTTGTAATGTCTTCTATTCCTTTTGGCCTGAGATTTCCATCTTTTGACTTGAGTGTTTTTGTTTGTTTATTTGTTTTTCGAGACAGGGTTTCATCTGTGTAGCTTTGAGCCTTTCCTGGAACTCGCTTTGTAGACCAGGCTGGCCTTGAACTCACAGAGATCCACCTGCCTCTGCCTCCCAAGTGCTGGGATTAAAGGCGTGCGCCACCACCGCTGCCAGACCTCAGTGGACCTTTACTTCTGAAGCAGCTTTATAAGGACTACTTCCAGGTCTTTGCATTTCGTTATCAGTGATATCTTCACATTGGCATCTCTTGGTTGTTTGCCCATGTGAGTTGGGTTTTTTTTTCTTGTGCTAAATAATTCTGGATTGGCGTCCTGAACGTTTAAAATATCACATTAGGAGATTTTCAGGTCTCCTGTCAATTCTACGGAGAATGTGGATGTTTTGGTTTCAGCAGGCAGATGACCCCACTGGGAGCAGGCAGTGAGTTCTAATCAGCCTCCCGTGGGCTGATCTTTCAATGCTTGTTGGATTTTTAGTTTTTGCTGTTCATGTTGCAGTGCTGTTGGAACCTGGGGCCTTGTGCTTGCTAAGGCAAGCACTCCACCACAGAGCCACGTCCCAGTGTCTGTGCTAACCAGATGTGTGTCACTGGGTGGCCAGTCTGGCAGCTGGGCCACTACTCGTCTGTAGTTTCAGCTCTTAGTCTTTGGTCTTTTGTTGAGGATCTGTTCCACACACATGAGTCTCAGGACTGAGCTTGGCATTTAAAGCCAACTTTGTAGGATCTGTTTTCTGAACTTTTTTCTATTTGTGACCATCCAGGAACTTTTCAGGTTCCTGGTACTTGTTGTTTTGGTCCCCAGAAAGATGTGACCACATATCCTTTGACTTGATCTTACATCTGAAGCTGAACGACAAAAGGGAAAAGATAGACATAAAAGCTATGGGTTCCCTTACTCCTTTTGGTTCCTCTGATTGGAAGTGGGAGTTTCATAAGAATGCCCACTGTCGGCTCCAAGATCATAGCAACACCTGAGAGTTGGAGTGCCAGGGAATTATTAAATGGTTAACAGGAGTCAGAAGTGGAGAGGAGTGGAGAAATTTCTCATGTTCTTTGAGCATTTGAGCAACCTACCTTCTTTCCTTTCTTTTTTGATGTGTGTGTGTGTGTGTGTGTGTGTGTGTGTGTGTGTGTGTGTGTGTGTTGCATGCCACATGAATGTGCTGTTGTGTGCACTGTTGTAGAATATTATTTTAAGATGTGTTACATTTGTTTATGCTCTGAAACATTTGTTTAATGATGCAAAGATGTGTTGCATTCTTTTATGTTGCATTTGTTTAACTCTGTGAAGCTGTGTTACTGTGCCCGCCTAAAACACCTGATGGTCTAATAAAGAGCTGAATGGCCAATAGTGAGGCAGGAGAAAGGATAGGTGGGGCTGGCAGGCAGAGAGAATATATAGAAGGGGAGATCTGGGAGAAGGAGAAGGAGCAAGAGAAAAGAAGGAGGAGGACATCAGGGGGAAGCCAGCTACACAGCAAGCCATGGAGTAAGAAGGAAAGATAAGGTATACAGAAATAGAGAAAGGTAAAAGCCCAGAGGCAAAAGATAGATGAGATAAATTAAAGATAAGAAAAGCTGGCTAGAAGTAAGCCAAGCTAAAGCTGGGCATTCATAATTAAGAATAAGCCTCTGTGTGTGTGTGATTTCTTTGGGAGCTGGGTGGCGGGAACCCCCAAAGAGCAAAAACAACCAACAGCAGTGCACCTGTGAGTGTCCACACAGAGAGGCCAGAGCAGGGTGTCCGGTGTTGTATGTCATCACTCTTGGCCTTGCTGCCTTGAGGCAGGATCTCAATAAAACAGAAGCTCACCACTTCTGCTAGAACAGCTGGCCAGCTCTGGGGAGCTGCTTGTCTCTTCTCTCCACGTCTGGGGTTATGGCCATGTGCAGCCATGCCCAGAGCTTTATGTGAGTGCTGGAGATTTGAACTCAGGTTCTCACACTTGTGCTCTTGCCCACTGAGCTAGCTCCCTATCCCTGGAGCTTTCTTTCTTGGTTTTTCACGAAGAGCTAGATGGCTCCTCCTTTGTTTCTTCCTGTCTACACCTGGCATTTGGTTTTTGGTTTCTGATATTCTGGACTGGGGAATATCAGAGGAAACCTGGAGCCTGCTGTGAGTTCTGGTTCAATCCCCAATTTCTACTTCTTACTTTCCAGAGACCCCAGAAAGTCATATGCATGCAGTCTGGCTTTCATATGCATGCTGGCCAAGTAGCATGGGATACAGAGAGCTTAGTTCATCTTCCCAAGAACCAGGATCCTTTCTTATTTTTGACAATATAAATGGAAATATCTTGCAATTTTTTTCCATATTGATTCTTTTCTGCCAGGTATGACTTTGTGACAAACTATACAAATGATCATTGAAAATATAGTCTTTGCCAGGCATGACTTTGTAATTGGCCACCTCTGATTTGGCCCTCATTATGGGTTTGGAGTCAAGTGTGAGGGTAGACTGGGTCATATGGAGAACCCTTACAATGTAGTTATTTCACACAAGATTGTTCCAGGGACTTTGTTTAAGGTGGAACCAATTTCATGACACAGGGAAAGAGAAACTCGGTAGGTTTAGGATGCTCAGATGCTCCAGAATAGCACTATTCTGGGCCTTGGGGTCTTACTGTATTGTAGCAACTGTCTTTTCAAAAGACATTTTAAGGCCTGGAGTCCAAGCACCAAGGCAATGTGGCAAACCACAGCCTCAGACTCATTCTGGCTTTTAGGTGCACACGCCTTGCTAGAGATAAGCAACTCATTTTTCCCCCTCCGAGTAGCCATAGAAACTCAGGGCTCTGACTACCTTGAAGATGTAGAAGGCCAGCCTTTTGTTTCTGCCCTCTAAGCTTACCAGGGCAGTTGTAAAGCACCGGTCTATTCTATAGTCTTTGCACTTCCCAAGCCCCTGATAATATTCCATCAGCGCTGCTGCTGTGGCCCCGGAAGCCTTCATTCCAAACTCCGTACTTCAGGTGGCACCAGATAGCATTTAAGAAACAGCTTTGCCACTATATATTCTAGGCTGGTGCTGTTATAGCATTTATTCATAGGCTGGATCCCTCTGCCGTCAGACTTCGCAGCCTACTAGTCCTGCATCCGACTTTCCTCGGAGATCTGCTTCCTCTACTGTTTGCTGTTGTGCAGCAGGTTCGGCTGAAGACAACAGAATCCATGTGGCCAAGTTTAAGTGGGAAAGGATTTAAAATAGTGTATGTGGTAGGCTGCATTCTAGGAGGATCCCCAAGATCCTTTCCCACTGTTCTGCCTACCTTGTCTGATCACTCTCTTTAAGAGTGGGCAGACACTTTGAACAGGACAGGATGTCATGGGATTATGCTACATCATATGGAAAAAAGCAATTGTAACCATAATCATGATCCCTGATACGTCAATGGTGATTATTAAAAAGCGAAGCTATTCTAGGTGAGCGTGGTCTAATTAGATTGTACCTTAAAATATGCAAGAAGCCATAGTGGGTCTTTCTTCTGGTTTTAAAGAAGCAACCAGACTTATTGTAGAGAAGGCCATGTGTTAAGGACTCAAATGCACTCTCTAGGAGTGGGAAGCAGAATGGGTTGGTAGTTAAAATAGAGAGACTAGCACTGGGGAATCAGTTCAGAGGTAGAGTTCTTGCTTAGTGTGGACAAGATGCTGAGGTCAATCTCCAGTATCACAAAAATCCACAAGGATACAGAGACTTCAGCCACATGGTCACAAGGAAGCTAATTCTGCTAACAAGCTGGGGGGACTTTGGCAGTGGGCCATTCCCAACCGAGCTTCTTGGTGAAGAAAGAGCTGATGTCATCCAAATTTCAATGAAGCCTGATCTAGGGACTGGCTAAGATGGGCTAGACTTTTCATCCATGGAGAATTTGAGATAATAAATATATGGTGTTTAGAACACAAAATCCATGAGATATTTTATACAATAGAAAAGGAATGTTGTATATTGGCAACCGCCTAGAACTTCTAGAAGAAACAAGCTTGTAAGTCATAAAACTAGAATTGATATCGGCGAAAGATAGGTCCAACCATGAAGTCATTTGCTGTAGACAACACTGGGCTGCTGCTTCCTCTTGGTGCCAAGCATTCATGAAGCCAAGGCCTCAGCACCGTGGCTGAAGGTGGCTGTCTACTTCTGTAGCACTCAGATAATGTTTCAGTGTTGCTTTCTTATCTGTGATAGAGGAATGACATTAGTATTTACCCCAGAAGGTAATTATAAGGATTAAGTGAAATTAATCTTCTAAGGTGTTTAAACAATGCACAACTCTTACTGTTCCATGTATCTTAGCCATTATTTTAAATAGATGACTAACCCGAGGCCATGAAAATTGCAAGTGGTTTAATGGAGACTAGATTTGGCTCTGTCTACTCCCCAAACCCCTCGTTCTTATTTTCATACCCCCTCAGTTTGTAGCAGGAAGAGCAATCACAGGAATGCAGTTTCAAAGAAACTTTGCCTGTTTTCATTTTTGGTTTCTCCCAGGAGAAACCCATCTGGAAGGGACAGAAGACATCTTACACAATGGAGCATGAGAACCATCTGATTTGATGTTTACTGAGTAAATAAGAGCGTCGTTAGCACCCTTATTAACAAGTGCAGAACTCTGGAGCTCTGGAGACAGTTGGGCGAGACACTAACTACGGAGGCTCACAAAGATGTCTGGAAATACCTCAGATCAGCCTTCTGGCTTTCCCAATACTCTCACTGTGATTTCTGCCTCTTCTGCCATACACCTTGTTTGAAATATCCATCTATTTTTCTCCTCTACTAATTGAGATTCTCTGCCTGTCACTGTGAGGAAAGGGTGTGAACGTTTGGAACTGCCGCCTTCACTGTCTCGGGAAGGCGTGCGTGTCTGTGTGTGGGCATGTGCATGTGTATGGTATGTACGGAGGTGGAGAATAAGGCAGATGGTTTGGTGACGACGCTTTAGACCTTCACTACTGATGTAAAGAAGAAGAATTCTGACCAATGAGGAGGCAGAGTGAAGGTGTTAGTGATGCACTGTGCAAACCTGTGGGTAAGATGACTTACTGCTACCCAGAAGGGATGCACTTAGCTGTGCACAGAAATATGATCATTATAAAACCAGAATATTTTAAGCCAATATGCTAATTAAAAGTCGAAAAAAAAGGTGGAAATTATTGAGTTTGGTGTTTTCATGGAGAGCCCTGTGGCCAATTGTCATAGAGAGGTGTTTGAAGCTACTCAAGATTTGAGCAGCACATAGGTCAACATACAACCTAGACATTAGTCAGAGCGCTTAATTAAGAGAACTTGCCCTAGCTAATTTAAACAAAATTGGCCTTACTGGAAGGATATTGGTATACTTACCAAGTGGCTTAGTTAGGGTTTCTGTTGCTGTGATAAAACATTGTGACCAAAAGCAACTTGGGGAGGAAAGAGTTTATTTTGCTTACGATTCCACATCTTGTCACTGTTCATTGAAGGAAGTCAGGGAAGAAGCTCAGACAGGGCAGGAACCTGGAGGTAGGAGCTGGAGGATGAAGAAGCCATGGAGGGGTGCTGCTTAGTGGCTTGTTCCTCATGGCTTGCTCAACCTGCTTCCTTATAGAACCCAGGATGACTAGCTGTGGAGTGATCCCACCTACAACGGGCTGAGCCCTTCCTTATCCATCACTAGTTAAGAAAATGTCCAACAGGCTTGCCTACAGCCTGATCTTATGGAGGCATTTCCTCAACTGGTGGTCACTCCTCTCAGATGACTCTAGCTTGTGTCATGTTGACATAAAAACTAGCCAGCATCCCAAGTAAATGACAAAAATCTGGAGAGCGAGGTTTCTAATGGTGTGATAAATGGATTGCTGGCTAGACTATGGTTAAGTTTGTATGATAAAATATTTCAAGGAGAGTTTAGGAGGTGGTTCAGTGGGTAGCAATGCTGGCTGCACAAGCCTGAGGACCTGAGTTCCAACACTGTGTAATAAGCCAGGCATGCCATGCACCTGCAACCCCAGCTCTGAAGGGGGCAGAGACAGGAGGATCACTGGAGCTTCCTACTGTCAGTCTAGCTCTAGGGCCAGTGAGAGACCCTTTCTCAAGGAAATAATGTGGAGAGTGCACCCATATGTTCTCCTCTGTCCCCCCCCCTCCGCCACAATTTCAATTGATTTCTGACCCCAGGTTATAGGAGAGCACTTCATACCAAACTAACTCTCCCACAGACAGTATTTTTAAAATCTTGGGGGGAAGATGCTGAACATATTTAAAAGCACAGTAGAATGACCCAACTCAGATATGAAATGATGGTAACACCTTAGGTGAGGTTCATGTTTATTTTTCTTTTCACTGAAGACATTTTCAATTTTGTCACTGTGTGGGATGTGTGATAGAGTTCATTGGAATGTGGATTCCCTGATGGACAGAGGTTGGAGTGCAGGTCTGCTAGTAGCTGAAGTGGAGGGGAAGTGAATATACAGGAAAAGAGTCATTCTAGAGGGAACCCTGAATCTGTATACAAACTCTCTCAAATTCTCAACAATTTCAGAATTGTGAAGACAGAGGCAATCAGAAGGGAGTTCTAAGGATCCTGTTAAGTGTATTGAAACAACTCCCAGTGTCATGGATACACAATTTAGAGATCGGAGTCTGGTAAGATAAGGTTAAAGCTCTCTGATAATGTGTGGGAAGAGCCAAAGTCTGGGCATAAAGACTGTTGATAGAGGTTAATGACTATTCTATAAGGTAAGGGGAAAACAGAAAGGATTTCCTCAACCATGCTTAAAGGCTCCATGTGACCAAGGCTGTCTTCTATACTTTAACTGCTGGTAAGAACAAAACTCAATGTCCTTAGAGGGAAGACAATAGCATCAGTCTCTCAAGGGTCTCATTCACAATACCCAAGACATAATTAAAATATTATTATGATGATAAGAAGAGAGGAAAATAAGAAAAATCAGCCAATAGAAAGACTCCACAATGGTCCAGATCCCAATTATAAAATACAAGTACCTTAAAATAATTGTCAAGAATATATTTAAAAAATGTACAGGAAAAGATGAATCTCATGAAGGGAGAGAATAAGTCAGGTTAATAGAAACGATCTGATCAGATTTACACACACACACACACACACACACACACACACACACACACACACACACACGGGGAGAGGGAGAGAGAAGAGACATTTTAAAAATAGAATATCAAGAACAATTAAGAGGAATGTGAAGGCGTTCAGGATATTCATAAAAGGAGTTACAGAAAAAAAAGGAATAAGGCATCAATCAGGTAGGGTAAATAATTGAACAAACATTGGCCAAAATTATTCAAATTTTATCAAAATTAGCAATTTGCTTATCTAAAAGTCAAGTTAATGTCCAAGAAGATAAATACAAAGAAAATGACATGTAGTCAATCTAATGTGAGAAATTCATAGCGAGGAAAGTTTCAAAAGTATCCAAATTTAAAAAAATTAACAAAGAAGCTGGGCGGTGGTGGTGCACACCTTTAATCCCAGCACTCGAGAGGCAGAGGCAGGTGGATCTCTGTGAGTTCGAGGCCAGCTTGGTCTACAGAGTGAGTTCCAGGACAGCCAAGAGTACACAGAGAAACCTTGTCTCAAAAAACAAAAATAAAATAAAATAAAAAGAGGCATACAAAGGAATAATGATAAAGTTAACAGCTGACTTGTTAAGAAAGTTCTAGAAGAGACTGGGCTGACATTTAAAATAAAGATGCCAGACAGATTAAGGCTGGGAGACCTCAAATATGCACAATGCTAAAGGACATTCTTGAGGTTCAAGGGCACTGATGCCAGGTGGAAACCCAGGTCTAGAGGGCAGAATGAAGGTACTGGAGATGCTGAAAATACGGGAAATATAAAGTTATGATATTAAAATCTTTAAAACTGACAATATGGGAAATAGAAAGTTATGATATTAAAATCTCTAAAAGACAATCCTCTTCAGTGAATATACTAGCAATATGTATTTAGAAGAAAATACATAGGCAGGAATGAATAGATACAAAAAACATATATTCAAAATAGATTGTGATAATTTGAGGGTGAATGTCATAATCAGAAAGCCGCCAAAAGTAATGCAAAGGGCGATGACTTAGGTGTCAGTGGGGGTGACCAAATGAAATACATCTTTTTAACATTGACTAGTTCAAAAGACAGTAGGAGAAGAGAAAAAAAAAAGAGAAGGAAAAAGTGGATAAGTAACTAAGAATATCAGGATGATGAAATACAAATCCATTACATCTGTGGATTTTTTTCTTCCTTCCTTCCTTCCTTCCTTCCTCCCTCCCTTCCTTCCTTCTTTTCTTCTTCCCTCCCTCTTTCTTTCTTTCTTTCTTTCATTTTTTTGAGACAGGGTTTCTTTGTGTAGCCCTGGCTGTCCTATAACTCGCTCTGTAGACCAGGCTGGCCTTGAACTCAGGGATCTGCCTGCCTCTGCCTTCTGAGTGCTGACATTAAGGGCATGCACCATCACTTGTGGCACCCATTTGTGGATTTTATAAATGTCCATGGAATAAACAGTCCAGTGGAAAGACATCAATCTCCAGGGCAAAAAGGAAGACAGCCAAACTATATTCTATATGCAATAATTCCACTTTAAATCTGAAAACATTTGTGGGTTGAAGGTAAAGGAGTGAAACTAAACAAATTATAAAGACTTAGTGTTAGAAGACTGATAGGGATGTTAGTACAAGAAAAGTTAAGGACTACTTCAGAGATAAAAAGGTCATTTTTATAATAATGAAAAGGCCAATTCATCAAGAATATAAAATATAACAACCCCAAGTGCAGGTGCACCTAATAATGAGCTGATGTACACAAACAAAAACTGATGGAATTAGAGGAAGGAGAAGAAAAGGCTCTAGCTTCCATTGCAGACAGTAACATCAGCTCCCCATAATTCATAGAACCAGTACAGAACACATCAGCATGAGAAAATCTGCTCCATGTCCTCGAATGTGTACTTGGCCACGAAATCCATCTTGATGAACTTGAAAAGACTGGAATTACAGAGACGGTTCTCAGAGCACAGTGAAATTAAATTAGAAATCAATAGCAGCAAGATTCTTGGAAAATCCCCAAATTTTTAGAATTGAAACTCTGTACCTCTAAATTACTCATAGGTCATGGAAGACATCATAAGGGAAATTAAAAAGTACTTTGATCTAAACCAAAGTGACAACATAGCATGTAAGAATTTGTGGGCTGAAGGTGAACCATTCTGATCTGGAATGCTCAGTCACAAAAGGCTGAACACCCCTCCCCCCAAGATAAACTTAACCTAAAGTTAGTGGTGCAGAGGAAATAGTAACATCAAGAGAAATCAACGAAACAGGAAATACAAAATCGAGACGACAGAGAGAGAGAGGGCATCAGTGAACTTGAGGAAGACACATGAATAAGAATTCTAGAGTTAAGTAGAGAGAAATGATTGAATATAAGGAAAGAGTGAGTATCAGGACATGTGTGAGAACGTCCAACAGCCCCAAACCTAGAGAACTTAAGTCCCAGGGTAAAGGAGAAGAAAGATCGTGTTTCAAATATGATAGCTGAAAATTCTCATCTTGTGAGGATAGAAATGCACAAATTTTAGAAGATTGGTAAACAGACCCCGAGGACAGGACACACACACACACACACACACACACACACACACACACACACACACACACACATTGTAGGCTCTTCATAGTTGAACACTTGAAAAACCAAAGATAAAGAGGACATCCTGACAGCAGCCATAAAAAAATGCTAAATTCCCACCGTGGTGACAGCGATTCAAACTCCCAATGACTTCTTTTCAGTTACCATGGAGGCCAGAAGACAGAGGGAAACATCTGTGGTGGGCTAACTGAGACACTTAATCCAGAACTTGACACGCAGTGAACACACCCTTTAAGCATGAAGGCAAAAGACATTTTCACATACGAGAACAGAGGAGTCATTACCAGTAAACTGGCACTGTATGGGAGCTCTGGGCACTTCTTTAGGCTGAAGGGAATTGACACTCTGCTGGAAAAATTGAATTGTTAAGAAGGATGAAAAGCACCACAAACAGTAAACATCTGTGTAAATACAGAGGCTGTCAGAAGCCAGGTTCGGGCAGCTTCGTCAATGATCTCTTACAAGTAGTTAAGAAACAAATGTAACAAATTTTTTCTTTAAAAATTTTATTAACACATTAATTATACATGATAAAAGGCTTCATTAGAAATAGTTCATATGCATATATAATGTATTTTGGTCATATTCACCCCCTACCCTCTCTTCTCTTCCACTCCCATTGATCTCCTTTCTTTCCCTGTAGTCCCCCTCCCGTGGTCATTTGGTGACCCAATGAGTTCAACATGGCTCCTTTCAGGGGTGTGAACATCCCACTGTGGCTACACTGCTGGAGAAATGTCTCTCCATCTCTATTAACTGTTTACTGCACGCAAATGCTCAGGAAGGAGCACGGGCATGACAGGGTGGAGCTGGACCCAATCTTGTGCAAGCGGTCACAACTGCTAGGAGTTCAAGCGTGCATCAGCCGTATTACGCCCGGAGCTCAGCATCCAAACCTTCCTTCCTCTGGCTTTTCCATTCTTTCTTCCCTTTTGCCATGATGTTTCCTGAGCCTCGGAGTGGGTGGCAGTGATTCCATTTATGGTCAAGCCTTCAACAGTCACTTATTCTCATTATGTTGACCCATTATGAGTCTCTGCCATTACTGCTCCCTACCTCAAAAAGAAACCTCTCTGACCAAACCAAAGTCACAACGTTACTGACCTATAGGCATAAACACAATGAGTTAGAAGGCAATTTGATGGGCATATCATTTCCATTGAGCAAAACAAATAGCTTGACCACAGGGTCTCTGAACTCCCCAGCCACAGGCTTTTGATAGACTTTAGAGTCCCAGACATGAATTCCCTCTTGCGGAACACTCTTCAATTGAATCAGAAAGTAGTTGTTTACCACATAACAGATTTGCAGCAGTGAACACTGGTGGTTGGTAGTGTGATACATAGGGCCTTTACCTGAGCAAGACTTGATGACAGTTTTCCAAAATGTGACAAATTTTTTTTTCAGATAGGAGAGGAAGAAGGAACTCCTACAAATTTATTCATAAACAACAAGAACAAAGATATTAAAAGAAATTACCCATATCCCCCAAGAATAGAGTACAATAATAAAACGTATGAAATCCTGATCAAAATAGTAGCAAATAAAGTCTACTGATATATAAAGAATATCGAAGCCAAAAGAGGATTATTTCAAGAATTTAGGATTACCTTGAAAATCCTTCAATTAAATTCATGACATGAATAGAAAAATGGAGGAATAAAAAAAAAATCCTGTGAACAACCCAGTGGCTTCAGAAAAAAGGGCTGTCAACAGTGAGCAGTTGATGTCGCCCACAAGAGTGGAAAATTAAGGACCTTCATATACTGTCCAGGTTCTGTTAGCTCACAGTCTCGGAGACCTTTGATAAAAAAAAAAAAAGTCAGTAGGGGTTCCATTAACTAGAAGCTGCAACTATAACCTGGAAACTTCGGGGTCCTGATGCAAGTGAAGCCATCAGGAAGAGAAAGTAATTACTATGTAGGACTTGATTGACTCTGAATACCACAAGGAACCAGGTTTTATCACCATCCTGGGGACAGTGAATAGTATGCTAGGAATCCAAAGGATGCCTCGGAGCTGTGTTTTAGTGTTCGTGTGTCAGTAGACCACACCTATAGTGCGACACATCCAGGGAACCAAGGGCTTAGACTCTTGCAGACGAAGGTCTAGGTCTAACTACCAGAAAGTCAACACCCGCCAGTCATGATGGATGCTGTGTGAGGGTGATGGTGAATGCCCTGCCTAGGAGCAGTAGTACTGATGAAGGAAGCTTCTTTTGCTATCCTTTCTAAAAGTCTTTACAGGAGAATGAAACTTAGCATCCTGTGAATAGTTGGATCTTGTCTTCATCCTTGGTGGTGGTGATGGTGGTGGGTTTGCAGGTGTTCTGTTCTAATATGAGATACATATATTACAGATGAGCATGCAGAGACGTGGCTTCTGCTGGACCCAGATTGTGTGTCAGCCCAGTCTATGTGACTGTATCTTCCTCTCCCTGGGCCTTTGCCACATGCCTTGCTCTCCAGTTGAGCAGCCTTAGCAAGAGCTCCCACTGTTGTTCCCACAGCAGTAAATCCAGATTGCTGTTGCTGCTGTCGGCACCAGTACAGATGGAAGATTCTAGCAGGTAGTGTGTATAACCCAGGGAGACTGGATACTATGCCATCCAATGCCTTAGACACCTAGATTCTGTAGTATTTTTAGAAGTTGCATGGTGAGGCCAGGTTACACATCTCAGAAGA